>NW_012120265.1:325165-331016 GCF_000951035.1 Colobus angolensis palliatus | reverse complement strand
AAAGTGCTGGGATTACAGGCTTGAGCCACCGCGCCCGGCCTAATTTTTGTAGTTTTAGTAGAGATGGGGTTTCACTATGTTGGCCAGGCTAGTCTCGAACTCCTGACCTCAAGTGATCTGCCCATCGCAGCCTCCCAAAGTGCCAGGATTACAGGTGTGAGCCACCGCGTTCAGCTGATAATCAGATACAAATTCTTAGAGGGTAAAAAAGAGGTGACGGTGATCACTGAGAACAGCTGGGCCGCCTCTGGCCCCATCTTGGGGCTCTCTCAGGAGGCTCAGGGAAAGGGGCAGGACCCCTCCCATGGGAGAAAACAGTGCCACAAACAGTAGGTCCCTTTAGTCTGAGGTCACACAGCCCAGGCAGGGCTGGCTGCAAGGTGCAGGAGCTCAGCACCCCACCCAGTACCAGCTCTTGCCACAAGGTGGCAAGAAATGAGGCTCCCTCCACAGGGACAGCAGGTGATGGCCCCACTGTATCCCTGCAGCGCTGGGCTGAGCGCTGGAGCCCAAGCCCTGGCCCACATCCCCTTGGCCAGCATCTGGGGACTGCCACTCCCCTACCGCCCCGCCCCTGCCCGTGGGGAGGTGCGCTCACCTCTTTGGCTTCCTCCAGGGTGTGGTATTGGAAGGAGTCCGCGTCCAGGGAGCGCAGGAGGGAGGCGTGCAGGTGCCGGCTGGCCTGGATGAACTGCTGCGTCAGGCTCAGCTGCTGCTTCAGCACATCATGGAGCGCCAGCACGGCCGGGCTGTAGGCGGTCAGGGCTGCCCCAGCTCCGTGTCACTCGGTGGCTTCACCAGGGCCCCACAAATTCTGCAGCCCCCCTACTGCTCAGGTGCCAGGCTACTTTCTGAAATCTATTTGTTTTTTTCTGGAGACAGGGTCTTGCTCTGCCACCCAGGCTGGAGTGCAGTGGTGCCATCACAGCGCACTGCAGCCTCGAACTCCTGGGTTTAAGCAACGATGGCTCACACCTGTAATCCCAGCACTTTGGAAGGCCGAGACAGGCGGATCACAAGCTCAGGAGTTTGAGACCAGCCTGGACAACATAGTGAAACCCCGTCTCTGCTAAAAAATACAAAAAAAATTAGCCAGGCGTGGTGGCGGGCACCTGTAGTCCCAGCTACTTGGGAGGCTGAGGCAGGAGAATCGCTTGAACTGGGAAGACTGAGGTTGCAGTGAGCCAAGATCACACCACTGCACTCCAGCCTGGGTTGACAGATCGAGACTCCGCCTCAAAAAAAAAATTAAAATTGAAAAGGGAAAAAAATAGTAGGGACCAGATGGACTCCTACGTGTATCATAAGCCTTTGGTGGCTCCACTGGATTCGGCAAAGACTAAACTCTCTAAGTTAGCTGTTGGGGCTCCTTCCTCATGCCTCAGGCTGGACTGGAGGCTTTCTGAGGGCCACACACACTCAACCCAGGAGGCAAGGGGCATGTCTACCCAGGCTGTGCAGCTCAGTATCAGTCCAATAAGTGTCTTCAGGGGAAATAGACTATGGCTTATTGATGTAATGCCACCAAGGGAAACACACAAAAGTGGCCTTGTGCCAGGTGGGGTGGCTCATGCCTGCAATCCCAGAACTTTGGGAGACTGAGGTGGGCAGATCATTTGAGGTCAGCAGTTCGAGACCAGCCTGGCCAACATGGGGAAACCCTGTCTCTACTAAAAATACAAAAACCAGCCAGGCGTGGTGGCGCATGCCTGTAATCCCAGCTACTCGGGAGGCTGAGGCAGAAGAATCACTTGAACCCGGGAGGTGGAGGTCACAGTGAGTGGAGATCACGCCACTGCACTCCAGCCTGGGCAACAGAGCAAAACTCTGTCTCAAAACGAACAAAAAAAGTGGCCTCGTTGAGGTGCAGGGCACACAAGCATCACTCTTCACCCTCTTGTTTTATGGGACATTGGTGTCCCTTTGCAAGAGACAGAAGGTTCAAGGGCATCCACACCTTTTCTCTCCCCATGGCAGGTGCCCATGGCTGCAATAATCCCTGTCCAATGGACCCCTGGAAGCCAGTATGCAAGGGGTGCCACACCTCCAGAGTGGGTGTGAATCTGCACGTGAAATGAGTCCTGTAAAATGTGACAGGAAGGATCCCCCAAGCTGGGCTGTTACCTTCTATTGCATCCGCACTGATAACATGATTGGCGATGGGTGTCGGGTCCACGTAGGCACCTCCCAGGGCAGGCCCCATGGCTGCCATACCGGCCACTATCTCGGGGACAAAGAGAGGGGTAAGCAGACAGGACACAGAGAAATGACTTTCAGGTCCACAGATACAACCCTGGAATAAACTACGTGAGCTTGTTTTTTCCTCTTTCTGAAGGTGATCGCCACTCTTGCATTTTTTTTTGGTTTGAGATAGGGTCTTGCTCTGTTGCCCAGTCTGGAGTACAGCGGCATGATCACAGCTCACTACAGCCTCCTGGGCTCACGTAATCCTCCCATCTGTCTCCCAAGTAGCTGGGACTACAGGTGCGCCACCACGCCTGGCTAATTTTTAAATTTTTTTGTAGAGACAGGGTTTCCCTATGTTGCCCAGGCTGGTCTTGAACTCCTGGGCTCAAGCAGTCCTCCTGCCTCAGCCTCCAAAAGTGCTGGGATCACAGGCGTGAGCCACCATGCCTGGCCCTTCTTTGCTTTTTTTACCCTCTTCCCCTTTCAAATATTTCCCACCGCCTGCCTCCATTTTTCTGTTAGGTTTTCTTGGCTCAAGGCACAGTCGTCCCAGCTGGGCGCAGTGGTGGCTCCGGCTCACAATGGCTGGAGTCGAGAGCAGTGGAAAATGTGCTTTCCCAGCCTTTCTTCTAAGGGTCACTGTTGACCTTGGGATTTTGTGTGTCCCCTGGGCTCTGAGGCCAGCGTGTTTATGGCTGCTGTTTTTTCTCTCTCCTTTCCCTGTCAGGCCTAGTCTGGGAAAACAGCCTCGCCAGTGTTTCATGAAAACATCCCTAAATTGCCAAAAATATGGACAGAAATGCAGACAGACACAAACAATTCTGAGCCCAGATCCCAGGTTGAAAATACCATTTAACACTTCCAGGTGATTTTACTCAGTCAATGTGACTGACTTTCCTTCCTGAGAAACAGACACCAGTCACCCCTCTCCTTAGGGGAGGGGCCAGTCAGGCTGATGTTAGGTTAAACCCCCAAATCAAAACAAATAGATCCAGTGAGAATTACATCGCCTTTCTTTTTTTTTTTTTTTTTTTGAGACAGTCTTATTCGTGTAATGGCACGATCTTGGCCCACTGCAACCTCCACCTCCTGGTTTCAAGTGATTCTTGTGCCTCGGCCTCCCAAGTAGCTGGGACTACAGATAGTGTGCCACCATACCCGGTTAATTTTTGTATTTTTAGTAGAGACGGGGTTTCACCACATTGGCCAGGCTGGGAATTACATCATTTTTCACATCCAGTCTACCTTGTCAAGAACCATATGGATGAGAAAAGAGAGATTAAAAGGGAATGTTTATTAGCCAGGCACCTCTAGTCCCAGCTACTGGGGAGGCTGAGGTGGGAGAATCGCTGAAACCCGGGAGGTGGAGGAGGCTGTGGGCCAAGTTTGCACCACTGCACTCCAGGCTGGGCAACAGAGCAAGGCCCCATCTCATAAAATAAAATAAAATAAAATAAAATAAAATAAAATAAAATAATAACATGAGAATGTTTAAAAGAATGGGGCCTTTCTACCAGCAAGAGCCGAGACTGAAGCTGGGAATGAGAGAAGTGCCTGAAGGCCAGGCATGGTGGCTCACGCCTGTAGCCTCAGCACTTTGGGGGGTCAACATGGGCAGGTGGAAGGATCACTTGAGCCCAGGAGTTTAAGACCAGACTGGGGAACATAGGGAGACCCGTCTCTACAAAAAACTTTTTAAAATGATACAGGGGGCTGAGCATGGTGGCTCACACCTGTAATCCCAGCACTTTGAGAGGCTGAGGCAGGCAGATCACGAGGTCAGGAATTCAAGACGAGCCTGGTCAGCATGGTGAAACCCCATCTCTACTAAAAATACAAAAATTAGCCAGGCACAGTGGCGCATACCTGTAATCCCAGCTACCCAGGAGGCTGAGGCAGGAGAATCGCTTGAACCCAGGAGGCGGAGGTTGCAGTGAGCCAAGATTGCACCACTGCACTCCAGCCTGGGCAAGAGAGGAAGACTCTATCTCAAAAAAAATAAAAAAAGATACAGGGCCGGGCACAGTGGCTCATGCCTGTTATCCCAACACTTTGGGAGGCTGGGGCTGACAGATTGCTTGAGCCCAGGAGTTTGAGACCAGCCTGGGCAATATGGCAAGACCCTATCTCTACAAAAAAATACAAAAATTAGCCAGGCATGGGGGTGCATGCTTGTAATCCTAACTACTTGGGAGGCTGAGGTAGGATCACCTGAGCCTGGGGAGGTTGAGGCTGCAATGAGCTGTGATTAGGTCACAGCACTCCAGCTTGGGCAACACAGCAAGACCCCATCTCTAAAAACACAGTGAGAGAGAGAAATGTCTGGAAAGTCACCCAGGGTGTTCATTCTCCAGGACAAAGGCATCCTGTGCACTGCAGGCTGTGGAATAGCACCCCTGGCCTCCACCCAGCAGATGCCAATAGCATTCCCCACCCCGAGCTGTGACAACCAATAATGTCTCCAGACCCTGCTGGAGGCCCCCCGGGACAGAATCATCCTGTGGGAGCTGCTACCCTAGTCCTTGGTTCTGATCCTGCTGAGCGCTTCAGGGCTGGGAAGACATCGGGACACAGCAGGGCAGCAGCCCCTTGTCCATGGGAGAGGAAATGGTGAGCCAAGGTCCCTGGGTGATTTTTTTTTTTTTTGAGACAGAGTCTCATTCTGTCACCCCAGGCTGGAGTGTAGTGGCATCATCTCAGCTCACTGCAACCTCCGCCTCCCAGGTTCCTCTCATGCCTCCGCTTCCGGAGTAGCTGGGATGACAGGAACACACCACGACAGCCAGCTCATTTTTGTACTTTTAGTAGAGATGGGGTTTCCCCATGTTGGCCAGATTGATCTTGAACTCCCGACCTCAGGCGATCTTCCTGCCTCAGCCTCCCAAAGTGCTGGGATTACAGGTGTGAGCCACCGTGCCTGGCCAACCCCTCCAGGTGATTACTCACAAGAGCCCAGATCTCGGGAACCTGAGCCCTCCCACGTGTCTCCCAGGATGCTGTAAACCATGCGCTGAGCTCCTGTCCCGGCTGCCCCGGCCCCGCGGGCCCCAGTGCTTACCCTTGGTCCACTCGTAGGTGAAGGGGGGGTCTGGCGTCTGCACAGCTGTGTCCTTCACAAGCACCCTTGTCACGTGCCTGCCCGACTTTTTCCTAGACTCGGCTATTTGTGGAAGGTCTGTCTTCACACTTGAAGAGGATTCAGACAGAGCGTCCAGTGTTCTGTCAAGAGACTCCTTGGAACAGGCGGTTGGCTCGGATGCCATCAGACTTGGAGAGTTTTCAAAATCCTCAGAATAAGCTGAGCTGACTGTGTTCACCATGGGGGCTTCAGATGGTAGCTGCATGCTGGAAGTGCTGTCCTGCTGGATGGCAGGAGCCGAGCTGGCACTGAGATGCTCCGAGACCTCGCTCTCATCCCCCTCTGCAGAGGCGGCCTTTCCCCGTGATGCCCAGCTCCTCGCCTGGGCCTGCCTGGGGGCATCCGGCCCAGTGGACACCTCAGCGCTGAAGATTTTGCCAGCTGTTTTCTCTCTCTGAGCACTTTCCTCCTAAAATGAGGAATGGCAGAGGTGGCTGGGGAGTTTTTTTTTGAGACGGAGTCTCGCTCTGTCGCCCAGGCTGGAGTGCAGTGGCACAATCTCAGCTCACTGCAAGCTCCGCCTCC
>NW_012120265.1:322001-323425 GCF_000951035.1 Colobus angolensis palliatus | reverse complement strand
GTGGCGGGCGCCTGTAGTCCCAGCTACTCAGGAGGCTGAGGCAGGAGAGTGGTGTGAACCCGGGAGGCAGAGCTTGCGGTCAGCTGAGAATGTGCCACTGCACTCCAGCCTGGGCGACAGAGCGAGACTCTGGTCTCAAAAAATAGTAATAATAATAATAATAGGCCAGGTGTAGTGGCTCACACCTGTAATCCCAGCACTTTGGGAGGCCAAGGTGGGCGGATCACTTGCAGTCAGGAGTTCAAAACCAGCCTGGCCAACATGGTGAAACCCCGGCTTTACTAAAATATACAAAAATTAGCCGGGCATGGTGGCAGGCGACTTAATCCCAGCTACTTGGGAGGCAGAGGCAGGAGAATCATTTGAACCTGGGAGGCAAAGGTTGCAGTGAGCTGAGATCGAGCCACTGCACTCAAACCTGGGGGATAAGAGCGAGACTTTCTCAAAAAAAAAAAAAGTTTAAAATAAAAAATAATGATAACAATAATAATAAAAATTTTTGAATTAAAATGTCATCACTATGTATCACCAACACATGTATCTGACAGTGCCGGTGGCCACCAGCACAAAAATCACAACAGGGAGTGTGACTGGATACAGCTGGTGAAGTGCTGCCTCCGTGCAGATGTTGTCACGGGCGGCTTAGGTGGGATGTGCTTTGATCACCGGCTAACCAAGGTAGCTTCATCCTGTTAGCACCTAAATCAGGGTCGCTCACCTACTGCACTCTTGTCATCAGGGGCCACAGCACTCTTTGCAGTTGGGGGCTGCTCAGTGCATTCCATAATATGGAGCAGTGTTCCTGGCCGCCACCCACTCACAATGCCAGTTGCACCTGTCACCCACCCCCTGGTCATGACAGCCAAAATGTCACCAGACATTGCCAATGTCCCCTGGAGGGCAGAGTTGGAAACTATAAGCCTAAATGAAACATTACTTGCTTTTCCACATAAGAATCGACATTGGGCCAGGCATGGTCGCTCACACCTGTAATTCCAGCACTTTGGGAGGCCAAGTGGGGAGGATTACTTGAGCCCAGTTTGAGGACGGCCTGTGCAACATAGTGAACCCTTCCCCAATTTTTAAATTAAAAAAAATTTTTTTTTTCTAATTTTAAAGCCAAAAACAATCGACAATGAAAAATGACTTTGTTGTACTTACTTCCTGTTCCAAATCGGAGTTCTCACTGACAACTGGAGACAGATCGTCAAGCGATAAAATATTTATTCTAAACTCTGTAATTAAAAAATTAGTATAGCATTTGAATTTACTCCTTTATTTACTCCATAATTTTTTTTAAATCTTACAAATTTCTTTCTTTTTTTTTTTTTGAGATAGAGTCTCACTCTGTCACCCAGGCTGGAGTGCAGTGGCGTGATCTTGGCTCACCACAACCTCCGCCTCCCAAGGTCAAGCCATTTTCC
>NW_012120265.1:313549-320665 GCF_000951035.1 Colobus angolensis palliatus | reverse complement strand
GAGGTTGCAGTGAGCGAAGATCACGCCACTGCACTCCAGTCTGGGTGACAGAGCAAGGCTCCGTCTCAAAAATAACAATCATAATAAATAATAATAATAACAATGATACAAAATAAAAGGCTAGCTGGGAAATTTCCAGCTTTTGGGTACAGACTGTCTGTTGTGACTACTCAACTCCACTGTCACAGTGTGAAAGCAGCCACAGACAATGTGTAAAGGAAGGAGCGTGGCTGCCTTCTGAGAAAGCTTTATAAAGACAGAAGACAGTCTGGGCGCAGTAGCTCACGCCTGTAATCCCAGCACTTTGGGAGGCCAGGGCGGGCGGATCACCTGAGGTCAGGAGTTGAAGACCAAGCTGGCCAACGTGTTGAAATCCCATCTCTACTAAAAATAGAAAAATTAGCCAGGTGCGGTGGCGGGCGCCTGTAATCCCAGCTACTCAGGAGGCTGAGGCAGGAGAATTACTCGAATCCGGGAGGCGGAGGTTGCAGGGAGCCAAGATCATGCCATTGCACTCCAGCCTGGGCAACAAGAGCAAAACTCTGTCAAAAAAAAAAAAACAACAACAACAACAGAAGACAGGGCCAGGCGCCACGGCTCACACCTATAATCTCAGCACTTTGAGAGGCCGAGGCGGGCAGATCACGAGGTCAGGAGTTCCAGACCAGCCTGACCAACATGGTGAAATCCCGTCTCTACTAAAAATACAAAAAACTAGCCAGGCGTGGTGGTGCGCACCTGTAGTCCCAGCTACTCAGGAGGCTGAGACAGGAGCATCGCTTGAACCCGGGAGGCGGAGATTACAGTGAGCCGAGATCGTGCCACTGCACTCCAGCCTGGGTGATGGAGCGAGACTCTATCTCAAAAAAAAAAAAAAGACAGAAAATAGGCATACTAGCCCCTGGTCCAGACAGATTAGCAGCTGATCAGAGTGCACTGTTGGAAGTTGCTGAGAAGTACACATGTGGTGTAAGGGGTAGGAGGTGGCAGGCCACCCAGCCAGCTGTGGGGAAACAGGGGGAAGACTGTGGAGCAGGGGCAGACCTGAGACACGGCCCCAAAGCATCCTATGTTGTCATTTACAGTAAGTTAATAGACTGTGAGTTCTGAAAAAAAGAGTTCTAAATTATATATATATATATATATGTAGTACAGCAAGTCAAAGGCACTGTAGAACCTTAGGGTGGGGGCCAGTGTCTGAACCAAGTGTGTGCCGGGACCCAGGAGTATGGGGTTCTCTGTGGAGAGTCTGGTGCTCCAACAGGTTTTTGGGTTTAAAAACATTTTTTTTTTAGAGATGGAGTCTTGCTCTGTCACCCAGGCTGGAGCGCAGTGGTATGTTCATAGCTCACCGCAGCCTCCAATTCCCAGGCAGGCTCCAATTCTCAGGCTCAAACGATCCTCCTGCCTCAGCCTCCCGTGTAGCTGAGACTACAGGTGTGCACAACCACACCCAGTTAATTTTTGTATTTTTTGTAAAGACAGGGTTTCACCATGTTGCCCAGGCTGGTCTCAAACTCCTCCTGCCTAAGCTTTCCAAAGCGCTGGGATTGCAGGCATGAGCCACCAGGCCTAGCCTCCAACAGCTTCCAAAAGGTTTAAATTGACTCCAGAGATGAGCTGGTAAGCCAGGTGTGGTGGTTCACACTTGTAATCCCAGCACTTTGGGAGGCCAAGGCAGGCAGATCATCTGAGGCCCGGAGTTCAAGATCAGCCTGGACAACACGGCGAAAGCTGGTCTCCACAGAGTACAAAAATTAGCCCGGTATGGTGGCACACGCTTGTGGTCCCAGCTGGTCAGGAGGCTGAGGCAGGCGGATTGCTTGAGCCTGGGAGGTAGAGGCTGTAGTGAACCATGATCATGCCCACTGCATTCCAGCCTGAGCGACAGAGCAAGACCCTGTCTCAGAATTAAATAAATAAATAAATAAATAAAGATAGCACAAAAATCTGACTTGGCCCCTCAACTAGACAAGAAAGTTAGAAAGCTGAGTGTGTGATGTGACTCAAAATACCCTGCCTGTGGCAATGCCCCGTGACCACTGCATCGGGGACTCTAAAGGTGGCCCCACCCTTCCTGCCCAAGGTACTGGCTTTGCACTGGGACCGGGATTACCGTCGAGGCTGTTATCAGCACCTTCTGAGACCGGTTCATCCACTGGCTCAGCCTCACTCCTTCCAGGGGAGGACGCAAGCTTGACGTGCCCCATTCTTAAAGACGCTGATTTTGAAAAGGCGCCTGTGATGGAAACTGATGGCGTGTGGGAGGTGGTGTCACCGGAAACGTGACTCTGTGGGGAGTCTGCTCTTGAGCGAGCGCTGTGAAGGGTTCTCTCTGCTGCCAGGGAGGTTGGCAGGTGTGATGTCTGAGACAGCTTTGCGCTGGAGGGTTCCACACTGGGCACAGTAAATGCTCTCGGCTGAGATGGGACCTGATATAAAACACTTGAAATTAACAAACTTATGACAACTAAGGTTTTTGTGGGGTATTTTTGTTTGTTTGTTTGTTTGTTTTTTTGAGACAGGGTCTCACTCTGTTGCCCAGGCTGGAGGGCAGTGGCTCAATCATAGCTCACTGCAGCCTCGACATCCTGGGCTCAAGCGATCCTCTCACCTCAGCCTCCCAAGCAGCTAGGACTACAAGCATGCGCCACCACACCTGGCTAATTTTTTTTTTTTTTTTTTTTTTTTGGTAGGAATAGGTTTTGCTATGTTGCCCAGACTGGCCTTGACCACAGCTGAAGCATCTATCCACCTAAGCTTCCCAAAGCCCTGGGATTACAGGTGTGAGCCACCATATCTGGCTGATACCTAAGTTCTTATGGTTCAACAGACAGTGCAATTAGCGGGGAGCATGAGACCAACACCGCAGGGATCACATTTTTCTCTTACTGCATCCCCTTTCTCTCTTCATTTCTGAAAGTCACGTTACAATATTTAGGTAAGATAATGTTGGGAGTAGAAAATATTTCGCAAGGCTGGGCGTGGTGGCTCACGCCTGTAATCCCCGCAGTTTGGGAGGCTGAGGAGGGCAGATCACGATGTCAAGAGATCGAGACCATCGTGGCCAACATGGTAAAACCTCATCTCTACTAAGAATACAAAAATTAGCCGGGTGTGGTGGCGTGCACCCGTAATCCCAGCTACTCGGGAGGCTGAGGCAGAAGAATTGCTTGAACCAGGGAGGCAGAAGTTGCAATGAGCCGAGATCGGGCCACTGTACTCCAGCCTGGCAACAAAGCATCGAAGCTACTTGAAAGGCAGAGGTGGGAGGATCACTAGAGCCTGGGAGGCAGAGGTTGCAGTGAGCTGAGATTGCGCCACTGCACCCTCCAGCCTGGGTGACAGAGCAAGAACCTGTCTCAAAAAAAAAAAAAGCTGAGTATGGTGCCTCATGCCTGTAATCCCAGCACTTTGAGAGGCCAAGGCGGGTGGATCATCTGAGGTCAGGAGTTCGAGACCAGCCTGACAAACACAGAGAAACCCCGTCTCTACTAAAAATACAAAATTAGCCGGGCATGGTGGTACATGCCTGTAATCCCAAACTCAGGAAGGCTGAGGCAGGAGAATTGCTTGAACCCAGGAGGTGGAGGTTGCGGTGAGCCGAGATCACGCCACTGCACTCTAGCCTGAGTAACAAAAATGAAACTTGGTCTCAAAATATATATATATATATATAAAATTAGCCAGTCACCAGCCGGGCATAGTAGCTCATGCCTGGTAATCCCAGCACTTTGGGAGGCCGAGGCGGGCAGATCACCTGAGGTCAGAAGTTCGACACCAGCCTGACCAACATGGAGAACGCATATCTCTACTAAGCACACAAAAGTAGCAGGGCGTGGTGGCACATGCCTATAATTCCAGCTACTTGGGAGGCTGAGGCAGGAGAATCGCTTGAATCTGGGAGGCGGAGGTTGTGGTGAGCAGAGGTTGCGCCATTGCACTCTAGCCTGGGCAACAAGAGCAAAACTCCGTCTCAAAAAAAAAAAAAATTAAATTAAATTGAATAAATAAAAATAAATTTACCAAAAAAAAAAAATCTTACCGAAAATCGTTTTCTTTCTTCTTCCTCACTGACGATAACACTGCTGAAGCCTTGACTCATCTTTTTTTCTCTAGAAGAGTCCATCAAGCTTCCTAGCAATACTTTCATTTCTTCTTCGTCACTGTCTGGAGAATCAAATGTTCTAGCAGGTTCTTTCTGTTTGGGGGTTTGCAAAGTCCTCTCTTTCCCAACAGGTGCTTCAGGGGATATGTTTTCAACAGATGGTTGTTTCTTCTTTAGAAACCTACTGACCTTTGTGTTCTGTGCATTATTTTCGGTGACAGGAAGTTCACGGGCTTGATTCTGGGAAGTTTTGTCTGTGTTCTGGGACGCAAGTTCGATTGCACCCCCAGAGAGGATTCTGTCAGCTCTCTTTGGAAGACTGGCATTGGTGGTCACTGAGTCAGATTCTATGTCAGACAAATTCCTCTGCAGCTTCCGATTCATGATCCAGGTTTCCAGCTGGGCCAGCTTCATGAGTGCGGCATTGGCTCGGATCCTGGAGGCAGTGGTGGGCGGTCTACTTGAGGCAAGGCTGGGTCCACTCCCCAGTACAGGGTTCTCTTTCAAGAGTAAGTGTTTCTCACCTAGAGTTTGGTTTCTTTTTAGAAATCTGCTATGACCAGGTGCTATTTTGGTAAGATTTCTACTGATCTGGAAGTTTCTGATTTCTTCCATTGTTGAATCTTCTAAGGAAGTGTCACTGAAGTCACCAAAAACATCACGCATGGGACAGCTGGCTTTCCTTGCAGAAGCCATTCTGTGGGGGAAGAGGAGACAATTTTGCATAAGAGTACCTGCTGTTTGGGCCGGGTGCTGTGGCCCACGCCTGTAATCCCAGCACTTTGGGAGGCTGAGGCGCGCGGATCACGAGGTCACAAGATGGAGACCATCCTGGCTAACATGCTGAAACAATGTAACTATCCATTAATTAGTGAAGGGATTACAAACTATGGTCCATCCATACAGTGGAATACTGTTCAGCAATTTAAAAAACAAATACTAATATAATAGCATGCAGGAATCTCAAATACATCACACTGAGGGAAAGTAGCTGAGCCAGGCCCGGTGGCTCACGCCTGTAATCTCAGCACTTTGGGAGACCGAGGCAGGTGCATCACGATGTCAGGAGTTCGAGACCAGCCTGACCCACATGGTGAAACCCCGTCTCTACTAAAAATACAAAAATTAGCGGGGCATGGTGGCGTGCGCCTGTAATCCCAGCTACTCAGGACGCTGAGGCAGGAGAATTGCTTGAACCCGGGAGGCGGAGTTTGCAGTGAGCTGAGATCACGCCATTGCACTCCAGCCTGGGTAACAGAGCAAGACTCTGTCTCAAAAAAACAAAAAAAAAAAGGAGCCAGACACTAAACTCCACACATCCTATCATTTCATCTGTAAGAACTGTCAAGAAAATGCAAACCAATAAACTCAGAAAGCAGATCAGGCCGGTGCTGTGGCTCACGCCTATAATCCCAGCACTTTGGGAGGCCAAGGCTGGAAGATCACGTGAGGTCAGGAGCTCGAAATCAATGTAGCAAACATGGTGAAACCCCATCTCTACTAAAAATACAAAAAATTAGCCAGAGTGCAGTGGCATGATCACAGCTCACAGCAGCTTTGACCTCCTGGACACAAGCAATCCTGCCTCCTGCCTCAATCCCGAGTAGCTAGGATTGTAGACGCGAGCCACTACACCTGGCTAATTTTTTATTTTTATCTTTTTCAGAGATGGGCTCTCGCCATGTGGCCCAGGCTGGTCTGGATCTCCTGGCCTCAAGTGATCCTCCCGCCTCTGCTTCCCAAAGTGCTGGGATTCCAGGCGTGAGCCACCACGCCCGGCCTGACACAAAGTTCTAAAGCTGGATGAACTGGATGGTGGCCACGACTTCACAACTTTGCAGATTTACTAAAAATAACCGAGTCGTCAGCTTAAAAGTGGCGAACACTATGGTATGTAAATGAAGGCTCAACAAAGTTGTTAAAAACCAACAAACCAAAATTTGAAAACCCTGGCGCCCCTCAGACCATCCTGCTCTTCTCCCCAGCTATGAAGCGACCCGCCCAGGACCACGCTCCAATAGACTCCAGGCAGGGAAACTGAGGCGCGGGACCATCCTGCAGCTGCCCAATCAGCTCAGCCACGGAGAAGGTCCCATTTCCCCGTATCCCCCTCGCGAGCCCGGACGCCCAGCCAGGCACCTCCCCACCAGCCCTGCCGACCTCCTCCTACGCCGTCCATTCGCAGAGGCAGCCGCCACATTCAGGCCTGAGGGAGCGGTTGCCCTGAGCAACAGAGCCAGAGGCAGAGCAGAAGAGACTACATCTCCCAGCAAGCACCGCGTCCCGCAGACCAATGGCGTCCTGAATCGCAATCGCGAGGCATCATGGGAGCGGTAGTTCCCGGGCGGGCCCGATGTGCCCCGCGCCGCAGCTACCAATGGGACCCTCAGGTCATAATCGCGAGTTGTGACGGGAGTTGTAGTTTCGGGACGCGCCTGAAGAGCCGCAGAGAGCGCCGGGAGCTAAGGGGCGGCGGCTACCGGAAGCGCAGTGCAAGCTCTCATGGCCGGGGCTCGGGTCCCCCTCTGGGCCATCTGCATGCTGCGAGTGGCGCTGGCTACCGTCTATTTCCAAGAGGAATTTCTAGACGGAGGTGAACGGGCCACGCCCGTAGTGGCAGAGGTGTAAGCTCCCCCATCTGCGCCCCGCAAGTCTGGGCAGAGTCGTCGCGGGGTCGGCGGCAGCGAACTCTCGAATCCTCGAGGGGCCCCCTCACCCTTCCCTTAGCCCAAATTAACCATTATCACCTCTAACCGGTGTTATTTCCCCCTCCCCACAGAGCATTGGAGAAACCGATGGGTGCAGTCCACCAATGACTCCCGATTTGGGCATTTTAGACTTTCGTCGGGGAAGTTTTATGGTCATAAAGAGAAAGATAAAGGTTAGTGTAGAATCAGAACCAAATTGAGCCTAATGTTACATCTCCATAGCAACCTCTCGAGGTAATTGTGGCACAGCCAAACGCTTTTATTGCCGATTTACAGATGAAGACCTTCAGGCAAAGGTAG
>NW_012120265.1:303746-310626 GCF_000951035.1 Colobus angolensis palliatus | reverse complement strand
TTTTTTTTTTTTTTTTTTGAGACCGAGTCTCGCTCTGTCACCCAGGCTGGAGTGCAATGGCCCAATTTCAGCTCGGCTCCGCCTCCCAGATTCACGCCATTCTCCTGACTCAGCCTCCCTGAGCAGCTGGGACTACAGGTGCCCACCACCACACCTGGCTAATTTTTTGTATTTTTTTTTTTAGTAGAGGTGGAGTTTCACCACGTTAGCCAGGATCGTCTTGATCTCCTGACCTTGTGATCTGCCTGCCTCGGCTTCCCAAAGTGCTGGGATTACAGGCATGAGCCACCGTGCCCGGCCTAATTTTGTATTTTTAGTAGAGACAGGATTTCTCCATTTTGGTCAGGCTGGTCTCCAACTCCTGACCTCAGGTGATCAACCTGTCTCGGCCTCCCAAAGTGTTGGGATTAGGGGCATGAGCCACCATGTCCAACCTATTTTATCTATTTTTTTAAATGGAGTCTCGCCCTGCCACCCAGGCTGGGGTGCAGTGGGGCAATATGGGCTCCTCCACCTCCCAGGTTTAAACGATTCGGCTGCCTCAGCTTCCCGAGTAGCTGGGACCACAGGCACGCGCCACTGCGCCTGGCTAATTTTGTATTTTTAGTAGAAATGGGGTTTTCCCATATTGGCGAGGCTGGTCTCAAACTTCTGACCTCAAGTGATATACCTGGCTCAGCCTCCCAAAGTGCTGAGATTACAGATGTGACCCACCATACCTGGCCTCTCAAGGCTTTTAAATTGTATTTGCTTTCACATATGTGAAAGTTTAGGCTGGGCGCGGTGACTCACGCCTGTAATCTTAGCACTCAGGGAGGTCAAGGTGAGTGGATCATTTGAGGCCAAGAGTTCAAGACCAGCCTGGGCAACATGGTGAAACCCTGTCTCTACTAAAAATACAAAAATTAGCCAGGTGTGGTGTCGCATGCCTGTAGTCCCAGCTACTCAGGAGGTTAAGGCAGGAGAATCGCTTGAGCCCAGGAGTCGGAGTGAGCAAGGTCGCGCCACTGGACTCCAGCCTGGGCGACAAGAGCAAAACCCCATCTCAAAAAAAGAATAATAAAAAAAAAAGAATGCCTCCACCTTCAGGTTTGTCAGACATACTCTCATAAAAGAACGAGATTTGAGACTGTGCCTAGGGGCTACCAGGAAAGGAAGGGTTGGTTTTGAAGTGAACACATAAACAAATATGAATGACAGGATGTTGTCTTCATGAAAGAGTGACACAGTTGACACATACAGGGCAGCTCACCCAGTGCTATGAAGCGTTACATTACAAATCAGCGCACCATGGGACGCATTCTCATCACCACCTGTTCTGTCAGTCCAGTAGCTGTTTCAGAATGAGAATTCAGGAAACATTTAACAGTCTATTTTTTTATTCATTTGCTACGCAGGTTTCATTGAATCATCCCAACCCTAGGAAGATGAACAGAAGCTAAATTAACCCATGTTATTCATAATTAGATTCATAATTAGATTTGACATTTAGAGTTGAAGTATTTTTGTAACTTAAAGTGTAACAGTATGGCCAGGTGCAGTGGCGCATGCCTGTAATCCCAGCACTTTGGGAGGCCGAGGCAGGTAGATCACCTGAGGTTAGGAGTTCGAGACCAGCCTGACCAACATGGTGAAACCCTCTCTCTACTCAAAATACAAAAATTAGCTGGGCATGGTGGCAGGCGCCTGTAATCTCAGCAGCTACTTGGGAGGCTGAGGCAGGAGAATCTCTTAAACCCAGGAGGCAAAGGTTGCAGTAAGCTGAGATTGCGCCACTGCACTCCAGCCTGGGTGACAGAATGAGACTCCATCTAAAAAATAAATAGCCAGGCGTGGTGGCTCACACCTGTAATCCCAGCACTTTGGGAGGGCAAGGTGGGTGGATCACGAGGTCAGGAGATTGAGACCATCCTGACTAACATGGTGAAACCCCATCTCTACTAAAAATACAAGAAATTAGCCGGGCATGGTGGCGGGCACCTGTAATCCCAGCTACTCGGGAGGCTGAACCAGGAGAATGACTTGAACCCAGGAGGCAGAACTTGTAGTGAGCTGAGATTGTGCCACTGCACTTCAGCCTGGGTGACAGAGCGAGACTCTGTCTCAAGAAATAAATAAATAAATAAATAAATAAATAAATAAATAAATAACAGTAGTATATTAAGAACAAAAACTTCCAGGTGTGTGAAATAAAAGTTGTATGGGCCGGGCACGGTGGCTCACGCCTGTAATTCCAGCACTTTGGGTCAGGAGTTCGAGACCAGCCTGACCAACATGGTGAAACCCCGTCTCTACTAGAAATACAAAAATTAGCCAGATGTGGTGGCAGATGCCTGTAATCCCAACTACTCAGGAGGCTGAGGCAGGAGAATCACTTCAACCCGGGAAGCATAGGTTGCAGTGAGCTAAGATCATACCATTGCACTCCAGCCTGGGTGACACAGTGAGACTCCATCTAAAAAAAAAAAAAAATTGTATGGAAACAGTGCCTGCTAGTGGTATACTCATTATTCATTATTATATAATGCTCTGTTGGCACTGTGGATCACTGTAAATGGTTAGGACATTTATGGTTGGTAGTAAGGGAAGGACATCCATTTAACTTTCTGCATTACTGAGCACAGCGTCATTCCCAAACCTTCATGAGTATTTTTTGTTCAAAGGTCTGCAGACCACTCAGAATGGCCGATTCTATGCCATCTCTGCACGCTTCAAACCATTCAGCAATAAAGGGAAAACTCTGGTCATTCAGTACACAGTAAAACATGAGCAGAAGATGGACTGTGGAGGGGGCTACATTAAGGTCTTTCCTGCAGATGTTGACCAGAAGAACCTGAATGGAAAATCGCAGTACTATATTATGTTTGGTGAGTTTTGGTGGTACAACACAACCACTTCTAGAGACTTTGAAAACCCTCCCACTTCACAGGATCTTTAGATTAAGACTTGGCTCATGTAGTTAAGGTAGTAGTATTGAGTATATCGGATCCAAGGTTTATAGCACTATTAAACCTAATTAATACAAAAAGGCAACGGTACCAGTCTGTTGTGTTCCTGAAGAAGTTATTTATTCACCATAAATCTTGCCCTCATGCAGGGTAAGGATACCTTATCTGAAATGTTTGGGAGCAGAAGTGTTTTGGATTTTGGAATTTTGGGGGGGATTTTGGATTATTTGCATTATCCTTACCAGTTGAGCATCGCTAATTTGAAAAATCTGCAATCCACAAAGCTCCAATGAGCATTTCCTTTGAGCATCATGTTGAGTCTAAAAGTTTGGGTTTTGAAACACTTCAGATTTGTGATTTTTTGATTTGGGTTGCTCAACCTGTGCAGTTTTTTTTGTTTGTTTGTTTTGATTTGGGTTTTGGTTTTCGTTTGAGCCGGAGTTGTCACTCTTGTGGCCCAGGCTGGAGTGCAATGGCAGTGGCCCAATCTCACCTCCCTGCAGTCTCTGCCTCCTGGGTTCAAGTGATTCTCCTGCCTCAACCTCTTGAGTAGCTGAGATTATAGGCATGTGCCACCATACCTGGCTAATTTTTTTTTTTTTTTTTTTTTTTTGCATTTCAGTAGATATGGGGTTCCTTTTTTTTTTTTTTGAGACAGAGTTTTGCTCTTGTTGCCCAGGCTGGTATGGAATGGCGTAATGTCGGCTCACTGCAACCTCCTCCTCCCAGGTTCAAGGGATTCTCCTGCCTCAGCCTCCCAAGTAGCTAGGATTACAGGCGTGCACCAGCACACTCAGTTAATTTTTGTATTTTTAATAGAGATGGGGTTTCACCATGTTGGTCACACGAGTCTCAAACTCCTGACCTCAGGTGATCCGCCCACCTCGGCCTCCCAAAGTGCTGGAATTACAGGCGTGAGCCACTGTGCCCGGCTGAGATGGGATTTCACCATGTTGGTCAGGCTGGTCTCAAACTCCTGGCTGGTATCGAACTCTTGACCTCAGGTGATCCACCTGCCTTGGCTTTCCAAAGTGCTGGGATTACAGGCGTGAGCCACCACGCCTGGCCTCAACCTGTGTTTTGAATCCTTTAGGACTCAGTAAACCTTGGCCATGGGCCAAATTGGCCCACTGCCTGTGTATGACCCATGAAATGTTTTTTACATTTTTAACTGGTTCAAAAAAATCAATACAAGGATGATATTTTGTGATACATGAAAATTTTATGAAATTTAGATTTCAGTGTCCAGAAATGAAGTCTTACTGGAATGCAGCCTCACTCTGTTCATTTACATGTTGTCTGTGGCTGCTTGCCAGTACCGGTGGCAGAGTTAAGTTGTCATGACAGAGATCATTAGGCTTACAAAGCCAACAATATTTTACCATCTGGCCTTTATAGAAAAAGCCTGCAAACCTCTGGAAAATATTAAATGTCTCCTGACACCAGGAGATTAAAATTTGTGCTAGAACTAGGAAGGGATCATACTGGGCCACAGGAAATAGACATAAGTATAGCATAACTTAACACTTTAAGAACAAATGTACCTCAGGCCAGGTGTGGTGGCTCACACCTGTAATCTCAGCATTTTGGGAGGCTGAGGTGGGCAGATCACTTGAGGTCAGGAGTTCGAGACCAGCCAACATGGTGAAACCTTGTCTCTACTAGAAATACAAAAAAATTGGCTGGGCGCGGTGGCTCAAGCCTGTAATCCCAGCACTTTGGGAGGCCGAGACAGGCGGATCACGAGGTCAGGAGATCGAGACCATCCTGGCTAACACGGTAAAACCCCGTCTCTACTAAAAAAAATACAAAACTAGCCGGGCGTGGTGGCGGGGGCCTGTAGTCCCAGCTACTCGGGAGGCTGAGGCAGGAGAATGGCGTGAACCCGGGAGGCGGAGCTTGCAGTGAGCTGAGATCCGGCCACTGCACTCCAGCTTGGGTGATAGAGCGAGACTCCATCTCAACAAAAAAAAAAAAAAAGAAATACAAAAAAATTAGCCGGGCATGGTGGTGCATGCCTGTAGTCGGGAGGCTGAGGCAAGAGAATTGCTTGAACCTCAGAGGCAGAGGTTGCAGTGAGCTGAGATCTCACCACTGCACTCCAGCCTGGGTGACAGAACGAGACTCTGTCTCCAAAAAAAGAATGAATGTGCTTCCAAATATTCATCCTTAGCTAGGCACAGTGGCTCATGCCTGTAATTCCAGCACTTTGGGAGGCCAGGCAGGAGGATTACTTGAGTCCAGGAGTTCGAGACCAGCTTGGCCAACATAGTGAGACCCTATCTCTACAAAAAATAAAAATTAGGGCTGGGTGCAGTGGCTCACGCCTGTAATCCCAGCACTTTGGGAGCCCGAGGTGGGCGGATCACCTGAGGTCAGGAGTTCGAGACTAGCCTGACCAACATGGAGAAATCCCATTTCTACTAAAAATAAAAAATTAGCTGGGCGTGGTGGCACATGCTTGTAATAATCCCAGCTACTCAGGAAGCTGAGGCCGGAGAATTGCTTGATCCCAGCAGGCAGAGGTTATGGTTAGTCGAGATCGTGCCATTGCACTCCAACCTGGGTAACAAGACCAAAACTCCATCTCAAAGTAAATAAATAAATAAAAATAAATAAAAACTAAAAATAAATAAAAATAAAAATAGAACTAAAAAAAAAACCCAGATATCCGAAACATCTGCCAAGGGAGGATCCCTTGAACCCAGGAGTTTGAGATCAGCCTGGGCAATACAGCAAGACCCCATCTCTAAATTTTTTTTTTTTTTTTTTGAGACAGTGTTTTGCTCTTGTCGCCCAGGCTAGAGTGCATGGCAAGATCCCGGCTCACTGCAACCTCTGCCTGCCAGGTTCAAGCGATTCTCCTGCCTCAACCTCCCAAGTAGCTGGGGTTAGAGGTGCCCCACCACCACGCCCAGTTAATTTTTTTGTATTTTTGTAGAGACAGGGTTTCACCATGTTGGACAGGTTGGTCTCGACCTGCTGACCTCAGGTGGTCCACCCACCTTGGACTCCCAAAGTGCTGGAATTACAGGCGTGAGCCACCACGCCTGGCCCCATCTCTACAACAATTTTGAAAATTAACCCAGTGAGGTTGCACATACCTGTGGTTCTAGCTACTCAGGAGGCTGAAGTAGGAGAATCTCCTGAGCCGAGGAGTTTGAGGATGCAGTGAGCTATGATCACACAACTGCACTCCAGTCTGGATGACAGAATAAGACCCTGTCCGAAAATAAATAAGGAAGGGAAAAACCCTTATAGCATATGTCTGCTACATCTGAATTGCCAAGCAGATAATTTGGGGTCAAAAAAAGATTAAAATAAACTTTTTCTTGGTATTTCAGTTTTGCATTCAACAGTTTCATTTTACTCAGACCCACTCTTACTATTGGAACGCTTTGTTATGAGTCAGCGCCAGCCATTAGTGTGAGGGGAGCTTGCTGAGGGTGAGGGGTTAAGGAGGAAGAGAAGAGAAGCACAGTTATTGTCAGAGTGTTGACATTTGCATGAATTTTTATTGTCAGAGTGTTGACATTTGCATGAATTCCTATGCATAAGTTATGCATAAAACCCCAGACAGGCTAAACAGAGCCCATCTGTCTACATTTCCTTATGAACATCCACTACATGTGTAAATACCTTTTTTTTTTTGAGATGGAGTCTTGCTCTGTTGCCCAGGCTGGAGTGCAAAGGTGTGATCTTGGCTCACTGCAACCTCCACCTCCCAGGTTCAAGCGATTCTCCTGCCTCAGCCTCCCTAGTAGCTGGGATTACAGTTGCGTGCCACCACACCTGGCTAATTTTTGTATTTTTAGTAGAGGCAGGGTTTCACCATGTTGGTCAGGCTGATCTCAAACTCCCGACCTCAGGTGATCCGCCTGCCTCGGCCTCCCAAAATGCTATTACAGGCGTGAGCCATTGCACCCGGCCAC
>NW_012120265.1:300541-301721 GCF_000951035.1 Colobus angolensis palliatus | reverse complement strand
ATTACAGGCATGTGCCACCACACCTGGCTAATTTTTGTATTTTTAGTAGAGATGGGGTTTCACCATCTTAGTCAGGCGGGTCTCGAACTCCTGACCTCGTGATCCACCCACCTTGGCCTCCCAAAGTTCTGGGATTACAGCCATGAGCCACCACGCCCGGCCTACTTTTTTTTTGTTTGTTTTTTTAATTGAGATGGAGTCTCGCTTGGTCACCCAGGCTGGAGTGCAGTGGCCCAATCTCAGCTCACTGCAACCTCAACCTCCCAGGTTCAAGTGATCCTTTCGCCTCAGCCTCCCAAGTACCTGGGACTACAGGCACATGCCACCACTCCTGGTTAATTTTTGTATTTTTAGTAGAGATGGGGTTTTACCATGTTGGCCAGGCTGGTCTCAAACTCCTGGCCTCAAGTCTTCTCCCTACCTTGGCCTCTCAAAGTGCTAGGATTAGCAGGCCACTTTGAATATTTAAATAAGGTTCAGAACACACTCAAAAAGTGAGTGGAAAGCCAGAACATTGTCCTTTAATTGTAGTAAGATATTCACACATGTGACCAGATGAGGTGGCTCACACCTATAATCTCAGCCCTTTGGGTGGCCAAGGCGGGCAAATCACCTGAGGTCAGGAGTTCAACACCAGCCTAGCCAACATGGCAAAACCCCATCTCTACTAAAAACACAAAAATTAGCTGGGCCTGGTCAGGGTGCATGACTGTAATCACAGCTACTCTACTCAGGAGGTTGACGCAGAAGAATCACTTAAACCTGGGAGGCGAAGATTGCAGTGAGCCGAGATCCCACCACTGCACTCCAGCCTGGGCGACAGAGTGAGACTCTGTCTCAAATAAATAAATAAATAACTTAGTGTGAATATCTGATTATCAGATTGTATCTGATTATATTTAAGAAAAATGGGCCGTGCACGGTGATTCAAGCCTGTAATCCTAGCACTTTGGGAGGCTGAGGCGGGTGGATCACAAGGTCAGGAATTTGAGACCAGCCTGGCCAGCATGGTGAAAGCCCATCTCTACTAAAAATACAGAAATTAGCTGGGCATGGTGGTGTGCACCTGTAGTCCCAGCTACTCGGGAGGCTGAGGCAGGAGAATCGCTTTAACCCGGGAGGCAGAGGTTGCTGTGAGCCAAGATCATGTCACTGCACTCCAGCCTGGGTGACAGCGAGA
>NW_012120265.1:293340-298046 GCF_000951035.1 Colobus angolensis palliatus | reverse complement strand
AAAAAAAAAAAAAAAAAAAGAAAGTGTACAAATATAGTTTGTAAGTACCCAGTTACTGGACCATTGCTGCATGGCCAGTAGCCACGATGGCAATATTGTAGCACCAAATGGCCTCCCCAGAGCACACACTGCAGACCAGCCCCATCGCTACACATCTGAAGGTATCGTAAAGGAGTTTTTATTTATTTATTTATTTAAGACGGAGTTTCACTCTTGTTGCCCAGGCTGGAGTGCAGTGGCGCAATCTTGGCTCACGGCAACCTCTGCCTCCCAGGTTCAAGTGATTCTCCTGCCTCAGCCTCCTGAGTAGCTGGGATTACAGGCGCCTGCCACCACCCCCGGCTAATTTTTGTATTTTTAGTAGAGACAGGGTTTTACCATGTTGGCCAGGCTGGTCTCGAACTCCTGACATCAAGTGATCTGCCCACTTCGACCTCCCGAAGTGCTGGGATTACAAGCATGAGCCACTACATGTGGCCATTGTCATCGCTTTTTGCACCATCATTTTCACTCTAGCCACTACTTGAAGTTTTCCACACCACTGCTCCTCTCCATAGCATGGAGGAAAGGGCTAAAGTCATATGGCAGGTTAGGGAGAAAAATCTAGGCAGTGTGGTGTTGCCTTGAAGTCCTCAGTGGCATTGGAAGCACCAAGCACTTGGCCTCCTGACGACCAAATTGAAGAAGGGAAAGGGACACTGGGACAGGGGTCACCAGCCTGTGCCTGCCACTTGGCATCTAAGAATTTCCTTTCTCAAATCTGAGCATCTGGTTGGGTGCAGCGGCTCATGCCTGTAATACCAGCAGTTCGGAGGTCAAGGCAGGAGGATCGCTTGGGCCCAGGAGTTCGAGACCAGCCTGGGCAACAGAGGGAGACCCTGACTGTACAAAACATAAAAATAGTAGCCAGGTATGATGGTGAGCACCTGTAGTCTGAGCTACTTGGGAGGCTGAGGCAGGAGGATCACTGGAGCCCAGGAGATTGAGGCTGCAGTGAGCCATGATTGCGCTATCTCACTCCAGTCTGGGTGAGAGCAAAACCTAGTCTCAGGAAACAAAAACAGAAGCAACAACAGCAAATATATGAGCATCTGATTGATTTTACTTTTTCCTTACATGTCTTTGAAGGACTGGGAGAAGCATTTTCTGGACGCCAGTGCCAGCAAGCAGAGCGACTGGAATGGTGAACTGGACGGGGACTGGCCAGCTCCGATGCTCCAAAAGCCCCCGTACCAGGTGTGTGGCCTCTTTGCATGATGCCAGGGATGCCCCAGGGATGCCCCTCCCCTGCCCATGTCATTGAGACCACCTCATATGGTTTTTCTGATGCAGGATGGCCTGAAACCAGAAGGTATTGATAAAGACATCTGGCTCCACCATAAAATGAAGAATACCAACTATTTGACACAGTATGACCTCTCAGAATTTGAGAACATTGGTGCCATCGGCCTGGAGCTTTGGCAGGTCATTTGGTTTTAAATTTACTTTAGTTTGTGTGTGTGTGTATGTGTTTTATTTTGTTTTTCTGAGACAGGGTCTTATTCTGTCACCTAGGCACGATTCTAGCTCACTGGAGCCTCAAACTGGGTCCAAGCAATCCTCCCACCTCAGCCTCCCAAGTAGCTAGGACTACAGACGCAAGCCACCATACTCAGATTTTTTTTAAGAGATGGGGGTCTCACTGTGTTGTCCAGGCTGGTTTGGAACTTCCAGGCTCAAGTAATCCTTCCACCTCAGCCTCCCAAAGTGCTGAGAGTTTTTGTTTTCTTGTTTTTTTTTTAAATGCTTTGGTGATCCCAGCCGGGCATGGTGGCTCATGCCTGTAATCCCAGCACTTTGGGAGGCCGAGGCGGGCAGACTGCCTGAGCTCAGGTATTTGAGACCAGCCTGGGAAACATAGTGAAACTCTGTCTCTACTAAAAATACAAAAATTAGCCGGGTGTGGTGTCGTGTGCTTGTAGTCCCAGCTACTCAGGAGACTGAGGCGTGAGAATCACTTGAACCCAGGAAGTGGAGGTTGCAGTGAGCCAAGATGGTGCCACAGCACTCCAGCCTGTGTGACAGAGCAAGACTTTGTTTTTAAAAAAAAAAGAACAGCGACACTAAGTCTCAAAAAAAAATAAAAAAGTTTTGGTGATCCTAATGTGTAGCCAAGTTTGAGGAACCAGTGCCCTAGAGGGAAAGGATATTCCAGAAATAGATTTAAGCACCACCTAATATTCTAATTGCTGTTACAGTACACTGTACTGAGCAAAATACATCTGTTTCTTTTTGTCACATCAATAATGAAGGCCTAGTAGCCAGGGACAGTATGGCTCACACCTGTAGTAGTCACAGCTATTTGGGAGGCTGAGATGGGATGATCACATGAGCCCAGAAGTTCTTTTTTTTTTTCTTTGAGACAGAGTCTCACTCTGTCACCCAGGTGGGAGTACAGTGGCATGATCTCAGATCACCGCAGCCCCTGCCTCCCAGGTTCAAGTGATCCTCCCACCTCAGCCTCCCGAGTAGCTGGGACTATAGGCATGCACCACCACACCTGGTAATTTTTATATTTTTAGTAGAGACAGGGTTTACCATGTTGGCCAGGCTGGTCTTGAACTCCTGACCTCAAGTGATTCACCTGCCTCAGCCTCCCAAAGTGCTGGGATTACAGGTGTGAGCCACCACGCCTGGCCAAGCCCAGAAGTTCAAATCCAGCCTAGGCAACATAGCAAGACCCCATCTCTAAAAAATAAAAAATGTCACCTGAGCTTTATATATTTCCAAAGGAAAAAATAAATGAAAAATAAACAATAAAGAGTAAAAGCATAATAATGAAGGCCTTATTTTCATCTGCAGGTGAGATCTGGAACTATTTTCGATAACTTTCTGATCACAGATGATGAAGAGTATGCAGATAATTTTGGCAAGGCCACCTGGGGCGAAACCAAGGTATGAAGCATGTGATTAACTCTTCCTATATCACTAATTTATTTGTGTAAATTTTTTTTTTTTTTTTTGAGATGGAGTCTAGCTCTGTCACCCAGGCTATACGTAGTGCAGTGGCGTGATCTCAGCTCACTGCAACCTCCACATCCCGAGTTCAAGTGATTCTCCTGCCTCAGACTCCCGAGTAGCTGGGACTACAAGCGCATGCCACCATGTCTGGCTAATTTGTGTATTTTTAGTAGAGAGGGGGTTTCACCATATTGCTCAGGCTGGTCTCGAAGTCCCGACCTCAGGTGGTCCACCTGTCTTGGCCTCCCAAAGTGCTGGGATTACAGGAGTGAGCCACCGTGCCTGACCCCATATAAGGTTAATATTGGCAGGTTCCAGGGATTAGGACATGAAATCTTTTTTTTTTTTGAGACCGAGTCTTGCTGTGTTAACAGGCTGAAGTATAGTGGTGTGAGCTTGGCTTGCTGCAACCTCTTCCTCCTGGGTTCAAGCAATTCTCCTGCCTCAGCCTCATGAGTAGCTGGGACTATAGGCACGCACCACCACACCAAACTACTTTCTGTATTTTTAGTAGAGACGGGGTTTTACCATATTGGCCAGGATGGTCTCGATCTCTTGACCTCGTGATCCGCCTGCCTCAGTCTCCCAAAGTCCTGGGATTACAGGCTTGAGCCACCACACCCGGCCAGGACATGAAATCTTTACAGGCTGTTCTTATTCAGCCTATCCCAGGTGGTGAGGCGGCTTCTAGAAGGCAGGGACCGCCTGAGTACTGACATGCATTTGGCCACATGGAAGCATAATCTCTGGGGCTTTTTTTTTTTTTTTTTTCCGAGACTGAGTCTTGCTCTGTCACCCAGGCTGGAGTGCAGTGGCGCGATCTTGGCTCACTGCAACCTCTGCCTCCTGGGTTCAAGCGATCCTCTCACCTCAGCCTCCCAAGCAGCTGGGACCACAGCTACATACCACCACGCCCAGCTAATTTTTGTATTTTTAATAGAGACGGGGTTTCACCATCTTGGCCAGGCTGGTCTCGAACTCCTGACCTCGTGATCCATCCGCCTCGGCCTCCCAAAGTGCTGGGATTACAGGCCTGAGCCACCATGCCCCGTGGGGCTTATGTTTTTTGTTTCTTTCTCCAGGGTCCAGAAAGGGAGATGGATGCCATACAGGCCAAGGAGGAAATGAAGAAGGCCCGCGAGGAAGAGGAGGAAGAGCTGCTGTCGGGAAAAATGAACGGGCGTGAACGTTACTTCAATCGATTTCACAGAAGGAATGAACTTTAGTCATCCCCATTGGATACAAGGATGACTGGTAAAACCTCATTGCTACTTTAATCTATGTTTCAAACTCAAATGTCTACGTGGCACTTTGTCCAATTTTCTTTGAAAAGTGTTTCACGCTTCTCGGTGGGGTTGGTTGCATCTCCCCTGGTGACGCCGTTGGTCTGAGAAGTTTCCTCTTGACAATTTTACACGCTAAAAACCAGAGGCCAGCAAGGGTCTGGCCAAAACCATGATTCCCTTTTCTTTTTTTCTTTTCTTTTTTTTTTGAGACAGAGTTTCACTCTTTTTGCCCAGACTGGAGTGCAATGGCGCGATCTCAGCTCACCGCAACCTCCACCTCCCGGGTTCAAGTGATTCTCCTGCTCAGCCTCCCGAGTAGCTGGGATTACAGGCATGCGCCACCACCCCAGCTAATTTTGTATTTTTAGTAGAGACGGGGTTTCTCCATGTTGGTCAGGCTGGTCTTGAACTCCCGACCTC
>NW_012120265.1:285251-285870 GCF_000951035.1 Colobus angolensis palliatus | reverse complement strand
TCTAAAGTTTCTTCACTTTAAACTTTGTTAAAGGGAGAACTCTGGACATATTAAATTTCATGGCATGTAATTGAGCAAAGAACAATTCATAAATCAGATAGCTGCCAGAGCAACTCCGTCTTGAATAGGGGCTGAGTAAAATAAGGCTGAGACATAATGGGCTGCATTCCCAGGCGATGAAGGCATTCTTAGTCACATGATGAGATAGGAGGACAGCACTAAAGACCTTGCTGATAAAACAGGTTGCAGTAAAGAAGCCGGCTAAAACCCACCAAAACCAAGATGGTGATAGGAGTGACCTCTGGTGGTCCTCACTGCTACACTCCCACCAGCGCCATGACAGTTTACAAAGATCATGGCAACATCAGGAAGTTACCATATATGGCAGTCTAAACAGGGAAGGCATGGGCCAGGTGCGGTGGCTGACGCCTGTAATCCCAGCACTTTGGGAGGCTGAGGTGGGCGGATCATGAGGTCAGGAGATCAAGACCATCCAGGCTAACACAGTGAAACCCCATCTGTACTAAAAATACAAAAAATTAGCTGGGCATGGTGGCGGGCACCTGTAGTCCCAGCTACTCAGGAGGCTGAGGCAGGAGAATGGCATGAACCCGGGAGG
>NW_012120265.1:279933-280626 GCF_000951035.1 Colobus angolensis palliatus | reverse complement strand
GTTTGTATATTCATTTATTTTTCTTTATTTATTTTTTAGAGACAGAGTCTCACTCTGTCACCTAGGCTGGAGTGCAATGGTGATTTCTCAGCTCACTGCAACCTTCCCCTCCCAGGTTCAAGCAATTCTCCTGCCTCAGCCTCCTGAGAAACTAGGATTACAGGTGTAATTACAGGCCCCCACCACCACACTGGGTTAATTTTTGTATTTTTAGTAGAGGTGGGGTTCCTCCCTGTTGGCCAGGCTGGTCTCAATCCACCTGTCTCAGCGTCCCAAAGGGCTGAGATTATAGGCATGAGCCACAGAGCTTGGCTCAATCCCCTGTATTCAATATCCTCTGTTTGAAGTACTTAGAAGTACTTCCCTTTTCCTTATGGAGTATGTACTGATAAAGCACTCACGACAGTTAAAAACCTTCATTACTCTGTTGATGTAACAAAAGAAGCTGAGGCAAAGTTAATATAAGTAGGGAGTTTGGGCCAAGGTTGAGGATTGCAGCCCAGGAGACATAGATTCAAGTTGCCCTGAATATATGCTTTGATTAGCAAGTTACAAGTGGGTTCTTTTTGTTTTTGACTTTGTTTTGAGACAGAGTCTCATTCTTTCACCTAGGCTGGAATGCAGTGTGGCACAATCTCAGCTCACTGCAACCTCCACCTCCCGAGTTCAAGTGATTTTCTGACCTCAGCCTCC
>NW_012120265.1:271847-272852 GCF_000951035.1 Colobus angolensis palliatus | reverse complement strand
GAGACCAGCCTGGCCAACATGGTGAAACTGTCTTTACTGAAAATACAAAAGTTAGCCAGGCGTGTTGGCGGGCGCCTGTAATCCCAGCTACTAGGGAGGCTGAGAGAGGAGAATTGCTTGAACCTGGGAAGCAGAGGTTGCAGTGAATGGAAATCACGCCATTGTACTCCAGCCTGGGCGACAGAGCAAGACTCTGTCTCAAAAATAAAATAAAAATATAAATACAAAACTTAGCCGGGCATGGTGGTGCATGCCTGTAATACCCGCTACACAGGAGGCTGAGGTATGAGAATCACTTGAACCTGAGAGGCGAGGTTGCAGTGAGCCGAGATCGTGCCACTGCACTCCAGCCTGGTTGACAGAGTGAGACAAAATAAAGTAAAATTTAAAAAAAGTCCTCTAGAGTAGGGCTTTTCCTCTAATAACCATACTCCAGCAAGCATCAGGTGCTGGCTGCTCTGTGCCGGGCAGTGAGAGACATAGATGTGTAACAATAACAAACACGTATTACCATTCTCTCTTTTCAGAAGAGGGGCCTAGGGGCCCAGAGAGGCGAATTCAACTACTTGCCAGGACACACACAGCAGCAGGGGAATCATGCCTGGTACCTGGCACTGTGGGTGCTGCAGCGGCACAGAGAGGTGAAGTCCTGCGCCTGAGCTTAGTCAAAACTCTAATGGGCAGACCCAGATTATAAAACACACACACACAGCTATCCTAGGAACAGGGCGCCTTGCGGGGCAGGGTGACGGTCCCGACGCTCCGCGGGGTGGGCGACCGTCTCCCCAGGCGCACTGGCAGGGGGACGGCATCCCTAACAGAGAACCAGGCCTCGGCATGGGCTGGAGGGATGACAGAGCATGGCCGACTCGGCCAGCGGCCGGCGGTACGAGAGTCCGAACGACGTTGGAAGCAGGGTCAGGGACAGCGGGGAAGAGAGCACTGCAGGCAGACGCCTCGGGCCCCGCCCATCAAGTTGCGGGCGCGCGGCCCCGCCCCTGCCCC
>NW_012120265.1:265905-266992 GCF_000951035.1 Colobus angolensis palliatus | reverse complement strand
CGGGGACCTGCGCGGGGCTGGGCTGCATCCCGGAGAGGTGGGCGAGGGGGACGAGCGTTTCTGTCGGCGCGGTGGCCCGGCGAGTCTTTGTCTCCCGCGGGTGCCGGCGTCCAGGCGGGCAGGGTCCCTGCTGGGTGCAGGGCAGAGCCTCGCCGGAGCCCGGACCCGTCAGCAACAGCGAGATCTCAGACTGATGCCTGCCTCCCTTGGGAGCTGCTTCCGCCACCCCTGCACCCTGCACCGGGCGCAGATCGCACGTCTTTGGGCACCTCTCTGTGTCCCCAAATTCGTCTGATGCGCTTAAGAAGGGGCAGTATCGATAGCGCGACACAGACGTGCGAAAAAGAGTCCTGCGTAGGCAACTCTGCTATTTGGGAGGGACTTTCATTCATTCATTTTCTATCCATTCCTCATATGCGCGTTGGGTCAGGTGCTGGGAGCGCTGCATTCATCCAGACAGACAAGGTCGCTGCTCTCCTGGAGGTGACACTCGTGGGAACTAGAAACTGCCTGTGTTCTGCTAATCACAGCTGCCTTTATTTTCTGAATACCTGTGTTGTGCAAAGCACCATATAAGCATTTTGCTAGAATGATCTAGCACAGCATAGTGATTAAGAATGAGGACACAGGGTCAGATCATGTGTTCAAATCTTGGCTCCAGCCCCGATTTCTCTGTGCCTTTGGTTGAAGCTCTTAGCCTTTCCACCCATCAGTTGCTTCCTTTGGAAAATGGAGATATAAAAATGTGTTGGGATTACGTGAAAATTAAGCATGTGAAAAAGCACTTAGAACAGTGCCTATGCCAGATTTGGACCTTTGGGAGTAGAGACCACAGCAAGTAAGAATTCCAGACCCAAAGAGAGCTGATAGGCAGGTTACATGCTTGCATGACTGGTTAGCTGATCCAAGGAGAGAAGTGCACAGCTAGCCAGTTTGCAACACTGTCACTAAATTAACAGTGCTAAAACCCAGTGATTATTAATTAGTAAGTTCTTGTTACTGACATGAAAGTGCTCTGTAAACTGTTAAGTGTCCTACAGATAGTAGTTACTAATAGCTAAGTGCTACAGTTTAGAGTATGTAGTGG
>NW_012120265.1:262718-265855 GCF_000951035.1 Colobus angolensis palliatus | reverse complement strand
GGGGGGCAGGGACAGCAGGAGTCGGGGAAAATCACCTAAGATCATTTCATGAGAAATCTCTAAGCACTACCAGTTTGGGAGGCATGGATCTTTCTAAAACTTCCTGTCCAAATTTTTTTTTTTTTTGAGGTGGAGTATTGCTCTGTCACCCAGGGTGAAGTGCAGTGGTGTGATCTCAGCCCACTGCAACCTCTGCCTCCCAAGTTCAAGTGATTCTCCTACCTCAGCCTCCTGATAGCTGGGACTACAGGCACACCCGGCTAATTTTTGTATTTTTTTAGTGGAGATGGGGTTTCACCATGTTGGCCAGGCTGGTCTCAAATTCCTGACCTCAAGTGATCCACCCGCCTTGGCCTCCCAAAATGGCGTGAGCCATTACACCCGGCCAGGTCACTGACTCCTAAGCCTCTTCCTGTTCCTTTCCCTATACATTTGTTGAATGAAGGCTTGGCCTGGTTTTCTTCGTTTGGAAATGTCAGCATTTCTCTACACCTGCTCTCGAGTGAAGATCTACACCATGGGTTACTGTTGACCCAGATGTGAGGCATGGCCCTCCCAGGCCCTTACTGTCTAGCTCAGGAGATCACTTGGGTTCACAGATAATTCTGGGGGAACCAAGGGTATGATTCCAAAATTTTTGATTGAGGGCAACAGGGAAGCACCCTGCAGCAGGCGGCTGTGATCTGATTGGATTTTGGTGACAGAGCACACTTGGCAAGCAGATGGCCAGGTGAAGGTGAGCAAAGTGGATAACCCAGTGGGCTAGCCTAGGCGAGGAGGGGTGTGTTTTCTCCACCCCCACTCCCGTCTGCACTTTTCCCATCAGCGTCTTTTTCATCCTGCTCTGTACTGCCCGACATCATCTCAGAATCTCCTTCCTTATATACTCTTTTCTGACCCTGAATATCAATATGAATTAGAAAGGTCTGCACTGCTGCCTCTTTAGTAGTGATTTTTTTTCCCATCAACATCTCAGTTATTTGTGTTTCTCCCTGTCCTCCTGCTCAGCTCTCTTCTGCTTTCCAAAAAGCCTTCCATGGAAATGCGTCCAGATTTTCTCCCTCCTTATACTCCCCGAGGTTACCAGCGGCCCCTCCGTCCTTAAACCTGGTGCCCTGTGGCTGCAGCCGATCCTCCTCAAACCCTGCAACACTGGAGCCCATGGGACTTTACTCTTCATCCTCTCTCCTTTCAGTCTCTCCCTCTTGTCCCCTAATTTCAGCCTCCCCACCTGCATCTTATCTCTCTGTGTGCTTCCTCCCCTGAAACTTCTGTGCAGAGGACTCCAAACCTGCCTTCTGGAGTCCAGAAGGTGTCTTTCTCCTGCACCCCTGCCAGCCTGCTGGACTATGGAATAGGCCACTTTTTTGCCATGCCCAAAGTGGGCTGGGCCATCCTACTTCCTGCTTGCCCTCTCCCTCCCACTTCATCCCCTGCCACTGTGGGAGTCGTCTTCTTTTTGTTTTTTGAGACAGGGTCTCACTCTGTCCCCCAGGCTGGAGAGCAGTAGTAGGATCATAGCTCACTGCAACCTCAAACTCCTGGGCTCAAGCAATTCTCCCTCCTTGGCCTCCCAAGTAGCTGGTACTACAGGAGCGTACCATTCATACCCAGCTAATTAAAAAAAATTTTTTTGTAGAGATGAAGTCTGCTTAGGCAGATCTTAAACCCCTAGCCTCGAGCAGTCCTATCTCGGCCTCCCAAAGTATTGGAATTACAGGCATCAGCCACAGCATCTGACTGGGATTCATCTTCTAAAACATACTCCCCTGTTCCAAAAACCTTTCACAGCTCCCATTCCCCTTCCTCCAAAAGAAGTCAGTTTACAGCTGGGTGCTGTGGCTCACGCCTATAGTCTCAGCACCTTGGGAGGCTGAGGCGGACGGATCACTTGAGGCCAGGGGTTTGAGACCAGCCTAGCGAAACTCTGTGTGTACCAAAAATACAAAAGTTAGCCAGGCATAGTGGCAAACGCCTATAGTCCCAGCTACTTGGGAGGCTGAGGCATGAGAATCGCTTGAAACCAGGAGGTGGAGGTTGCAGTGAGCTGAGATCGCGCCACTGCACCCCAGCCTGGGAGACAGGGTGAGACTCTGGCTCCAAAAAAGTCAGCTTTGATGAGCTTAGTAAGCCCTGAATCGACTCCACCTAACCTTGCTGGGTCGCTTTCCTGCACTTCTGGCCCTTGGCGACACTTTCTAGCCTCGGCATCCTTAGCTGTGTTGCTCTAGTTGCTAGAACATCACTGTGAGCTCCTGCCCCATGCTGCCTGCCCTGACGGACGGTCTTTGAGGCCTCCCCCGTGTTGTCCCCACTTAGCCCCACCCGAATGAGAGTTCTCTCCCTTGTACCTTCTGTCAGTCCCTTTTGTGGCCGCTGTCCCTAGGAAGTGCATGGTACTGGGCCCAGTGATGAGGAGAGACCGCCCTGGGCCCAAAGAGTTAAACCTTCCTCCTTTCCCCCTTGTCATGCGTTCTTCATCCAGGAGCTTTTGCTGTATTTTGGTAGGTGCCACCATTCTAGGAGGTTTTTATTCCCCTTTTACAAGTGAGGAAACCAAGACCCACAGAAATAAAGTAACTTGCTGAAGTCTCATAGTTGGTGGGCCCAGAGCTGAGGTCTCATCCACGTCCTCCTGCAGCAGAGTCCTGCTGTTCCAGACGGCCTGCTGGGCACCCTCCCAGAGCAGCACCCAGCCAGTGTGTCTGAAATGAATGCTGAGTGGCTCGGATACTTACTTGTCCTCTTGTCCCTTTTTTTCTTCCTCTGAAATAATCGCTAGTCTATCTTACTAGAATGCTAATGGCGATGCAGTCTAAATTGATGAGAACCAAGTTTTAGAGTAAAATCCACTTCTGAAAGATCCAGAATTCCCTGTCTCTTATTGACCTGCACTGGCCTGTTTGTTTTTTTTTGGTTGTTGTTGATTTTTTTGACTAAATAGATTCTCACTGGGCAAGACCCTCCACCCCCATTCTGAACTTTAAAACAACTTTCCGGGCCAGGCGCAGTGGCTGACGTCTGTAATCCTAGCACTTTGGGAGATCGAGGCAGGTGGATCACCTGAGGTCAGGAGTTCAAGACCAGCCTGGCCAACATGGTGAAACCCTGTCTCTACTAAAAAAACAAAAAAATTA
>NW_012120265.1:251377-260408 GCF_000951035.1 Colobus angolensis palliatus | reverse complement strand
CAGGCTGGAGTGCAATGGTGCAATCAAAGCTCATTGCAGCCTCGACTCTTCACCTCAAGTGATCCTCCTGCCTCAGCCTCCCAAGGAACTGAGACTACAGGCATACAACACCATGCCTGGCTAATTTTTAATTTTTTTGTAGAGACAGGATCTTGTTATGTTGCCTGGTCTGGTTTCGAACTCCTGACCTCAAGTGATCCTCCTGCCTCTGCCTCCAAAGCGCTGAGATTCCAGGTGTGAGCCACCACTCCCAGCCAATTGTCTTTAGAAGATCCAAAGGTTTCCCTGACAGAGTGGTAATCAGTGCTCCTGGCCCATGCAGAATTGAGTTGTCCAGGCGCGGCCCACAGCAGAGGCTCAGGTGACAGGTGGTCCAAGCTGCAGGAGGGGCGGACGACTGGCTTCCATTTGGGTGTTGGACATGGTTGTATGGAGGAGAGGGCGTGTTTGGTGTAGGCCAAGCTTGTCCAACCCATGCCTGCATGTGGCCCAGGATGGCTTTGAATGCAGCCCAACACAAATTGGTAAACTTTCTTAAAACACTATGAGGTTTTTTGGTGAGTTTTTTTTTTTTTTTGAGCTCATCAGCTATCGTTAGTGTTAGTGTTAGTGCATTTTATGTGTGGCCCAAGACAATTCTACTGTGGCCCAGGGAAGCCAAAAGACTAGACACCTTTGGTCTAGGCCATGGGGAATAGCCTTTTGCACAGACGCAGAGAGGACTGAGCCAGAGCTGAGAGGCTGCAGGTCTAGGTCAAAGGGCCAGAACGTGTGGCTGGGACTTTGGGAGTTTACGTCCTTCCTTTAATTTAGGCGACTCAGGGATGAAAGGAGGAAGGTCTTTTGGTAAATAAGATGTGAGAGTTTGTGTCTGGGCTACAAATTGGCCCAAGACAAAAGGGACTGACAGGATCTCTGCTTGCCCAGAGAGTGGCCTGTGGCTGATGGGGGCCGAGGAGCTGGGACCTGCCCACTGTCCTTCGCACTGGACTGGGCTTTACCGCTGGTCAGAGTGGTGGCCCTGAAGTTTGCTCCTGCATGGAGTGCAGACCATGAGCTCTTAACGCTTCTTTGGGCTTTTCCCCTCATAGGAGTCCCAGCTCTTGATACTACAAACTGTCGGGTGAAAGTAAAGGTTACAGATGACCACAGGCATTTGTCTGGGATTTCCATCTGCACTGCCTGCGGTGTGGAATGTAGACCTGATAGCAGAATCTCTTTTTTTTTTTTTTTTTTTTTTTTTGGGAGACAGAGTCTCGCTGTCACCCAGGCTGCAGTACAGTGGCCGGATCTCAGCTCACTGCAAGCTCCGCCTCCCGGGTTCACGCCATTCTCCTGCCTCAGCCTCCCGAGTAGCTGGGACTACAGGCGCCGGCCACCACGCCCGGCTAGTTTTTGTATTTTTTAGTAGAGACGGGGTTTCACCGTGTTAGCCAGGATGGTCTCGATCTCCTGACCTCGTGATCCGCCCGTCTCGGCCTCCCAAAGTGCTGGGATTACAGGCTTGAGCCACCGCGCCCGGCCAGCAGAATCTCTTTACTGACTTCATGCAGGCCAGGCTAACATAAAGTCAGTTTTCCTCCTCTTGAGCACATCAGTAGAAACCCAGCTGGATCAGGCGCTGCTCCCGGCAGCTGACAGCATACCTGCTCCCCGTGCCTCCCAGGCCTGCAGTCCTCATTCCCTCTGCCCTGTGGCCCCCTGGCCCCTCTTTCTGTCGTCTGTGCAGGCGAGACTTCATCTTGCCTCAGGGCCTTTGCATCTGCTGTTCTCTCTCTCTGGAATGCTCTTTGCAAACCCTTCATCCTCTGGTGAATCCCTACACCTCTTCATATCAGCTGGGGCATCACTTCCTCAGGGAAGCCTTTCCTGACAAACTGGCCCAGCTTCTCTGTTACCACTGGTGGAGATGGACACCTTTTCCATGTAGCCGTTTATAATTTTCTCTTTGCGGGGTTGATTGATGGTCTGTCTTCTCCAACTACCTAGAGTAGGTCCACAAGGGCAGAGACTGTGCCTGTTTTATTCATCCTTGTTCACCAGGCTGCAACTGGCACTCAGGTGCTCAGTAATCATCTGTTGAAGGAAGAGTAGGATGGGCCACATTATGAGGGGCAGTAGGGAGCTATGGCAGGTTCTTGAGGAGTGACACCTTTAGATGGTCTGGCTGCTTACCCAGGGAGTGCTTGGAACTGGGTTCTAGCTTTGAGACAGTCTGTGATATGGGCATGAAGTGATCAAGAGAAACCTGGCCTGAGGTTGTTTTAGGAAGAATAGAAAGGGCTGGGGGTGGAAGGAGTATGTGGGGTAGCTATTTGGACAGGTGAGGGTCTAGGTGGGAGAGGAAGCAGGGGGAAGAAGCAGGCATAGGGTCTGCAGCCGTCAGATTGGGGCCACCTTAAGGGAGCCAGGATAGCAGCAGTGGGAGTGCCTGGTAGGCAGAGCCTGGTGGGCCGTGGCTGTGTCAGTTGAGTCAAAACCCATCACTTTGCAGGAAACCCTCCAAGCCACATGAGACCCCACATTTAGGTACAGTCAAAAGGAAAACCAGCTATGCCGGGCGCGGTGGCTCACGTCTGTAATCCCAGCACTTTGGGAGGCCAAGGCGGATGGATCACCTGAGGTTGGGAGTTCGAGACCAGCCTGAGCAACATGGAGAAACCCCATCTCTACTAAAAATACAAAATTAGCCGGGCGTGGTGGCTCATGCCTGTAATCCCAGCTACTCGGAAGGCTGAGGCGGGAGAATCGCTTGAACCCGGGAGGCGGAGGTTGCAGTGAGCGGAGATCGCACCATTGCACTCCAGCCTGGGCGACAAGGGCAAAACTCTGTCTCAAAAAAAAAAAAAAAAAAAAAAAAACCAGCTCTGGCTGGGGCTAGGGCACTGTGAGATTCTGTCTGCTTGCTGATCTACTGTGTGCTGTCTTGGGACTGAGATGAATAAAACCGAGCCCCACCCTGCAGGTCAACTCAACTGCAGCCAGGCACACAGAAAATTAGGACACAGTGTGACATACTCGTGGAAGTCAGGTGGCACCCACAGTGGTGGGATGAATCACCTCCACTGGGCTGGGAATAAAGGACAGGAGGAAGAGGGCTCCTGTGCCTCCTTTTGTCTTTTCCCTCCTCTGTTCCAGCAGGCCTGGAGGAAGCAGCTGGATGCAGCCTCTCTGACTGGCCGCACACTGCGTGGACCAGTGTCCTGCCCCCACCCTCTGCATAGGCCCTCTCTCCCAGCACCATCTTCACAGATTCCTGGCCCCTTCTGTGCCCACTCAGAGCCCCACTTCCCTTTTTCTTTGTTGTATTTTATTTTTTCTTGAGGTGGAGTCTCACTTTGTCACCTAGGCTGGAGTGCAATGGCGTGATCTTGGCTCACTGTAGCCTCCGCCACCTGGGCTCAAGCGATTCTCCTGCCTCAGCCTCCCAAGTAGCTGGGATTACAGGCGCACACCACCAACCCTGGCTACTTTTTTTGTATTTTTAGTAGAGACGGGGTTTCACCATGTTGGCCAGGCTGGTCTCAAACTTCTGGCCTCAAGTGATCCACCCACCTTGGCCTCCCAAAGTGCTGCGATTACAGGCATGAGCCACCACGCCTTGCCCCCCACTTCCCTGATTCTGATAACCTGGTCTCCCAGAACAGGTGGCAACGGGACCCCAGTCCTGGTGGTACCCTGACTGCCCTCACCAGTGAGTGGACCCGGGCAGGCAGCTCTGGGACCTGGGGAGAGATCTGGGGCACAGGTCTGATACAGGAGTGAGGGAGTGTTATGGGACCAACAGTGGTGCCATTGTCCCTGTGCTTGTTTCTAGATGAGGAAACTGAGAAGGAGAGGGGTAAAACAACCAGTCAGACCCCCATAGAGAACAGGCATCTGGATCAGACCATGGGCTCCAAAGCCACCGTTTTGTCCTATGGATGCCACACCATGGGCTCTGGGAGGGTCGAGGAGCTCTGTCTGTCCTGCTCCTTGCTGGGTCTGTCCCCGGTCCCTGAAATCTGGGCTCCTGGCACATAGTGGGCCGGCGATAACCGTCTGTCGATTGGAGGCTGGGTATTTGGAATAGCAGCCAGGAGCGCAGTCTGTCTCTCCAGCTGCCTTTGAGGGTAGTTGACAGACGGGAACGTTTTGTTTCTCGGGTGAAGAAACAGGCACAGGGTCCAGAGCTGCCCGCTCAGGCCCACTGGCCGGTGATAGCAGTCAGGGCACGATTAGGACTGGGGCCCCGCTACATCCTCACCTGCACTCATCAGAGGGTGAGGAAAGGGCTTCTCTCTTGTGCAAGTGACATCAACAAGCATGCCTCTGTCATGACGCCAATCTGTAGAAAATTGGCCTTTCTTTCCTTCTTCCCTTCTTTCCTTCCCTCCCTCCCTCCCTCCCTTCCTTCCTTCCTTCCCTTTTCTTCCTTTTCTTCCTTTTTTGTGAGACAGGGTCTCACTCTGTGATCCAGGCTGGAGTGCAGTGGTGCGATCTCAGCTCACTGCAACCTTTGCCTCTCGAGTTCAAGTGATTTTCCAGCCTCAGCCTTCTGAGTGGAAAATCACTCAGATTTTCCACAAAATCTGAGTGATTTTGTGGAAATCACTGGGACCACAGGTGTGTGCCACCACAGCCTGCTAATTTTTGTATTTTTTTGTAGAGACAGGGTTTCTCCATGTTGTCCAGGCCAGTTTCAAACTCCTGAGCTCAAAGTGATCCACCTGCCTTGGCCTCTCAAAGTGATGCCATTGTAGGTGTCAGCCAGTGTGCCACTATGCCTACCTGGCTTTTCTTTTTTTTTTTCTTTCTTTCTTTTTTTTTTTTAAAGAGATGGAGTCTGCTTTGTTGCTCAGGCTGGAGTGCAGTGGCACGATCTCTGCTCACTGCAAGCTCCGCCTCTCGGGGTCACCCACCATTCTCCTGCCTCAGCCTCCCGAGTAGCTGGGACTACAGGCGCCTGCCACCACACCCAGCCAATTTAGTAGAGACGGGGTTTCACCGTGTTAGCCAGGATGGTCTCAATCTCCCGACCTTGTGATCCGCCCGCCTCGGCCTCCCAAAGTGCTGGGATTATAGGTGTGAGCTACCGTACCCAGCTCCAGCTGGCTTTTCTTAATCTGAAGAGGATGTGCTTTTCAATTTTATATTTTCCAGTGGAAGAGAAAACTATCTCATTTCAGACTCTGCCAAGGGGAAAGATGAAACACGAAAATACTTGAGGATGACACCCTCACACTGAGCGTGTTTAACCAGGACTGTATGTTTATGGGGACGGACTGTCCCCCTCAATTCCCCCCACACCCTACAAATGCCACTGTTTGTGGCTGGGGAGCCCCAGACATGGTTGGCCTAGGCACATGTTCTTGCAAACGTTCTTCCCTTTGAGTTTTTTCTTTGCTAAGAACTAGAACGCTCTGTGCCCACAGCACCACCTGTGCTGGCTTTGGAGACTTTCTCTGTGAGTCGAGGTTTCTGGAGTGGAGGAGCGGGCTCCACAGTTGCTGATGGGCCGGGCGAGGTTGTCCATCACCAGGGTGCAAATTGTTGCTGTTATTTTGCTTGCTCACACCAGGCCATGGAATTGGCATTTTCTTTCAGGCCAGCCTCTGAGTTAGCATTCATAGTCAGTTGACTTTACTGATTTAATTTGTTGTTGACTCTTAGCCACTAGAAAATGTCCTTTAATTCACATTTAAAATGTCCTTTAATTCACGCTAAGTGGGTTTTTACAGGTGTGTACTTACCTGCTGTGTGTAAAATTGTACGTTTTTTAAAGAAAATGACAACTGAGACTAAGAGAATTGGTGAAACATTGTTCTTTTTTTATTTTAGAGACAGGGTCTGACTCCGTCACCCAGGCTGGAGTGCAGTGGTGGTGTCACAGCTCACTGCAGCCTCAGACTCCTGGGTTCATCTTCCTGTCTCAGCCTCCTTAGTTGCTGGGACTACAGGTACTGCTCGGCACACCACCACGCAAAAATTTTTAATTTCTGTAGAGCTACGGTCTCACTATGTTGTCCAGGCTGGTCTTGAATTCCTGACCTTAAGGGAGCCTCTTGCCTTAATCTCCAAAGTGTTAGGGTTACAGGCCTGAGCCACCGTTCCTGAAATGAAATATTGTTCTATCCTAGATGTTGGGAGCTGCTTAGTTGATGAGTTGAGAGAGAAAGTGGCTACCACATGTACCATAGTGTAGCCCACATTTGTTGAAATACTTTATTGCTTGGCAAAGATCATTTGGCAGGGCAGGCTCTGAGGACTGTGATTTTACACCTGCAACTCACATGCTGAGTCACAGCCTTGCCTGACCTGCTCCCCACCCACCACCATTCTTTGTAAATACAGCCTGCTCCCCTGTCTCAGGAATAATAATACAATAATACAGTAGTAACCACAATAAGGGATGTAATAATGGCTTCCCGTTGCAGAGCGTATTTCACCTGCATATTCTCATTTGGGACTTTCCAGCATCCTCAGGCCAGGTGCTGTCTATTCTCATTTTACAGATGGGGACACTGAGGCCCAGGGTGGCTTGGTGGCTTGTTCTCACCGCTGCTGAGCCACGGAGCTGTCTGTCCACTCCCCACTGCTGACTGCACCTCCCTGCACTCAGCCTACCACCTGCCTCCCTCAACACTTTAATTTCACCCATGCCCTCAACAGACATTTACCAAAGGCCTGCTTCCAGGAGGGCACAGCGTGACCCCTCCACCCTCCAGGCATTAGGAATGTAGTGAGAGGGGCTAGTCATTACAGCAGCTTTTCTATCAAATTGACTTCAGGAAGTGTCCCTTGTCGAAGCTTGGAGCTATGGGAGTGTGGAGGCAGGAGAGACTTGTTTCAGTTGGGGGAACCTAGGAGTGTCTTAGAGCAGGGCGTTGGCCTGCAGCAGGCAGAGGCCCTAGGCATAGGGAATACAGTCACGCACCGCATAACCACGATGGACTGCAGATGTGACAGCGCTCCCGTAAGATTATACTGCTGTGTTTTTCCCGTGCCTTTTCTGTGTTTAGATATATTAGATATGCAGCTACTTGGCATTGTGTTACAGTTGCCTGCAGTTTTTAGTTCCGGGCCACGCTGCCCAGGTTTGTAGCCTGGGAGTACTTCCATTGTCAGGAACACCCCGACAGGAGGCCAGACCCATCCCGACCGAGTCCCGGGCGGTGTGCTCAGTTAGGGGGTAGTAGATGGCAGAGACATTGGAGCCCAGGAGTGGCCGATGCAGGAAAGGAATGTTGGGAAGGCCTGGGGTACACTTCGGAAAGTTGGGAGACTCTGGGAAGTGGGCCCTCGTGGGAGGTGGTGGGTGCTCCTGCTGTGCAGGACACACCGCTGAGTCATCAAAGCCCCTCTTGGTGCCCCCCCTTCCCCCCAGTCTCAGGTGACCGCTCTCCCATGTCTCTCCAGGGAGACCATGCATGGGTCAGAGGAAGGAAACAGATGGAACAGAATGGGTCTGTTCTCTGAGATGCCCGGGAGGGGTGATGTCCAGGGGACACAGGTCAGCAGCTGGGAGGGCTGCTCGGAGGTTTCATCTGCTTTTGCTCTTAAGCAGCATTTTCAGGAGGGAGGGCTGGAATCTGCTCCCCTCCTGCCTGGGCATCGTTCCTCTTCCATCCCTCCTGCCTTCTGCATGACTGGACAAGACCCTTGAGCCCTTCCCTACACGCCCCTCTATTGCTCCAGGACCCAGCTCCCCTGGTGTTTCCTGTGGTGGAGCCTCCTCCTTCCCTTCCCGTGGCAGGCCTGTCTCCGGCACTGCTTTGGCACGGGTGCTCCGCAGCTTTGCTTGACCGAGTCTCCCTGGACAGGCTCAGCCATGGAGGGGGTGCCTCCCAGGTCTCCTGACGCCCTGGGTGTGTGTCTGCTGCTGGCTGCGGACTGGCCCTCCATCCTGTCTCTTCCATATAGCTCTTGGCAGCCGTCTGTATGCTTTGTCGCGGCTCCATGAGGCTGGGGCTGGGGAGGGTCCCATTGTTCACCTCCACACCTGCACCAAGACATCTGGAATGGCAATTAGAGTTCTACCTCAATGCCCCTGGGGACATCCCAAGGAAACACGTTCCTTTTTAGGGAACTGGCATGTCCCCTTTCTTGGGGCGTCTACACTGTGAGTCACTGTAGTCCCCAGGCCTCCTGCTGCTGGAGGGCCATGGCAGTCTCTCTCTGATCACTTCCTTCCAGCCCTGCTCCTGGTCCCCACCTCCTTGCAGTGGATTCCTACCGTTTACCACTACCGTTTACCATCTCATGTGCATATATACGCCCAGCTTGCTGGCCTGCAGGCACCCCTTCCCCAGGCTCTGCTTGCCCTGGGGATGACATCCCGTCTTCTCAGCACAGCGTGCACAGACCCTGGATCTCATGTGCGTGTCCTTCCACCTGGCTGGGGCCATGCTGAATCACCCACAGCCCGCCTGACTCCTCTGTCCCAGGACACACCTGGCCCCCGCCCTGAGTTCCCCTCACTGTGCCTACTGCTGCAGTCATGTCATACGGTGCCCTGTGCCATAGTCCTGGGCTGACTTTGTCCCGCCTGCCCTTCCTGAAGCCAAGGACTCTGTGAATTTTTTTTTTTTTTTTTTTTGAGATGGAGTTTCACTCTTGTCACCCAGGCTGGAGAGCAATGGCACGATCTTGGCTCACTGCAACCTCCGCCTCCTGGGTTCAAGCGGTTTTCCCACCTCAACCTCCCAAGTAGCTGGGATTATGGGTACCAGCTGTTATGCCCAGCTAATTTTTATATGTTTAGTAGAGACAGAGTTTCACCATGTTGGCCATGCTGGTCTCGAACTCCTGACCGCAGGTGATCCACTTGCCTTGGCCTCCCAAAGTGCTGGGATTATAGGCGTGAGCCACGGTGCCTGGCCTGAAGCCCAGGACTCTGTCCTACATACTTTTGTATCCCCAGTGCTGCCTCTTAGCACAAATTCAGCATGTGTTGATTGAGTGAGCAGACGAATAAATCTCCAGGTCCAAAGAAGGGAGAGCTGGGGAATCCAAGGGTGGACCCTTTTTCAGGAGGGCTTTTTTTTTTTTT
>NW_012120265.1:240858-250377 GCF_000951035.1 Colobus angolensis palliatus | reverse complement strand
GAGGCAGGAAACCTGCTGCAGGCGATGTTTTTTCTCCAGGAATTCCGTTTCTGGAATGGTGAGTTCGGTGGCTAACGCCTGTAATCCCAGCACTTTGGGAGGCCAAGGCAGGAGGATTGCTTGAGGCCAGGAGTTCAAGACCAGCCTAGCAAAATCATGAGACCCCCATCTTTACAGAAAAATGAAAAAAAAAATTAGCCACACATGGTGGTGCATGGCTATGGTCCCAACTACGCAGGAGGCTAAGGAAGGAGATCACTTAAGCCCAGGAGCTTGAGGCTATAGTGAGCTATGTTCATGCCACTGCACTCCAGCCTGGACAACAGAGCTCTCTCTCTTTTTTTGAGACAGAGTTTTGCTCTTGTTGCCCAGGCTGGAGTGCAATGGAGCGATCCTGGCTCACTGCAGCCTCTGCCTCCCTAGTTCAAGCAATTCTCCTGCCTCAGCCTCCCAAGTAGCTGGGATTACAGGTATGTGCCACCACACCTGGCTAATTTTGTGTTTTTAGTAGAGACAGGGTTTTACCATGTTGGCCAGGCTGGTCTCAAACTGCTGATCTCAGGTGATTCACCCACCTCAGCTTCCGAAAGTGCTGAGGTTACAGGTGTGAGCCAGCATGCCTGGCCCAGAGCTGTCTCTTTAAAAACAAAACAAAACAAAAAACTTTCAAACCTTGATTCTGTGTTCTGATGCCCTTCCTGGTCCATGTCATTCACCTTGCTGCTTTTCTGCGTGTCTAAACACTCAAGGGCAGTTTTCTTGCTTGTTGGTTCCTTTCTAGAGCAGCGACTGCAGACCTTACCCCTGTGCCATGCCCCACTGCAGGCCCTGAGTTCTGTCTGGTTTGGATGGAGGCCTTGAGCCCTGAGCATGTTCGTCTTCTACTGGTCTCACAAGGCACTCATTTGGGTCCCCGGGGAGAATCCATGAAAATTCCTTCAGATCCTGCTTTTCCTTGTACATCTTTCTATTTCTGTCTAATTTACAAAAGCAGCTCGTGATGACATAGAACACCAGGGAACATAGGAAGCCATGAGGAAGCAAACTAACTGGTCCATAGAAATCCTGGTAAGTGTGGCCCTGTCCCTCCAGGTTCCAATAGCAGGGCGATAGGACACCGTGTGCTTGTAAGCCAGGTCACACTGTACCTGCTAGATTGCACCCTTTTCACTTAGCAAGCTGATGAAGATTGGACCCCATTTGTAAACATTCTGCTGTTTTGACTGCTGTAAGATATTTATTCTGTCCCGTGGAGACTCAGCAGTTTATTAGCAGCTTGATCAGTCCTCTGCTGTTTCCAGTGCCTCGCAGTCTACATCTGTGCCCTCAAGAGGGGAAAACGGGGAACCCTCTTGCTCTCCCCCCGCTCCTGTATCACTTCTCAGTCTCCCAGTAGCAGATCTTGTAGCTGTGGTAGGGCACATTTGTGTGTGTTTTAAAGGAATGCCAGTTTGTATTGTTTGACAGAAGCACGATCCTGTCTGTGACCAAGCTCTCCTCATTTGTCACACTTAAAACCTTATGCAGCTTGTGCCATTAGGTTCCTTGACAAGGCAGAAGCACATCAAATGGTAGCCTTTAAACACATTAAAAGTCGATGGCTGGGCATGCTAATGCCTATAATCCCAGCACGGTGGGAGGCCCAGGTGGGAGGATCTTTTGAGCCCAGGAATTAGAGACTGGCCCGGGCAACAAAGCGAGACCCCATCTCTACAAAAAAATAAAAAATAATAATTAGCTGGGTGTGGTGACATACACTTACAGACCCAGCTACTTGGAAGGCTGAGGAAGGAGGATCCCTTGAGCCCAGGAGGTTGAGGCTGCAGTGAGCTACGATGGCACCACTGTACTCTAGCCTGGGTGAGAAAGCAAGTCTCTGTCTCTATGAAAAATAAAATAAAATAAAATAAATGTAGAGGGAAGGGTTTAATGAATTCCCATGTACCCACTGCCCATTTACAACAGTTATCAATATTTTGCAGATTTCTTTGTACCACCCTTTAGTTCCTAGGTTTTTTTTTTTTTTTATTTCCAGATGACATTTTGCTATGTTGTGCAGGCCAGAGTGCAGTAGCCATTCACGGACCCAGTGATCATAGCTCACTGTAGCCTCGAATTCCTGGCCTCAGGCAATCCTCCTGCCTCAGCTTCTCGAGTAGCTGGGACCTACAGGCACGTGCCACTATGCCTGGCTCCTGTTTTTTTTTTTTTTGAGACGGAGTTTCACTCCTGTTGCCCAGGCTGGAGTGCAGTAGCATAATCTCGGCTCACTGTAACCTCCACCTCCTGGGTTCAAGTGATTCTCCTGCCTCAGCCTCTCGAGTAGCTGGGATTACAGGTGCCTGCCACCACGTCCAGTTAATTTTTATATTTTTAGTAGAGATGGGGTTTCACCATGTTGGCCAGGCTGGTCTTGAACTCCCGACCTCAGATAACTGCCCACTTCGGCCTCCCAAAGTGCTAGGATTACAGGTGTGAGCCATTGCACCTGGCCCATTTTTTTTTTAATCTTAGAAATTGTATTTCGACATGAATCTCTAACAGTTAAGATCATTTTCCTTTACATAACAACATGCCTTATCACACCTTATACAACTAATGATAATGCCTTTGGTATTATCGGATACCAAGACCATATTCACATTTCCCTGATTGTCTGCAAATGTCACCTTGCATTTGGTCATTAGGTCTTGTAAGTCTCTAAAGAAAAAATAGGCCGGGCGCGGTGGCTCAAGCCTGTAATCCCAGCACTTTGGGAGGCTGAGACGGGCGGATCACAAGGTCAGAAGATCGAGACCATCCTGGCTAACACAGTGAAACCCCGTCTCTACTAAAAAAATACAAAAAACTAGCCGGGCGAGGTGGCGGGCGCCTGTGGTCCCAGCTACTCGGGAGGCTGAGGCAGGAGAATGACGTAAACCCAGGAGGCGGAGCTTGCAGTGAGCTGAGATCCGGCCATTGCACTCCAGCCTGGGCGACAGAGCGAGACTCCGTCTCAAAAAAAAAGAAAGAAAAAACAAAACTTCTAATTTCAAGATTATTGTAGACTCACAGACTCACACACAGTTGTAAGAGAGTCTGGGCGGGCACGGTGGTTCATGCCTGTAATTCCAGCACTTTGGGAGACCGGGCAGATCACTTGAAATCAGGAGTTTAAGACCAGCCTGGCCAACATGGTAAAACCCCGTCTCTACAAAAATATAAAAATTAGCTGGGCATGATGGCGGGTGCCTGTAATCCCAGCTACTCAGGAGGCTGAGGCAGGAGAATCGCTTGAACTCAGGAGGCGGAGGTTTTAGTGAGCTGAGATCGCACCACTGCACTCCAGCCTGGGCGACAGAGCAAGACTCCGTCTAAAAAAAAAAAAGAGTCTGTGCCATTTATCCAGTTTCCTCTGAAGTAACATTTGCATAGTGGTGGTAGAGTATTACATCTGGGATACTGATGATGATGGCTCTGTTCAGGTTCTGAAGGAAGAGTCCTGGATTCTCTCTGGGGACCCAAATGACCACCTTGTAAGACCAGCAGAAGTTGGACATGCCCTGGCTGGGCCTGGTGGCTCATGCCTGTAATCCCAGCACTTTGGGAGGCCGAGGCAGGTGGATCACCTGAGGTCAGGAGTGTGAGACCAGCCTGGCCAACATGGTGAAACCCTGTCTCTACTAAAAATACAAAAAATTAGCCAGGTATGTTGGTGTGTGCCTGTAATCCCAACTACTTAGGAGGCTGAGGCAGGAGACTCACTTGAACCCGGGAGGCGGAGGTTGCAGTGAGCTGAGATCGCACCATTGCACTCCAGTCTGGGCAACAAAGCGAGACTCTGTCTCAAAAAAAAAAAAAAAAAAGGAAGAAGATGGACATGTCTGGGGCTCAAGGACTCTGTCCCACCCAGACAGAGCACAGAATCAAGGTTTGAAAGCTTTTTTTTTCTCTTTTTTAAGAGACAGGTCTGTTGCCCAGGCTGGAGTGCAGTAGCACAGTCATAGCTCACTGCAGCCTTGAACTCCTGGGCTCAGGCGATCCTCCTGCCTCAGCCTCCTGAGTAGCTGGAACAACAGGCATGTGCCACCATGCGTGATTATTTTTATTTTTTTTTCATTTTTTGTAGAGATAGGGTCTTGTTGATAGCCAGATACAGAACATGTACCTCGTGTTGCCCTTTGATAGCCACACCCACTTCCCTCCCAGCCCATCTCTTCCTTATCCCCAGCAACCACCACTCTGTTCATTTCTACAATTTTATATTTTAATGATGTTATCTAATGGAATTATTCAGTATGTAACCTTTGAGGGTTGGCCTTTGTCATTCAGCATAATTCTCTGGATATAAATCCAGATTATTGCGTGTGTGTCAGCCGTTCGTTCATTTTCATTGCTGAGTAGTAGTCCTTGGTGTGCTTGGACCACAGTTTGCTGAACCACTTACTTACTGGAGGACATCCAGGGTGTTACCAGTTTGGAGCAGTGACATATAAAGCTGTGGCCAAGACTGCATACAGGATGTAGTATGAAGATCACTCTTCGTTTCTCTTGGGTAAACGTCCAGGACAGTTGCTGGGTCATGTAGTTTCGTGTTTAGTTTAGTTTTTTGTTGTTTTTTTTTTTTTTAAGAAACTGCCAGTCTGTTTCCAGAGTTGCCGTAACTTTTTACCTTCCTATCAGCAGTGTATGCGTGGCCCAGTGTCTCTGCATCCTCACCAGCATTTGATGTTGTCACTATTTGTTATTTTAGCCACTCTGATAGGCGTGCAGTGGCATCTTACTGTGGTTTTAATTTGCATTCTCCTATTGGCTAATGATGTTAAACATATTTTCATATGTTTATTTGCCATCTGCTATATTTCCTCTTTGGTGAAATGTCTTTTTGCCTTCAGATCTTTTGCCCATGTTCTTTTCTTCTTCTTTTTTTTTAATTTTATTTTATTAGAAATCAGATCTTGTTATGTTGCCCAGGCTGGTCTTGAACTCCTGGGCTCAAGCAATCCTCCTGCTTCAGTCTCCTGAGTAGCTGGGACTACAGGTGTGTACCACCACACCTGGCTAGTTTTTTAATTTCATGTAGAGATGGGGTCTTACTATGTTGCCCAGGCTGGTCTTGAACTCCTGGGCTCAAGCAGTCCTCCCACTTTGGCCTCCCGAAGTGCTGGGACTCCACGCTTGCCCATGTTCTAATTTGATTGTTTCCTTTTTTGTGCTGTTGAATTTGAGAGCTCTCTAGTATATATTTTAGATAGTAGTCCTTTGCTGGATATGTACTTTGCAAACCTTTCTGTCTAGTCTGTAGCTTGCCTTTATCTGGGTTTTTTTTTTTTTTTTGAGATGGAGTCTTGCCCTTGCCCTGTCGCCCAGGCTAGAGTACAGTGGCACAATCTCAGCTCACTGCAGCCTCTGCCCCCTGTGTTCAAGCAATTCTCCTGGCTCAGCCTCCTGTGTAGCTGGGGTTACAGGTGCACACCACTATGCCGAGCTAATTTTTTTTGTATTTTTAGTAGAGATGGAGTTTTGCAATGTCAGCCAGGCTGGTCTTGAACTCCTAACCTCAGGCGATCCACCCACCTCAGCCTCCCAAAGTGCTGGGATTACAGTGTGAGCCACCGCACCCGACTTTTTTTTTTTTTTTTAAATACGGAGTTTTGCTCTTGTTGCCCAGGCTGGAGTACAATGGCGCGATCTCGGCTCACCTCAACCTCTGCCTCCCGGGTTCAAGCGATTCTCCTGCCTCAGCCTCCCAAGTAGCTAGGATTACCGGCATGCGCCACCATGCCCGGCTAATTTTACATTTTTAGTAGAGACGGGGTTTCTCCATGTAGGTCAGACTGGTCTTGAACTCCTGACCTCTGGTGATCCTCCTGCCTCGGCCTCCCAAAGTGCTGGGATTACAGGCATGAGCCACCACGCCAGGCCTTACCTAGCTCTTTCACAGTGCAAACATAAAGTTTGTCTGCCAATCTTTCCTTTTATGAATCGGGCTTTTGGTGTCAAGTCTAAGAACTCTTTGCCTTGCCCTAGATCCTGAAGATTATGTTTTACATTTGAATTCATGATCCTGTTTTTTTGAGACAGAGTCTCACTCTGTCGTCCAGGCTGGAGTGCAGTGGTGTGATCTGGGCTCACTGCAAGCTCCGCCTCCCGGGTTCATGCCATTCTCCTGCCTCAGCCTCCGGAGTAGCTGGGACTACAGGTGCCCGCCACCACGCCTGGCTAATTTTTTCTATTTTTAGTAGAGACGGGGTTTCACCGTGTTAGTCAGGAGGGTCTCGATCTCCTGACCTCTTGATCCGCCCGCCTTGGCTTCCCAAAGTGCTGGAATTACAGGCGTGAGCCACCATGCCTGGCTCATGATCCATTTTGAGTTACATTTTGTGCGAGGCATAAGACTTTTGGTTTGAGGCCCATGAAAACTATGGACGCCGATTGCTCCAGTGCCCTTTATGGAAAGGCTGTCCTTCCTCCTGAAATACTTTTGCAACATTGTCAAAAAATCCACTGGGCATATCTGTGTGTGTCTGTTTCTCAGATTCTCCATTCTGTTCTGTGCATTATTGCCTGTGCCTGCCCCCTGCCAACACTCCACTGTCTTAACTACTGTAGCTATAGAGTCAGTCTTGAAATCAGGTAGACTGGCTCCTTCCACTTTATTACTCTTTTTCAGAATTGTTTTAGCTTCTCTGCCCTTTTTTTTTTTTGAAGATGGAGTCTCGCTCTGTTGCTCAGGCTGGAGTGCAGTGGCGTGATCTCGGCTCGCTGCAGCCTCCGCCTCCCAGGTTCAAGTGATTCTCCTGCCTCAGCTTCCTGAGTAGCTGGGATTACAGGCATCTGCCGCCATGCCCAGCTAATTTTTGTATTTTTAGTAGAAACAGGGTTTCATCATGTTGGCCAGGCTGGTCTTGAACTCCTGACCTCAGGTGATCCACCAGTCTCGGCCTCCCTAAGTGCTGGGATTATAGGTGTGAGCCACCGTGCCTGGCCCTGTAGTACTTAAATTACTAGCGAGATGGAACATTTTCTTTCTAACTTTGCTGCATCTCTTCTTTCTGAATTGCCTTTCTCTTCCCTTTGCTCATTTTTAATTGAGATGTCTTTTTCCTTGTGATTTGGAAAAGCTCTCTTTTCACTTGCCAAGTCTTCTCCTTCTCTTGGTAACATTTACCTTAGCTCTGGTGTAGAAACCTCTGATGGAGGAGTTGGAGAGAGCTGTCCGTCCAGTCCAGGAAGTTTAGACATGCCCCAGCGTTTCCCTGATGCCTTTTGAGTGCTTTAAGTCAAGTCCCAGTTCTGCCAGGTGCTTGCCACATGACTGAGCCAGGTTACCTCACCCGCAGAATGTGGGCTGGCCTGCCGGGAGGGCTGGGCTCACGTGGGGTGATGGTTGTGCAAGGCCTGTGGGGGCCTCTAAGGGGAAGGCAGAAATGGAAAGATTATCAAGCAAGCTCTACTCTGGGCTATGTTTTTGCATCCGTGTGTTTTTCTAAGTAGGAACTCAGACTGAGATGTGTTTCGGTGTTATGTGCCTAACTTCCTGCAAAACTTGTCAGTGGCATTGAAAAACACAACCATTATGGGGTCTCAGCTTTCCTGGGGAAATGGCAGGCCATTGAAAACACTGGCTTTCAAGTCCATTTATATGCTCAAATCGAGTGTTGGCTTTTGACCTCTTCTGTTTAATAAAATGCTCTAGCACGTCATCACGGACATGCATTTTCCCAGGCCAGCATATGCATGAGGCTGTCCTGTGGCCCGGTGCCCAGCCCTGTGACACCTGGGCTGTCATTACAGGGTGCACAGTAGGTGAGGGTCAGACTCCAGGACCACCCATCCTGGGTGCTTCGCTGACTGTTGCTCATTGGCTGTTGTGGTCCTGAGCAGGGCAAACTCAGTTTCCCCACCTGTCAACTGAGACTAGTAATATGACCTGCCCTTTAGCGTTGTTGGGAGGATGAGAGGTACTGGATATGAAACAATGGATTATAGGTACTTCTCTGAACATTGTACAGTGAAAATGGATTGCTTTCCAAAAGTCATTTTGAACCAAGGCTGACGATCATTGGTTTGTTTTGCACAAGAGCGTGTACTTTGCTAGCAGAGTGAGAGTGACAGTTCCAGCAGGAGGCAGCCAGGCATGACGATGGAGGAGGCGTCCTGCCCTTGGCCACGTGCAGGGATCAGAGTTGGGTGAATTCTGCTAAGGAGTCGTTAGAACACAATCCTGAGACAGTTTCTCCTCCAAGGTGGTTCTGCTGGGTTTCTCCATCTCAGCTGCTGTCCTGGGTTACAAGTACAGGCGCTTGTGTAAAGTGTGGTGTTTTAAAGCCTTCAGAGCAGAAGGATGTGAACTTGTCCTTCTCCATTTGGCCCCTCCCTGTCATCCCACTTGTAAATTGTTTCTGGGCTGGAGGATAAGTGAGGAGGTCACAGGAACTTTGCATGTTGTCTCAGCATTTTAAGACAGGAAGAGCAACTGAAAGATCGAGCTAAGAGCCACATTGAACCTCATCAATAATTCACACACGGCAGAGGCAAAGATGGCATCTTCTCAGCGCAGTGGGCTGGAGCAGGAGAACACCATCGGGTCAGCTCTGCCGCACTTCCTTCCATTCCTGCAGCCACCCTGGTACCACCTGCAGCCTCTTACGCTGCAGGCCTCATCCCCTAGCGTGTCCCCTCTCTGCCTTTGCGTCGGGCTTGGCCCCAGGCTCACTTTGGGGTCAGACGTGTGTGGGCAGCTCCAGAGGCTGCTCTCAGCATGCAGAGGGCTCTTTCCCAGTAGCTGTGAGTCTTCCTTTTGGGGGCCAAGAGGTCTCTGCACAAGGGGCCAGTGACAGACTCCCTGGGGCTGGGGATTCGTGTCATTAGCAACGTGTCTTCAGTTCTGCCACAATGACATATCAGGGCAGCGTGCAGGTGAGACTATCGTTCCCGGGAAGAAGCCTGGCATAAGAGGAAGTGGCAGTTGAGGCCTGATGCTTTCCCTTCTTTCTTCCTCCTTCTGGTTTGGCAGTACCTGACATATGTGTAATTAGATCAAAACCTCTGACCACTGTCATTGTTCCAGGTTACCCAGATGGACTCGCGTAGTGATGAGCAGTGGTTGAGCCATACTCCCTGGGCTTTCCCTTGGCTGTAGGTCTTTTGAGAGTGACACCCAGTGGTCATCAAGTATTCGAGCCGGATGGCCCTTAGCGTGGACGGGCAGAGGCTGGAGCTCTGGGCTGTGTCCTTCGGCGGCTCTTCTAGATCAGTCCAGGCCTTGTTTCTCGTGGTTGCGGATCTTGTTGCTCATTAGCACCTGGGAAGCGGAGCAGATATTTAATAACCCTGCGTGCCTCAAAGACTGAAACTCTTTTTTTTCCACTGGAATCACAGTAGCTTGGAAACCTCTTTCCCTTGCTTCCCATGAGATTGTTAAAAAACTCGCCTGGGGCCGGGCGCGGTGGCTTACGCCCGTAATCCCAACACTTTGGGAGGCCAAAGCAGGCGGATCACCTGAGGTCAGGAGTTCGAGACCAGCCTGGCCAACAT
>NW_012120265.1:227569-238798 GCF_000951035.1 Colobus angolensis palliatus | reverse complement strand
AGGATGGTCTCAATCTCCTGACCTCGTGATCCGCCCATCTCGGCCTCCCAAAGTGCTGGGATTACAGGCTTGAGCCACTGCGCCCGGCCAACATTCTTCACTTTTATCGCTTATTACATCAGCGGCAGGTTTGTAATACCAACACACGTAAACTTTTACAGCCAGCATTTCAGGGGCTGCATAATTCCCCACCAGGTTGGCACACTCCCCTGGGTGTCCCTTCTCTCTCCTGGGAAACCTCTGGCAGAGGTCAGGACACAGTGGGAAGTGTCTGGACTCAGCCGCCAGCCAGGCTGGACCCAGGTGTGGCCTCTGGTGACCCCGATTAGCTGCGTGACCCTAGATGGGGAGGTGACCTCTGAACAGCGATGTCTTGGGGCTCTGAGGTGTTGGGAAGTAGAATATCTTCAGTGCCAAGCTGAGGACACCGCACTTCCTTCCTGCTGTGGTGGGAACAGTCACTGGCCAGCGCTCTCCGGGCGCAGGCTGGTCAGTGCGCATCTTTGAGCATTCAGGTAGCTGGAGGAGGATGGATGGGATGGGTGAGAGAACCAGACCCAGGCCAGGAAAACCGGTCGAAAGCTTGCGGGTCCGGTGATTCATGATGACATGTGGAAACTTCTTTTCTGATTCCGGAGCCAAAGAACAATCTCAGAGGATAGAGTGTCTTTTCCCTCTGAGCTCTCCAGGAGCTGAAATCCCTTTGCTCAGGAATGGAAATTGACACTGGGCTGCTACTGCTGTTTCCTGAGTGACTGGATTGTTTGCCCTAGAATTAGGATTTATTCAAGAACATTAAGCTTACTTTTTCTAAATCGGGTAAGCATAATAATATCTGTGTCTGAAGATAAACTGAATTCTGTGTTCAGAGGATGTATAAAGTGCATACATTTTGACTCTTAACTATCATCATCTATTTTGGTCATGACAAAATTGAGGGGTCAACCCTTTTTTTCCCCAAGGGGATGCGTTCACTTTTGACCAATATCTGTGGTTTCATTTACAGATTCCCACTGGAAATTCGTTGTATGAATCTTATTACAAGCAGGTGAGTTTAGCTGATGTCTTTTCAGATGGAACTAGAGCATGCCTGAGCTGAAGGCACAGTACAGAATAGAAGCCCGACTGAGCGGCCTTTTGTCCTTTTCTGTTCACTGTCAGCGGATAGTCAGCGTGGCGGGTGCTGTTTCACCTGCTGCTACATTTGCTGAAAAGTTATTTTGCCTCTTGCTCTCCCATCTCAGGTCGATCCAGCATACACAGGGAGGGTGGGGGCGAGTGAAGCTGCGCTTTTTCTAAAGAAGTCTGGCCTCTCGGACATTATCCTTGGGAAGGTATGTGAAGATGAATAGTGATTTCTCTTCTGTGTCTGCCCTCACAGCTCCCCCCGCAGGTCAGGGACAGCCTGTGCAGGTCTCCTTGCATGGGGCTGGGCCTCCTGGGGAGTGGCCTGGTCACTGCAGACCTCTCAGGCTGCAGCTGGTGGATCCAAACGCCCAGGTGGCAGCCCCCACCACTATTTTGGTAGCAGACAAGAAACCGGAGTACTTTTGGGGTCTTGATAGCTTGTGGACTTTTTTTTTTTTTTTGAGACAGAGTTTCACTCTTGTTGCCCAGGCTGGAGTGCAGTGGCGTGATCTCAGCTCACTGCAACCTCCTCCTCCCGAGTTCAAGTGATTCTCCTGCCTCAGCCTCTCGAGTAGCTGGGATTACAGGCGCACATCACCACACCCTGCTAATTTTTTGTATTTTTAGTAGAGATGGAGTTTCACTATGTTGACCAGACTGGTCTCAAACTCCTGACCTCAGGTGATGTGCCCGCCTTAGCCTCCCAAAGTACTGGGATTACAGGTGTGAGCCACCGCACTTGGCCCCTTGTGGACTTTTGTTGGGGAAAGAAGGGTGTCATAAACACCATTGGCTTGGGAGCTGAGTGCACCTGGATGTCCTCTGGGCCCTGCCGCTGACTGGCTGTGTGCCCCTGGGCAGATCATTCACCTGATCTCAGTTGGCCTCTTCATCTGCAGAACAACCTGGGGACAGTCACTCCTGCCCCACAAGGCCGGTGGTGGGGTGGTGGCAGCTCTGGTTTTTGTTAACATATGGACAGTGATCAGCAGTCGTGCTTATGAGCATTTTTGTGTTTCCACAGATATGGGACTTGGCTGACCCAGAAGGTAAAGGGTTCTTGGACAAACAGGTATATACACATGTACACAGAGCAAGTGGAGGGGTTGGGCAGAGCCCCCAGACTGGGTGACCTCCACGGCTCCTTCCACATTCCTGCACTGTCAAGTATTACTAGCATGAGCACAGCTATCAAACTTAACACCGGAAGTTTTCATTTGGAAACAAAGGTCTTTTAAACACTTGGAGCCATCTTTCATGGCTAGTGTATCTTTTGTTTTTATTTATTTATTTATTTTTCTTTTAATGTTTTGTAACCTTACATGTGATTAAAGTGTTGTCCAGACTTTTTATTTTGGACCAGTCTCTTGTGGAAGTTGCACAAATAGCTTGGAGGGTTACTGCATATCTTTTGCCAGCTCTCCCCAGTGATGGCGTCTTACATAATCACAGCACAGTGATCAGAGCCAGAAAGTAACATTGGTGTTATTTTTTATTTTTTATTTTTTTGACATGGAGACTCACTCTGTCGCCCAGGCTGGAGTGCAGTGGTGCAATCTCGGCTCACTGCAACCTCCGCCTCCCAGGATCAAGCGATTCCCCAGCCTCAGCCTCTTGGAGTAGCTGGGATTACAGGTGAGCACCATCACGCCTGGCTAATTTTTGTATTTTTAGTAGAGATGGGGTTTCACCATGTTGGTCAGGCTGGTCTCAAACTCCTGACCTCAGGTGATCCGCCCACCTCGGCCTCCCAAAGGGCTGGGATTATGGGCATGAGCCGCCACGCCCGGCCACATTGGTGTTATTAATGTAACAAAGTAGACATTTGTGTAACTTTAACTAAATGCCTTAATCAGAGTTTGTTTTTTTTTTTTTTTGGAGACAGAGTCTGACTCTTGCCCAGGCTGGAGTGCAGTGACATGATCTTAGCTCACTGCGGTCTCTGCCCCCTGGATTCACAAGATTCTCGTGCCTCAGCCTCCAGAGTGAAAACTCCATCTGAGAAAAAAAAAAAAAATCTGAAATCTGAAACTGTCCTGATCCCAAGTATTTGGGATGAGGAATACTCAGCCTGTGATTTTAAGTGGCCGCAGATGGCCGTTTTGTTGGAAGGGACCTTGTTTGTGCTGTGCCATGACTTGTGATCTAGTCTGTCAGGAAGCCCCCTTCACTTGTGCCTCCCTTTTCTGAGGTTCATGGTGCACATCTGCATGTGTTTTTAATTTTTTTAAATTTATTTTTAGTTTTTATTTTTTGAGCCTTGCTCTGTTGCCCAGGCTGGAGTGCAGTGGTGCGATCATGGCTTACTGCAGCTTTGACCTTCTGGGTTCAAGTGATCCTCTGCCTCAGTCTCCCATGTACCTGAGGCCACAGGCATGCACTGCCACACCTGGCTAATTTTTATTATTTTTTGTAGAGATAAGGTCTCACTATGTTGCCCAGGTTGGTCTCGAACTCCTGTGCCCAAGCAATCCTCCCATCTTGGCCTCCCTAAGTGCTGGGATTACAGGCGTGAACCGCTGTGCCCAGCCTCATGTCTGCGTGTTAAAGTTTCTGAGAATTCCTATAGAAAAGAAATTTGACTTGACTTAATGCAGTTCCCCTAAACTTCCTTTTCTTTTTTTTGAGATGGATTCTCGCTCTGTCGCCCAGGCCGGAGTACCGTGGCCCAATCTCAGCTCACTGCAAGCTCCGCCTCCTGGGTTCACGCCATTCTCCTGCCTCAGCCTCCCGAATAGCTGGGACTACAGGCGTCTGCCACTACGCCCAGCTAATTTTTTGTGGTTTTTTTTGTATTTTTATTAGAGATGAGGTTTCACCATGTTAGCCAGGATGATCTCGATCTCCTGACCTCGCGATCTGCCTATCTCAGCCTCCCAAAGTGCTGAGATTACAGGCGTGAGCCACTGCACCCAGCCTCCCCTAAACTTACTTAATCCCCTTTTGTTTACTATTTATTTATTAATTTTTCTCTTTTCTCAGACCTTGCAGGAATGAAAGGTCCCCTTTTCTCAACACCCTCTTACGATCCTCTACACTCTACAAGAGCTTCTGAGGACAGCAGGCTGAGAAAGGCCGATCCTAGCACTTATCTCTTGGAAGACACTTTTAAAACTGTTAACAGTATTTATAGCTTTAAAAGTATCCATGTTCTTAGGCCAGTTAATTTAAAAAAAAAACAACAAAACACTCTTGAAGCTAGGTGATGCCTCACAAGTCCACTGAGCCTGTGTGTGGTGGGTCCTGGGTTAGGAGGGGAGGCATCTGACAGCCTAGTTCAACTTCTTCCTTCTGGTGTCAAGGTGGGGTCCATGTCAGGCCGCTGGGGATGGGCAGGGGATGTTCCGTTCAGTGAGGCCGAGGGGATCGTGGTGAACCACAGATACGAATTTTTGACCAACCGTGTGTATTTCAGACTGCTTTTTAAAAAATTCAACACCTAGCCAGGTGCAGTGGCTCATACCTCTCATCCTAGCTACTCAGGAAACTAAGGCAGGAGGACAGGAGTTTGAGATCAGCCTGGGCAATGTAGTGAGATCCCACCTCTAAAAAAATAAATAAAAACTTACCTGGGCATAGTGGTGCACACCTGTGGTCCCTGCTACTCAGGAGACTGAGGCAGGAGGATCGCTTGAGCCCAGGAGTTTGAGGTTGCAGTGAGCTGTGATTGCGCCACTGCACTCTGGGTGACAGAGTGAGACCCCATCTCTAAACCATACAAACACAAATTCGGCACATATTTGGTCCATCATTCGTCACCTTAACCATGTTAACTTTGTTGCTTTACACAACCTAACACTTCCTAAATGTTGGGAGCTTATAGTTTTTGGAAAATGCTTGCATCTGAAATTTTACAGATTTTCAGATGCAGTGGAACCTAAGTCCATTTTGTTTTATTTTATTTATTCATCTTGAGACGGAGTTTTGCTGTTTTTTGCCCAGTCTGGAGTGAAGTGGCATGATCTTGGCTCACTGCAGCCTCCACCCCCTGAGTTCAAGGGATTCTTCTGCCTCAGCCTCCCAAGTAGCTGGGATTTCAGGCACCTGCCACCACGCCTGGCTGATTTTTATATTTTTAGTAGAGATGAGGTTTCGCCATGTTGGCCAGGCTGGTCTTGAACTCCTGACTTCAGGTGATCCACCTGCCTTGGCCTCCCGAAGTGCTAGGATTACAGACATGAGCCACCACACCCAGCCAGGACAAGTCCATTTTAATGTATTCATTTAAGTGATATCCCCAAGGTGAGTCCAGTTCAGCCCAATGCTCCAAGGGGTTTTTGCATGGACAGTCTTCATTGTTGAAGTGGACGTCCTCTTTCCCTGAAGCCTACCGTTAGAGACAGCTCCCCGTACCCTCACTGGCGATGTGCCGTTTACTCCTTCCCTTTCTTTGGACTTGCAGGGTTTCTATGTTGCACTGAGACTGGTGGCCTGTGCACAGAGTGGCCATGAAGTTACCTTGAGCAATCTGAATTTGAGCATGCCACCACCTAAATTTGTGAGTGTCCAAAGTCCTTCAAGTTGACATTCTTCTAATACCAGATGTGTGTGCGTGTGTATGTGCATGTGTGTATTTGCGTGTATATTTCCATGTTGTCTCTAGCCTTCCCCTTTAATTTTCACATAATAGAAAATTAATAATTTTAAAGTGAACTCTTCAGTGGCATTTAGTACATTTACAGCGTTGTGTAGTCATTGCCTCTGTCTAGCTCCAGAACATTTTCATCCCCCTACAAGGAGACCCCATCCGCATTAAGTAATCACTCCTTGTCTCCCACTCCCAGTCGCTGGCAACCACTAATTTTATTTCTGTCAATGGATTTGCCTGTTCTGGACATTTCATGTCAATGGAATTCCCTAACATGGTCTTTCGTGTCTGGCCTCTCTCTCAGCATCGTGTTTTCAGGGCTCATCCATGTTGTAGAATGCATCAGTGTTTCCATATTCCATTTAGAGGATGGACCACATCTTTATCCACTCATCTCTCTGTGGACATGTGGGTTATTTCCACCTTTTTGACTGTTGTGAATAGTGCTGCTGCGAGCATTCATGTACAAGGATTTGTTTGGACAACCGTTTTTAATTCATTTGAGTCAATACATAGGAGTGGAATTGCTGGGTCATGTGATGATTCTGTGTTTAACTTTTTAAAGTCTTCCCTTTTTTGAAAGCACTTTGAAACGGGTATCCTTTTCAGCAAACCCACCCACCTATGATTTAATTCTGTGCCAGCCACAAAGGAATGTTTCTCTCTCTTCTCAGCACGACACCAGCAGCCCTCTGATGGTCACACCGCCCTCTGCAGAGGCCCACTGGGCTGTGAGGGTAAGTGAACGGGCATAGGTCCCTCCTTGGCTCTCCTTCAGATAGAATTGTTCCAGCAGTTGTTCTAGAATTGTTCTGGAATTGTTCTAGTTTGATGTTGTTCAGAACAGTTTATAGGATGATTGTGTCAGCTCTTCTGTCTCAGTGTGAATGGCCACAGCCTCTTCTCGGATGAAACGCCTCTTCTGAACACCTTTTACAAAGGCTATGGCCCTTCACTGGAATTGGGAGTTGCCTACCGGGACAACTAAGTGTCAGGAGTTGGATTATTAAACCACTGCAGTTTAAATCTTGCATCTGTAGGTCACATTCTGTGGTTTTTGCTGCTTGTGTTGGTTATTCAGAATAGAAGAGGAAACGGTGAGAGCTTGCAAGCACATGGACCCCCAAATGTGTTCCTTGCTTTCTCGCTTCTTTCCAGCCACTTTGCATGTTACTATTCTTTCCTCCCTGATGTTCTGATTGCTTTGTGAAAAGCCTCTCTCAGCACTTGAAGTGTTATTTTTAAAACAGAGGATGTTGTGGCTGGAAAAATATGCTACTGCTTCCAGAAAGACGAAAAAAAATGAGGGCTGTCTTCTAAGTACAGAATTCCTTCTAAAGGAAGTGAGCATGGTCCCTCCAGATAACGTGAGGCCTCCTCACCTTCCCTTCACTTTCAGACTGTCACATTCCCTGACGTTTTTGTGGCTTAAATCCTGACATGAATAACACTTGCTATCAAGCAAGGTCCCAAGTACCTGTGTCCCATGTTTACACTGTTGGTTTGTTTCCTTCTTGGAGAGGTCATGGGTTGGGTGGGGGCATCTGTGCAGGGAGAGGACATGAAGACGTGTCATGTGACCGAGGAGTCATGCAGTCACCTCTGTCATCGAGCACTTTGCCAGTGGCAATCACTGTGGTGAAGGGTTTCTCCCTGTCGCCCAGCGCATTGTGTGGACTTTGAAAAAGAGCTACTTTGTCATGGGAAACACTGCCGAGAGATCTTATTATTTAAAATGCGATAGCTCTTTTCCAGCAGGGGTATGTCCAGGCCTCACTGGAAAAGCTGGGACGAGGGGCCTGGGAACCTTGCAGAGAGGAGTTAGGGAGCGCAGGACCAGGCACTGTAATTGGGGTGGACTATGGTCAAGAGAGATTCTGCATTCCATTCACAGCCACAGTCAGAAAGAACAAGCCCGAAGTGCCAAGTGTTTGTTTCCATTGTAAACATTCCTGGGCTTCTGAAGGCACTGAGTCAGCAAGTCTGATGGCCAGGAGAGGATCTCAGGCCCCCGAGACAGACCTGCAGTGCTCAGCTTCTTAGCACTAACAGCCGTGAGAGCATGCGGTGTCTGCCGGTGATCTCATCTCTGTGACTGAGGGCACTGTCTTGGTTTTTCTCTTTTAAAAATTAAAAGGTTTTTATTGTGGCTGAAAGACACATCACATAACATTTACCATCTTAACCATTTCTAAGTGTACAGTTCAGGAATGTTAAGTACATTCATGTTGTACAGCCATCACCACCGTCCATCTCCAGAACTTTCTCATCCTCCCAGACTGAAACTCTATACCTGAACCTCCCACTCCCTCAACCCGTGGCACCCATCATTCTGCTTTCTGTCTCCATGGATATGCCTAGGGAGGAGGGGACGTCCTATGAGTGGCATCATGCGGTATTTTTTGTTATTTTTGAGATGGAGTCTTACTCTGTTGCCCAGGCTGGAGTGCAGTGGTGCGATCTCAGCTCACTGTAATCTCCGACCCCCGGTTCAGGTGATTCTCCTGCCTCAGCCTCCTGAGTAGCTGGTACTACAGGCACGTGCCACCATGCACAGTTAATTTTTGTATTTTTAGTAGGGGTGGAGTTTCACCATGTTGGCCAGGCTGGTCTTGAACTCCGGACCTCAAGTGATCTGCCCACCTTGGCCTTCCATAGTGCCAGGATTACAAGCTTAAGCCACTGCGCCTGGCCTAGTTTTTGTTTTTGTTTTTTATTTTTAGAGATGGGGGTCTCACCATGCTGCCCAGGTCAGTCTCAAACTCCTGGGCTCAAGTGATCCCCCTACCTTGGCCTCCCAAAGTGCTGGGATTACAGGCATGAGCCACTGTGCCAGCCTCATACAGTATTTGTATTTTGTGTGTGTCTGGTTTATTTTAATTAGCATGCTGTCCTCAGAGTTTGTCCACATTGTAGCGTGTGTCAAAACTCACTTCCTTTTTGTGGTTGAGGGATGTTCCACTGTCTGGATCTACCTCGCTTTGCGTATGCATTCATCTGTCGATGGACACGTGTTGAGGGTGTTTTCTTAGTGCTCCCAATAGCTCCAGTGTGTGGCCAAGCAGGTTGCAAGAGGCCTGCTCTCCCTGAGTCCCACTCGCTGTGGGCCTCCTTTCCTTTGGAGGACGGAACAGACTGGAAGCCACTGCCTCACTCGTGGCCTCTTTTATGGGCTGCCTGCCCTGTGTCTTTCAGAACAGCAGGAACTGTGACTCCACATCCTAATGCCGCACCTTCCCTTTGTTCATGAAGAGCTATTCATATTTATGTATTAATTTATTTACCATTAGAAATGGAGGGCTTCCTGTATATGGTCGGGCTTGGTGGCTTACACCTGTAATCCCAGCACTTTGGGAGGCTGAGGCAAGCGGATCACTTGAGGCCAGGAGTTCAAGACCAACCCGGCCATCATGGTGAAACCCCATCTCTACAAAAAATACAAAAATTAGCCGAGTGTGGTGGCGCATGCCTGTGATCCCAGCTACTCGGGAGGCTGAGGCATGAGAATTGCTTGAACCTAGGAGTCGGAGGTTGCAGTGAGCTAAGACTGCACCACTACACTCCAGCCTGGGCAACAGAGCGAGAGTTTTGTCTCAAAAAAAAGAAAAAGTAAAAGAAAAGAAAAAAAACCAGAGGGCTTCCTGTACTTATTTAAAGTTGATTTTGATAATTATTTGCTCAAGCAATAACATCTGCTCACACTTTTGTCTTTTTGGTACAAGTGGGCTCCTTGGAGGAAGGTGAGACTGATCTGTGTTTCCCTGCAAAGACACTGCCTCACCATGGGAGACTCCTGCCCCACTCAGGCAGCAGCTAGGACGAAGGGCAAGACCCGGGGCCAGGGCTTCCCTCCTGAGGACCTTGGCTCCCAGGTCTGAGGTTGCCATAATGCTATTTCCTTCAGGGTATATGTTCACTTTGGAAGGAGCCAAGACAGTTCTAAGATCATTTTGTGCTTTTAGCCAAGGGTGATGATGGGTCCATGGCCATTTTCGCTCGGCTTTCGGTCAGAGTTCGGTCTGGACACTCACACAGGTGCGCTCTCCTACTTACTCGGGCTATTTCTTTCCAACTAGGTGGAAGAAAAGGCCAAATTTGATGGGATTTTTGAAAGCCTCTTGCCCATCAATGGTTTGCTCTCTGGAGACAAAGTCAAGCCAGTCCTCATGAACTCAAAGCTGCCTCTTGATGTCCTGGGCCGGGTAAGTGGGCCGCGGGCTTGGTTCTTCCGCACTCGGTGTCCCTGCTGTGTGTGGGCGCCACTGTTCTCTTTCCCCATGGTGCTTACGAGGCTCTCGCTCTGTTTTCTCCCTGTGCCATCAGGGGCTTCCTCAGCGCTCCTGTGGGTCCAGCCCCGGCTGGCTCAGGGCTTCCTAGGGCGTGGCTTACAGTGTTCACCCAGGCCCTGGGAAGGGTGCTAGAATCCTTACACTTCACAGATGAGGAGGTGGACTCAGAAGTGAAATTGCTGCCTGGGGCTTCGGGACCAATAGAGCTCAATCTTAAGCTCCCCAGCCTGGGCTTTCCCGCTTTCCGTTGTGCTGAATGTGGGAATGTGTGTGTATATCTTTTTATTTATTTATTTATTTATTTATGAGACGGAGTCTTACTCTGTCGCCCAGGCTGGAGTACAGTGGCGTGATCTCAGCTCACTGCAGCCTCCGCCACCCCATTTCAATCTGTTCTCATGCCTCAGCCTCCCGAGTAGCTGGGATTACAGGTGCATGCCACCACGCCCCGCTAATTTTTATTTTTATAGTAGAGATGGGATTTTACCATGTTGGCCACACTGGTCTTGAACTCCTGATCTCGTGATTCACCTGCCTTGGCCTCCCAAAGTGCTGGGATTACAGGCATGAGCCACCACACCCGGCCTTTTTTATTTCTTTTTTGAGTTTTTAGAGATGGGGTCTCACTATGTTGCCCAGGCTGGTCTCCAACTGCCAGGCTGAAGCCATCCTCCGCCTCAGCCTCCCAAGTAGCTGGGACTGCAAGTGCATACCACCATGCCTGGCTCTTTTCTACTGTTAATTACTCTTTTTCTTCCTGTAAAGCTCAAGGTAAAAATATTTTCAACTCTGCTGCAAATTTAGGAAAAATTTTATGCATTTTCTTTAAAAAAAAAGTCTTGGTTTGGTGCAGTAGCTCACACCTGTAATCCCAGCACTTTGGGAGGCCGAGGTGGGTGGATAACTTGAGGTCAGGAGTTTGAGAACAGCCTGGCCAACATGGTGAAACCCCATCTCTACTAAAAAAAAAATACAAAAATGGCCGGGTGTGGTGGCTCACGCCTATAATCCCAGCACTTTGGGAGGCCGAGGCAGGTGGATCACGAGGTCAGGAGATCGAGACCATCTTGGCTAACACGGTGAAACCCCGTCTCTACTAAAAATACAAAAAAAAATTAGCCGGGCGTGGTGGTGGGCGCCTGTAGTCCCAGATACGCGGGAGGCTGAGGCAGGAGAATGGCTTGAACCCGGGAGGTGGAGCTTACAGTGAGCCGAGATCACGCC
>NW_012120265.1:226715-227504 GCF_000951035.1 Colobus angolensis palliatus | reverse complement strand
AAAACCCTCAATTTAGGCTGGTGTGGTGGCTCATGCCTGTAATCCCAGCACTTTGGGAGGCTGAGGCAGGCAGATTACTTGAGTCCAGGAGTTTGAGGCTAGCTTGGGCAACATGGTGAAACCCCATCCGTACTGGAAAAAAAAATACAAAAAAATTAGCCAGTTGTGGTGGTGTGCGACTGTAGTCCCAGCTACTCTAGAGGCTGAGGTGGGAGAATCATACCTGAGCCTGGGAAGTCGAGGCTGCAATGAGCTGAGATCGTGCCATGGCACTCCAGCCAGGGCAACAGGAGTGAGACTCTGTTTTAAAAATAAATAAATAAATAATTTTTTTTGGTTTTGTTTTTTTGTGAGACAGTCTTGCTCTGTCACCCAGGCCGGAGTGCAGTGGCATGATCTTGGCTCACTGCAACCTCTGCCTCCCAGGTTCAAGCGATTCTGCTGCCTCAGCCTCTTGAGTAGCTGGGACTACAGGCATGAGCCACCACACCCGGCTACTTTTTGTACTTGTATTTGTATTTGTATTTACTTATTTGTTTTACTGAGATAGAGTCTCGCTCTGTCGCCTAGGCTGGAGTACAGTGGCGCGATATCTGATCACTGCAAGCTCCGCCTCCCAGGTTCACGCCATTCTCCTGCCTCAGTCTCCCGAGTAGCTGGGACTACAGGCACCCACCACCACACCCGGCTAATGTTTTTTGAGATGGAATCTTGCCTGTCGCCCAGACTGGAGTGCAGTGGCGCGATCTCTGATCACTGCAAGCTCCGCCTCTCAGGTTAACACCATTC
>NW_012120265.1:215798-218615 GCF_000951035.1 Colobus angolensis palliatus | reverse complement strand
TTTTTTCTGAGATGAAGTCTCGCTGTCGCCCAGGCTGGAGTGCACTGGCGCCATCTTGGCTCACTGCAACCTCTGCCTCCCTGGTTCAAGTGATTCTCCTGTCTCAGCCTCCTGAGTAGCTGGGACCATGGGTGCATGCCATAACGCCCAGCTAATTTTTATATTTTTAGTAGAGATTGGGTTTCACCATGTTGGCCAGGCTGGTCTCGAACTCCTGGTCTCAGGTGATCCGCCCGCCTTGGACTCCCAAAGTGCTGGGATGGATGACAGACGTGAGCCACTATGCTCAGCCATGCATGCATCTTTGTATCCATGCATCTATGCACCCATGTCCCTCTGCATCCCTATGATCCATTCATCTATGTGTGCACATGCCCATGCAATGTATTTATCCACACATCTGTGCATGCATCTTTGTGCCCATACATCTATGCTGACATGTCCCTGTATGTCCATATTTATGCATTCATCTGTGCACACTTGCATCCGTGCCGTTATCCATCTGTGCATCCAGGCACCCACACATCATGCATCTGGTCAGTCATTCAGTAAGCATTTTTCAGAGCCTGCAGTGGACTATGCCTTGTGCTGGGCAGTGGGAAGGTGGGGATGATTAGGTACTATCAAAGAAGTCAAATAAGTAATAGCCAAGATGCTTTTACTTATTTACTTATTTACTGGGGGCTTAGTATGTGCAGGCCAGGCCCTAGTGCTCTGCATGAAGACACACATCCAGCACTTGCAGCCATGCTGTTAAGGACTGTGTCTCACACCCCTCCACCCCCTGTTTTTCAGATGGGGAAGCAGATGTTCAGGGTGGTTGGGAAGTCACCCTGGTTGCACAGTTGTGGAAGGGTGGATAAGGGATGAGGTCCTATTGCAGGTAGGGCGGGGCAGGATCCAGTGTGCATTCTGGAGCAGCTGTCCCCAGAGCCTGCCCTCTTCACCTGCCCTGTCCATTAGACACCCCCCACAGCATCCCTGATAATCACAGTTTGGCCCAGTGAGGACAGTGGTAGAGGGGAGGGCCCCTGACCACTCGAGCACGGGGAGCAGGGCAGCCAGGGAAGACTTTCTAGAAGAGGTGCCCCTGGTCACATCCTCCAGGGTGAGGGAGACTCTGGTGGAAGTCTGGGCATGTGGGCAGCTTGAGTGACGGCACAGAGGCCGCAGGTAGCCTGGCATGCCAGTTAGGGCCAGGGCTCCCCCTGGGCGCTTCTGCCCCCCAGGGCCCCCAGGGGACATTGGGCAATGCCTGGAGACATTTTTGGTTGTCACACCTGGGTCGGGTGCTGCTGGCATCTGGTGGGTCAAGGCCAGGAACGCTGCTCAATGCCCTGCAGTGCATGTCATGGCCCACACCCCAGAGAGTGATCCGGCCCTAACAGGCAGTAGTGCCGAGGAGGGGAAGGCCTGGGCTGAGGGAGGACTGTGGAGCCAGAAAGGCCTGTTGGAGTCCTGGATCCCTGGCAAAGTAGGTGGAGGACCCCATGGAGTCTGTGGAGGCTGGGCTGGGGTGCAGGGACCTGCTACCATCAGGGGCTGAGCAGCAGCCAGGTGACAGGGCCCCATCTGCCAGGCTGAGGAGCAGGGTGAGGCAGGGTCAGGTGTGGGTTCTAGAGCAGTCCCTGTGGTAGCCATAGGGACAAGACTGGGATAGGGAGGCCAGCTGGAGGCTCTTGGCTGTGCGAGCTGGGGAGTCATGAGCCTCGGGCGCAGCAGCAGAGGTGGAGAGGAGGACCCAGATGTGAGAAACCTGCATGGACTGAAGCCCTGATGATTGGCTGGGGAAGGGTGATGGTGACACATGAAGCATTATGGATAGAGCAGTGGGCATCTTCTTAGATCCAGGGACTGGCATCCTGCCCAGCATTGGCCTGGAAGGCAGGTGTGCCCATCCAGGAAGGCTGGCATGGGTTAGGAAGCTGGCAGCATAATGGTGCTTGAGATCTGCACGTGTCTTAGGCACAGTCCAGAACCCACGCCTGCCTGCCTGCCTCCTCTTCAGCGCACTGAGTGGACCTGACACCTGTCTCACCATCCACTGCTGGGGAGAGGAGACGAGACCCACAGACATGCTCAGACATGAGCTCACAGCCCTGCCCAGCTGAGAATGCAAGGGAGGGGTGGGGTTTGCAGGAGTGAGCGTAGGGAGTGTGGGTGTTTAGGGCAACACCTGTACTCAATCAAAGCTGTCTTTTCTAAGATGTCTCTGTAAGACGATAAAGAGGAAACTCAGGCTAAGTTTAAAGTATGGCCTTGGCCATGATTATAATCATGATGATTGTCAAACCATGCATCTGGTAGTTGACAGTACTTCACAGGTGATGGTTTTTCTGAGAACTCGAAGACTGGTTCTGAAATATATATTGACTTCCTTGTCCTGAGCCCAGTGAGTGCCATGGCTGAGAGTCTGAGTTCTGGGAGGTGGTCTCAGTCTCACCCAGTCTTTCCTCCCACAGTAACCCATGCTGGTCTCTCCCTTGCAGGTCTGGGACCTCAGTGACATTGACAAGGATGGGCACTTGGACCGAGACGAGTTCGCTGTGGTAGGTCCTGCTGTTTCCTTCCCACCCACCCCAGGAAGGAAATGTGCAGTGCACAGGGGTTGCTGAATTCGTTTGTTTTTCTTGTTTCTTTCTTTTTTGAGACCGAGTCTTGCTCTGTCACCAGGCTGGAGTGCAGTGGCGCGATCTTGGCTCATGGCAACCTCTGCCTCCCAGGTTCAAGCAGTTCTCTTGCCTCAGCCTCCCAAGTAGCTGGGACTACAGGCGCCTGCCACCACACCTACCTAATTTTTGTATTTTTAGTAGAGAC
>NW_012120265.1:212714-214418 GCF_000951035.1 Colobus angolensis palliatus | reverse complement strand
GACTTTTTGTTATTTTGTTGTTGTTGTTTTGGTTTTGAGAGGGAGTCTCACTCTGTCACCCAGGCTGGAGTGCAGTGGTGCGATCTCAGCTCACTGCAACCTCCACCTCCTGGATGCAAGCGATTCTCCTGCCTCAGTCTCCCAAGTAGCTGGGATTATAGGCGCTCACCACCACGCCCGGCTAATTTTTTTTTTTTTTTTTGTATTTTTAGTAGAGATGAGGTTTCTCCCTGTTGGCCAGCCTGGTCTTGAACTCCTGACTTCAGGTGATCTGCCCGTCTCGGCCTCCAAACTGCTGAGATTACAGGCATGAGCCACCGTGCCTGGCTTCAACGTCAACATTTTGAAGAGCACAGGCCAGCAGTTATGGAGTGTCCCTGGGCCTGGCTGCCAGGTCCTCTTGATGACCCAGGTCGTGCACTGTTGTGGGACAGGAATCCCATGGAGGTCACACCTGCCCCACATGGGTCTCCCACCTGGGGGAGCATGATGTCAACATGCCTTCTTACTGCCATGTTGACATTCATCACTGGGTCAAGGTGGGGCAAGGTTGTGGGTTCCTCTGGGCAGTTGCTCTTTTTCCCTCGGTGCTCATTTTATCTCTTGTGGGGGACGCCTTGATACTGTCAACACCTATGACTCTCAGACTCTTCCCTAAGAGTTCCACCACCTCTGATGAGTCTCGCCTTATGCTGGCAAGATTAATTACGATGATGGTGGCTGCTAAACGGTGATGTGCTCATCAAAACCATCGTTCCTTGCACTTCTATTAGTTGGCCTTCCACAAAGAATTTACTTCTATGGCTGTGGCCCGCCTCATGGATGCATCCTCAGTTCCACTGTTTTTTGTTTTGTTTTATAGAGACTGGGTCTCGCTCTGTCACCCAGGCTGGAGTGCAGTGGCGTGATCAGAGCTCACTGTAGCCTCCCTCTCCTGGGCTCAGGCGATCCTCCCACCTCAGCCTCCCAAGTAGCTGGGACTACTCCTGAACGTCTTGAAGTACAAGCCTCTCTTCTGGTGTCTTTAGACTTCCAAATCCAGTACTGGGAAGGTGCCAGCCCTGGAGCCGGTGGCCTCCCTGAGTGGTGAAGGGATGCATACCGAGTCTGGCTTGATTGAATTCTTTCTGTGTGCATTTCATTCTCGAGGAATAATTCAACACATGTCTTGGGAAGTTACACATAAAAGATAACTCATCTGAAACGATTTTTTTTTCACTCTGGTGAGCTTGGGAGTGTCCTCACAGAGTGTCTGTCCTGTCACTGCAGCCCCCAAAAGGGCTGCCCTCTGCCTTCTCCTGGTGGTGCCCGGCCCCAGCCTTGTCCCTTCAGCGCCATTGTCGTTTGCACCCGCAGGCCATGCACTTGGTGTACCGAGCCCTGGAGAAGGAGCCCGTGCCCTCCGCCCTGCCCCCATCCCTCATCCCACCCTCCAAGAGAAAGAAGACTGTGTTCCCTGGTGCCGTCCCTGTCCTGCCCGCCAGCCCCCCACCAAAAGACAGCCTCCGCTCCACGCCGTCCCACGGCAGTGTCAGCAGCCTCAACAGCACAGGAAGCCTGTCCCCCAAGCACAGCCTCAAGCAAACACAGGTATGGAGCCCTCAGCAGGCACAGTGCCCTGTCAGAGCACAGTAGGATGTTTCTTGGGAGTTCTTAACATGCAACCCCAGAGCAGTCAAGCTTGTGATGAAATGTTTTTAAAAA
>NW_012120265.1:194195-211104 GCF_000951035.1 Colobus angolensis palliatus | reverse complement strand
TATTTATTTATTTTGTAGAGATGGGATCTTGCTGTGTTATGCTGGCTGGTCTTGAATTCCTGGGCTTGAGGGATCCTTCTGCCTTGGCCTCCCAAAGTGCTGGGATTACAGGCGTGAGCACTGTGCCTGGCCTAGCTCCATAGATTTTGATAAATTGTTTGATCAAGTCCTTGCTGTACTTCATCACACATACTTGCTACGTGAAACCCCTGAACTAAGCTGATCTGGGTCACATGGTATCCCTTGTTTCCCAAGCTTGCTTTCTGAATTCCCCGAGTTGGTATCAGGAGCCCGTTAGATTTGGACATCACAGGAGACTTGTTCATGAAGAGTAAATGAGTTTAACCATTGTTTCCCAGTCTTGACCATGAGTCCCTTCTCCTCAATCCTATGGACATCTTCGGGTTGTCAACACTGTGATAACTCTTTGAGAAATCCTTTTTTTTTTTTCCCCCAAGACAGAGTCTTGCTCTGTCACCCAGGCTGGAATGCAGTGGCACAATCTCAGCTCACTGCAACCTCCACCTCCCAGGTTCAAGCAATTCTCCCACCTCAGCCTCCCGAGTAACTGGGATTACAGGTGCCCACCACCACACCTGGCTAATTTTTCATGTTTTTAGTAAGTAGGGTTTCACCATGTTGGCCAAGCTGATCTCAAACTCCTGGCCTCAGGTTGTCTACCCACCTTGACCTCCCAAAGTGTTGGGATTATAGGCGTGAGCCACCGCTCCCGGCCTAAGAAATCCTTTCATAACTAAGAGGAATGACTTTGAGTGGCAGTTTCAGGCATCATGGCATTCATTGAAGGTGAGGAGTGGGTTGCGGCTTTTTTGTATGGTTCTGTGTGGAGGAGGAACAATCGATCCCTCCAGCCACATTTGCCTGTCCTTTTCCTCTCCACTTCCTCATCATCTAGATAATTCAATCAGGTGTTGATTCTCATTGCTATTATGAGATTGTTTAAAAGGAGTGATTTGTATAAATATTAGTGTAAAAAAAAAACGGGAAGAGGAAAAGCACGTTTAGAGTTCAGGACACAGATGCCGTGAACTATGGCTTGGTGGGTTTATTGAAGGCCCGCGGTAATGCAGGCGGAGTGGGCCACAGAAGGGGCCTGCCCCTGAGTGCCTGAGGGGCCTCGATGCCTCTGAACCAGGTGACCGGGCCCTGGTTGACCCATGATGGCGTTTGCCTCTCTCAAGTTAACTGAGCCGGCGGTGAGAGGGGCCGCAGGTGCAGCAGGTGGCCCAGCCCCAGGGCTGTGAACCTCAAGCTGCACTGGGCTCGTGGCTCCGTCTGCCCTGGCGGGGTTGGGACTACATGAATGTTGGTGGGGCCTCGTGGGTGGCGGCCCTCTTGGATAATGGGGTCTCATTTGTTACCTGTAAGTGGTGTGTCTGCACTGACACCTTGGGGGTATCTGTTGTTTCAGGAGCGGGTCAGGGACATAGAGGGGTGGTCTACAGAGTCCTGGGACGGGACGCCTGGGCTGCCTGTGGGGCAGCCTCTGGGGGAGGAAGAGTGGGAGGACCAGGGAGGCTGGCATGTGGCAGGGCCGGCTCTCCGGGGACAGTCCTTCCAAGTGGGTGCTCAAGGGGGTCTTTCCTGGCATGTTTGAACCCATCCCCTGAAGATCACAGCCTCCCTCACGCCCTAGGTGGTAGGGTAGATGGACAAGCAGAGCGGGTGATGGGGTGGAGAGAGGTGCAGACTGGCATCTGGGTGAGCTTCACAGAGCCAGCCTCAACCTGTCTCAGCCTCAGTTTAGCCAGTTACAGAACAAGGATCTCATCTGCCCTCAGCTCATGGAAGTGAGGAAAGTTTGATGCCAAATGTGCATGGAAGTGCTTTAATCGCCCCATCATCAAAAAGCATGTGTCTGGGGGTCATAAAAAGCTTCCAGATTAACTCTTTTGCCAAAAACTGTTTCAGCCAACAGTGAACTGGGTGGTGCCGGTGGCAGACAAGATGCGATTTGATGAGATATTCCTGAAGACCGATCTGGATCTGGATGGCTACGTGAGTGGCCAGGAGGTGAAGGAGATCTTCATGCACTCGGGCCTCACCCAGAACCTTCTAGCACACATATGGTGAGGCCGGACGGGTGGCAATCATGGCTGTAGGTGGCTCCAGGGGGCCTATGGGTGAAGACTGTGGAGGGTGGTGGTCAGGGGGCCCCCTCCGGCTTGTCATAGGCTTCCACTGTGTCTGGCGTCCTTTATTCTCCCCGTCCTGACAGAGGCTGAGCAAGGTGCATGTGCCAAGGCTTGAAGCCCACGCTCCATGCTGGTCAGTTCACTGTCTTCCAGTAGGAGGGCCCTCTGGCCCCTCTCAAGAGCTCCCAGGCCATCTGCTCACACAGCTGGGCCCTGTTCTTGCTGGCCATGATACTAGTTCTAGCAGGAGGCCTGGCCTTTGCCACAGCTGCCTTCGAGAGGTGTGTGCAGCAGGGTCTTGGAGCCTCTAGCAGAATGGCCTAGGGGGTGGTGACGGGGTTGGGGGCTACAGCTACCTCCTGTGGGAGGCCCTGCTCTGGAAAGGCCAGTGCTTTGGCTCCCGGCAGGCGGGTGAGCACAGGGAGACCCTTTCTGCACCTGAGAGCCCAGTTGAGGAGTCGGCCTCACCCCGACTTTCTCCCAGGGCTGGACACAGCTGACTTTATAGGGCTGGGGCACTCCTCTTGCCACTGGCCAAGGCTGAAGTCACTTTTGAGCTTGTTGCTCAGAACTTTGTGGCCTTAGAGAAGGCTTCACTTGGGAGCTACCAAAAGGAGAGAATTGTTGGATAATTCTCAAAAGGCAATTCCCTCCAAGTAGAGCAGTGAAATTCAGGATGTTACTTAGTGGCTTGGGGGAAATGACTGTCCTTAGTGGTAATTCACAGATGTCCATACTGTGAGGTGGGAGACTGAGAACCAGCTGTCACAGAGTCATCACCCAAACGGCCAAGCCACCTCCGACTGGCTAGGGACAGTGGGTCTCACCTGCCTCGGATCCACTGTCCCTTTTAGAAACCACAAAAACAGTGTCCCCTTTATGACTCTGAAACCAACACACACACAATTCCTGGTTAGCGCCCTGACACCCTGACCGTCATGTCCAGGGGGCAGTAGAGGGAACGTAATTTATAATGCATGCTGCAATTGGTACATGATATAACGACATGGAAATGACACAGGAAGTCATGAATCCACCTGGATCAAAAGAAGGAACTCAGAGGTCATTCCATGTAGGCAGCAAAGGGAAAGGAAAGGATAATTGGGCTCTCGAATAAACAACCATGAGGAAAGATGTGTCTGTGGGTGCCCGGGACGGGGACATGGCCCAGTGTAGACGACACACCTCCTAGGAGGGACTGGAAGGAGGGGGAGCATGAAGATGGAGGCTTTGTCCCTGCGATGGCCGCCACTGTACAGGTCAGCAGGGCAGGATGTGGTGTCAGAGGCGGATGGCCGCCGACTGAGCCACCCCCAAGCCTGCTTCTCCCTTTTTCTCTCAGAACCCTCCGCAGGTGGGCGTGGGACCCCATGCTCCTTGAGAGATGGCTGGAGCAGAGAAGGGACGGGAGTGGAGAGGCAGCTGCAGCACATGAGCAGGCTGGGGCCCGCAAGGGTAGACAGGGGAGAGATAGTGGCAGTGTGAAATCGTCAGGGCCTCCAACTGTGGGGACAACTAGGCATTTTAAAGCAGGCTTTATCAGCGACGTTCCTTGAAATCTGCTCATTCTCCGCAACTCTGTTCGCGCACCGCATTTGGTCATAAATAAGTCTGTTAGTACTGTCCCAGCTCTCTTTGGTAGAGGGGGAAGCTTCTGCCATAACGGCTTCTGCCGTAACTACACAGGAGGTGGGAAATGAGGTCCCACGTTGAGAGGGTGGCATGGGTGAAGGAAAACATTTTTCACAGACCCCAAAGCCTTATCCTTGATCAACAAGGGTCCTTTCCTTTCCTGGCTGGTTCCCCCGCCTTTTTTTTTTTTTCTGAGACAGAGACTCACTCTGTTGCCCAGGCTGGAGTGCACTGGCGCGATCTCTGCTCACTGCAACCTCTGCCTCCCAGGTTCAAGTGATTCTTCTGCCTCAGCCTCCTGAGCAGCTGGGATTACAGGCCACCATGCTCGGCTAATTTTTGTATTTTTAGTAGAGATGGGATTTCCCCATGTTGGCCAAGCTGGTCTCGAACTCCTGACCTCAGGTGATCCGCCCACCTTGGCTCCCAGAGTGCTGGGATTACAGGCGTGAGCCGCCATGACCGACCCTGGCTGGCTCCTTGATTATGAGTGTCGGGGAGCCTCTCACCTCAGCTCCATGGAACCACTGTGTGCTGCTATTCATATGCTGACTTGGCCTATCTTTCAGGACATCCAAGAGCCATGTGGGCAGAGGATGCTTAGTTGTGGGGGACTGTCCTGTGCATTGCGGCCATGCCCCTGTGGCAGCCTCATTTGGGCACAAGAGGAGTGTTTTAGTCCATTGGGCTGCTGTGACAAACTGCCACGGACAGAGTGGCTTAGAAACAGACGTCTCTCACAGCTCTGCAGGGTGGAAGTCCGTGATCCAGGCACCGGCAGATCCAGTGTCTGGTGAGGGCTCACTGCCTAGTTTGTAGATGGCCACCTGCTCGCTGTGTCCTCACATGTCAAAAGAAGCAGAGAGAGCCTTCTGGAGCCTTTTTTATAAGGGCACTAATCCCACTTACGAGGCTCCACCCTCATGACCTCATCACCCCCCAGAGGCCCCATCTCCCAACACCATCCCATTGAGGGGTAGGATTTGGACATAGGAATCTGGGGGGACATTAACATTCTGTTCATAACAAGGAAAGAGAGTCGTTGCTGATTCTTCCTTCATCATGATGACACCCCAAAGTGCTGCTGTCACCCCCATTGAAGGCCAGTGACCGGGGCCATTCAGATGACCCAGAGCCGCGTGTGGATGCTTGGTCTCCGCACCCATTTCCACGGAAGGGCTGGTCTACTCCACGCATGCGGCATCAGAACCTGCCCTACGCACGCGATAAACCAAAGGAAGAGGCAGCTGCATCTCTTAGCCCTAGTGAAGTTTCCCAAGGCGTCGGCTCCTCAGCCCAGGGGCAGGGGCTCAGGGTTCTCCAGCCCCGACAGCCCTCCTAGGGTGGGGGACGCTGAGAGTGGGAAACCCCCCAGCCACTTTCTGGGAAGGAGATGTGAAGTAGGAAAGGAGCTGAAGCTTGCCACTGCGCCCTGCCATTGTTTTCGTCGCTGTGATCTTTGAAAAGCGTGGGATCGGTGACTTGTGTTCAGGCTGAGTCGGCACCTGTGATGTGTAATTAGCATCCCCACGTTTCTCCCAGGGCCCTGGCCGATACGAGGCAAACGGGGAAGTTAAGCAAAGACCAATTCGCGTTAGCTATGTATTTCATTCAGCAGAAGGTCAGTAAAGGCATCGACCCCCCTCAAGTCCTCTCGCCAGACATGGTCCCGCCCTCAGAGAGAGGCACGCCCGGCCCGGTGAGTGCTGGTCACGCCCTGGGGGTATTGACATCCCTTCCTGCCACTTGCCACCAGGTGGCACTGGTGGCACACAGCCCATAGTCTGTGGTGGGTGCTGCTCGTGGTCCCTGCCTTCCCCAGTAGGGGCCCCTGGGAGGGTGGCTTGGCTGCCCAGGTATTTCCCCAGGCAGGGGGCTGGCACTTTGGCTACCTCACCCTGTGTACTAAAGGGACAGTTTTATCCCTGGGTCCGAGACCTGCTGGTGCCTCCTGTCAGGTGATGTCAGATTGCTAATTAGAGATCTCGCCTCTGAATTTGATTCTAGGACAGTTCAGGCTCTCTCGGCTCCGGGGAGTTTACTGGCGTGAAGGAGCTCGATGACATCAGTCAAGAGATTGCCCAGTTACAAAGGTACGTTGGAAACGGCCCTTCCCTCCACATCCAAACGTTACACGAACTCTCCCAGGTTGTTATCAGAAATATCAGAGACTTACCTGGAAGTTTGCTCATCACAGCTTTATTAAGAAGGAAGGAAAAGATACAGCTTCTGAGGTCCTTAACTGGCTCAGGGGGCTCGAAGAATGACATTTTCCATTTGAATCAGCCTCAGCCAGAGCCCGTGGCAGCTGTGTGGTCCCAGGCAGGTCATGGGCAGAGCCCGTGGCAGCTGTGTGGTCCCAGGCAGGTCGTGGGCAGAGCCCGTGGCAGCTGTGTGGTCTCAGGCAGGTCGCAGCTCAGTAGCCCCAGGCACCAGCCCCTCCCCAGTGCTAGGAAGGCCTTGACAGCTAGAGCAGTTGGGTCTCGGATGGTGAGGAGTGGGCTTAGGACCCAGTGGCTGAAGGTGTGAAGGGGCCTCCAGGTCTCTGACTCACCTCCTTACCTAGTGCCTTAGTTTCCTCGTGTGTAAACGAGGGCTTTGGATGAGCTGTCTGCACTTTTAGAGTCTGGTATAAAGAAATGAAGTCACTTCCTGTATTCCGCTCTGGATCCTCTTCATTAATGACATCCTTTTTTGTTATTTTTTAGACAGGATCTTGCTCTCACCCAGGCTGTAGTGTAATGGCGTGATCATGGCTCACTGTAGCCTCTGTCTGCTGGGCTTAAGTAATCCTCCCACCTCAGCCTCCTGAGTAGCTAGGACGCACCACCATGCCAGCTAGATTTTTTTTTTTTTTTTTTTTTTAATTTGAGACAGAGTCTCACTCTGTCACCTAGGCTGGAGTATAGTGGTGTGATCTCAGCTCACTGCAACCTCTGCCTCCTGGGCTCAAGTGATCTTCCCACTCAGCCTCCCAGGTAGCTGAGAGTACAGGTGCATGCCACCACGCCTGGCTAATTGCTTTGTATTTTTGGTAGAGATGGGGTTTCACCATGTTGCCCAGGCTGGTCTCGAACTCCTGAGCTCAAGTGATCCTCCGGCCTTGGCCTCCCAAAGTGCTGGGATTATAGGCGTGAGCCACTGTGCCAGCCAACATCTTTTTTCCAGTCGATTCTAGGACAGGGTAGACTCTTGTGATGTCGGGGCACCAAGCAGAAGGGCCCAAAGGTGCTTTGCCCTCTGTGGGAAAAAGATTGTTTACTTGGCTGAAAATGGAAAGGGGTTTGACTTTCCCCGAGAGGACTGGATCCTGGTCCTAGCTGGGGGCAATCCCTGGGGGTCGTATTAACAGGTGTACTATTCTGTCACTTCCTCTGGGTTTGGTTTTGTGCTGTTAGCAGAGCCCTGATGAGCAAAGGCAGGTTAAGTCTTGGAGGGGATCAAGGTGGGTGGCAGGTTAGAAAACCTCAGCTGACCGGGCGCAGTGGCTCACATCTGTAATCCCAGCACTTTGGGAGGCCAAGGCGGTGGATCATGAGGTCAGGAGATCGAGACCATCCTGACTAACACGGTGAAACCCCGTCTCTACTAAAAATACAAAAAATTAGCCGGGTGTGGTGGCAGGCACTTGTAGTCCCAGCTACTTGGGAGGCTGAGACAGGAGAATGGCATGAACCTGGGAGGCGGAGCTTGCAGTGAGCCGAGACTGTGCCACTGCACTCCAGCCTGGGTGACAGAGCGAGATTCTGTCTCAAAAAGAAAAGAAAAGAAAAGAAAACCTCAGCCATGGCCTGAAACAGACACCTTACTTAATGCTCAGTGCAGTGGACGGTTCCTGTTCTGTCCTGGCTCCTGGGGGCTACATTATCCAAACTGGCGATCAGCAGGGATGTGCAGCCTGACAAGGCTGAGGGTGTCTTGAGGATGCAGGGCCAGCATGCTAGAGCCTGGGCAGGCCTGAGAATCAGGACTGGCAGGCCAAGGATAGAGGGAGCCCCTGTCGTGCAAGGGTCAGGGTCTAGGAAGGGACACTGGGGCATGAATCACCCCAGTGTGGCCTCAGGCAGCTAGAAGCCTTGTTTCCCCAATGTGGAGGTGACAGGCTGGTGTGTGCAGAGCGCCTGTCTGTAGGAGGCTGGGACCTGCAGTGGCCCCTTGAGCAGGTAGCTCTGAGAGTGGCCCTTAGATTGGGGGAGTGTGGGCTGAGCTTTCCTCTTACGGTTTCACACTGCCATAAGCCCGCAAGGGCATGTCAGGTTCTTCAGTTTAAAGAGCACTTTGTGTTGTAAGTTTCTGGGCTTGTGGAAATGAATATTCCGATGATCATAGTTATTTTGTGTCTGGAGAAATGTCCCTGAGAGGGCCTTACTGTTGCACAAGTCCTGGGTCCCTGGGCAGGAGGCAGGGTCTGTTAGACACATGGTGTTCCTGTCCCTGAGGCAGCCTCTTTGGGCACAAGAGGAGAGTCTTAGTCCATTCATACTGCTATAACAGACCACTCTGAATGGGTGACTTAAACATCAGACATTTCTCACAGTTCTGGAGGCTGCAAAGTCCAACCTCAAGATACCAGCAGATCCGGTCTGCTGAGGGCCCATTTGCTGATTTGTAGAGAGTCACCTTCTTGCCATGTCCTCACAGGGCAGAAGGAGCAAAGGGAGCTCTCTGGGGTCCTTCTTATAAGGGCACTGAACCCTGGGCCTTGTGGCTCACACCTGTAATCAGTTTTTCCTGTTCTAAGCCACCCAGTTGGTGGTTTGTTACAGCAGTGCTAGGAAATACATGCACGAATTCTATCTCAGTTTAAAAATAAAAGAAGGCCGGGTGCTATGGCTCATGCCTGTAATCCCAGTGCTTTGGGAGGCCAAGGTGAGAGGATCGGTTGAGCCCAGGAGGTCCAGACCAGCCTGGGCCACATAATGAGACCTAGGCTACAAAAAATACAAAATTTGCCAGGCCTGGTGGCACACACCTGTGGTCCTAGCTACTCAGGAGGCTAAGGTGGGAGGATTGCTTGAGCTCAGGAGGTCAAGGCTGCAGTGAGCTATGATCATGCCACTGCAGTCCAGCTTGGGTGACAGAGCAAGAGCCTGTATCAAAAACAAAAAACAAAAAGGCTAGGCACATTGGCTCACGCCTGTAATACCAGTATTTTGGGAGGCCGAGGCGGGTGGATCACGAGGTCAGGAGATCGAGACCATCCTGGCTAATACAGTGAAACCCCGTCTCTACTAAAAATACAAAAATTAACTGGGTGTGGTGGCACATGCCTGTAGTCCCAGCTACTCGGGAGACTGAGGCAGGAGAATCGCTTGAACTGTGGAGGCAGAGGTTGCAGTGAGCCGAGATTGTGCCACTGCACTCCAGCCTGGGTGACAGAGCGAGGCACTGTCTCAAAAAAAAGTAGTAGTCCAGACAGGCTCTCCTGGGCTGCCTGGGGTGTCATAGGTTGAAGTCAAGGCGTCGACTGGGCTGGGCTCTTATTGGAGGCTCTAGGGGAAGAATCTGTTTCCAGGCTCATTCAGGTGTTGGCAGAATCCAGTTCCCTGTGGCTGAGGGTCCAGGGTCTCTTTTTCCTTGCTGAGTGTCAGCCAGGGCCACTCTGTGCTCCTAGACACTGCCCCCGTTCTCCCTCATGTGGCCCCTCCACCTTCAAAGTCAGCAAGGGTGCATTGGGTCCTTATCACACTTGGGATGTCTCTGACTTGCACTTGGGCCACCAGGTGGAAAAAGCACGCAGGTTTTAGAGGGTGGTTACGTTGGGAGCGATCCCTCCCATGGTCACAGGTCCTACCCACAGTCGACGGGGAAAGGACTGTACAGGGCGAGCAGTCGCTGGGGCTCATTCTTAGACTTCTGCCAGCACACAGAGGGGCTTTTGTGGGGATGGACGGAGTCGGGTCTTGAGGAGTGGAGGCTTACTATTCACTCTTGTTTTCATGAAATATTTTTAAACATTCAGAGAGAAATATTCACTGGAACAGGACATTCGAGAAAAGGAAGAGGCAATCAGACAGAAAACCAGCGAGGTGCAGGTAAGGCTCTCGCTTGTTTTGGTTACATCTACTTTGTGCTAAATGTAGTTTAGGAAAACTTCCCTCCCTGGCTGGTGATGGGGAGGGGCGGGGGTCTGCCCTGGATGGAAACATGAGCTCTTGGGGGCTGCAGAATGCAGTTTTTTTTTTGTTTGTTTTTCAGGCTTAATTTACTTTATTTTTCTTGCATAAAAACGCTATGTTGTAGCCACAGCTGGAGCCTGGGTCCTCTGCACGGAGACTCTGGTGTGGGTTTTGACAGGGTGGTCCGTGAATTCCTGGTAGGGAGACGTGGTGAATACAGTCTCCTTCCAGAGGTCGGGGGTCAGGTAGCTGTAGATCTTAGAGATGACATCAAAGGTAGCCTTGGCGAAGTTGCCCAGGGTGGCAGTGCAGCCCCTGGCTGAGGTGTAGCAGTCATCAATACCAGCCATCATGAGTGGCTTCTTGGGCACAGGCGCTGAGACGATGCCAGTGCCCCTGGGCGTGAGGATGAGGTGCACCAGCACAGAGTTGCAGTGTCCTGTCACCTTGCAAGGGACAATGTGGGGCTTGCCGATCTTGTTCCCCCAGTAGCCTCTGCACATGGGGACAATGGAGAGCTTGGCCAGGAAGATGGCCCTGCGGATGGCAGTGACCACCTCCTTGGAGCACTTAACACCCAGACCGATGTGGCCATTGTAGTCCCTGATAGCAACAAATGCCTTGAACCTGGTGCACTGGCTGGCACAGGTCTGCTTCTGCACCGGCATAATCTTGAAAACCTCGTCCTTGGGAGAGGCACCCAGGCAAAAGTCAATGATCTCAGATTCCTTGATGGGCAGGGAGAAGAGATAGCTCTCCTCCAGGGATTTGATCTTCACGTCCTTGACCAGGCGGCCCAGCTTGGTGACGGGCATCCACTCCTTATCCTTGGCCTTGCCTCTGCGAGCTCCGTGGCCTTGGCCCTGGCCCTGGCCCCGTCCATGGCCACGACCCCAGCCCTGGATGCCACTGCTGAAACCTCCGTGGAAGTTACCGCAGTTGCCCATCCCAGGGCCTCTGACACCGCCCCCCTGCCCCCCACACTGCATTGGTATCATCTGCCATCTGACTTGCACTTGGGCCACCAGGTGGAGAAAGCGCACAGCTTTTAGAGGGTGGTTACGTTGGGAGCGATCCCTCTCGTGGTCACAGGTCCTACCCACAGTCGACGGATGCCACTGCTGTGACATCTGTCGTTTTGGTGTTTTCTCGGAGAAGAAGAAGTTTTTTTTAAAAAAATAGTTTTGTTTTGTTTTTTTCCAAATAGAGACAGGGTCTCAAACTCTAGAGCTCGAATGATTCTCCTGCCCCAGCCTCCCAAAGTGTTAGGATTACAGGTGTGAGGTGTGAGCCACCAAGCCTAGCGAGAGTGAAGATTTTTTTTTTTTTTTTTTCAGTTTTTGTTTTTTTTTTTTAGAAATGGAGTCTTGCTCTGTTGCCAGGCTGGAGTGCAGTGGGACGATCTCGGCTCACTGCAATCTCCACCTCCCGGGTTCAAGTGATTCCCCTGTCTCAGCCTCCTGAGTAGCTGGGATTACAAGGCACGCACCACCACGCCCGGCTTTTTAGTAGAGATGGGGTTTCACCATGTTGGCTAGGACGGTCTCAATCTGCTGACCCCGTGGTCTGCCCGCCTCAGCCTCCCAAAGTGCTGGAATTACATGCCGAAGTTTTTAAAGTTGCTTATAACCATAGACAGTGGCTTCTCTTTTTCTAAAATTGAGACAAGTTGGCCCTCTGTATCCAAGGGTTCTGCATCCTTTTATCTAAGCAACCACAGATTAAAAAAAAAAGATAAAAAAGAATCCAAATTGATAAAACAGTACAATATGATAATTATTTACATAGCATTTACATTATATTGGGTATTATGAATAACCTAGAGATAATTTAAAGTGTATGAGGCTGGCTGTGGTGGCTGACACCTGTAATCCCAGCACTTTGGGAGGCCGAGGCTGGAGGATCACTTGAGCCTAGGAGTTTGAGACCAGCCTGGGCAACACAGTGGGACCCCGTTTCTACAAAATATTTGCAAAAGCCGGGTGTAGTGGCACGTGTCTGTAGTCCCAGTTACTCCAGAGACTGAGGTGGGAGAATCACTTGAGCCCAGGAGTTGAAGGCAGTAGTGAGCTGTGATTGCACTACTGCACTCCACCCTGGGCAACAGAGTGAGACCCTGCCTCAAAAATAAATGAATAAGTAAGTAATATGGGGTGGTGGCAGGGTAGGTGACGTGTGTAGGTTACATGCAAACACTAAACCGTTTTACGTCACACTTGAGCATCTGCAGATTTTGATACCAATCTGAGGGATGACGATATAATTCGTGTAAAATGTGCTGTATTGAAGTGTACATTTCAGTGGTGTTTCGCATAATCACCGTGTTGATTAACCATCACTCTATCGAGTTAGAACGTGATTGTTTCTCCTATAGGCGCCAGTAGGCCCATAAAAAAACATCCAGCCCTGAACAGTAAATGGAAGGTTACTTTCTGAAAGATTCATCATTAACTGTTCTCTTTCAGTGAATGGAAGAGTTTGACACTAACTTTCCATTAACCCAAAAGGAACCCTCATCCCCATTAAGCAGTTACTTTCCATTCTCCCCTTCTCTAGCTCCTGGCAACTACTCTTTTTTTTTTTTCTGTGTGTATGGATTTGTACCCGGTCACGACGGGGCACATTTTCTTCGTCCGTTCCTCCCATCGGTGAATATTTGGGTTTTCCCACTTTTTGGCTGTTGTGAATAATGTTGCTAGGAACAATTGCCTGCAGGTTTTTGTGTGAACACCTGTTTGCATTTATCTCAGGTGGATACCTGGGAGTTCTAGACATCTCCTGTCAGTGGAATCATACAACACATGACCTTTTGTGCCTGGCTTCTTCCACTCAGCATCATGTTTTTGGTCATCCGTATTGTAACATCTATTAGCATTGCATTTCTTTGTATGGCAGAATAATACTCCATTGTGTGGATGGAGCACAGTTTTTTGTTTTGTTTTAAGAGGTGGAGTCTCACTCCATTGCCCAGGCTGGAGTACAGTGACACAACCTTGGTTCACTGCAACTTCCGCCTCCCAGACTCAGGTGATCCTCCCACCTCAGCTTCTCAAGTTGCTGGGACTACAGGCACGCACCACCATGTTTGGCTAATTTTTAATTTTTTTTAATAAAGATGAGGTCTCACTGTGTTGTCCAGGCTGGTCTCGAACTCCTGGACTCAAGCAATCTGCCTGCCTCGGCCTCCCAGAGTGCTGGGATCACAGACATGAGCCACCGTGTCCAGCCACGATGGGCCACATTTTACTCATCCATCCCTCAATTGATAGATGTTCGGATTTTCCCACTTTTTGGCTATATAAATATTGTTGCTAGGAACGTTTGTCTGCAAGTTTTTGTGTGAACACCTGTTTGCCTTTATCTTGAGTGTATACCTGGGAATGAATTTGCTGGGCCACATGGTAACTGTTGAGGAGCTGCCAGACTGTTTTTCAAAGTAGCTGTACCATTTTACATTCCCATAAGCGGTGTATGAGGGTGCCAGCTCTGCACAACCCCACCAGCACTTACCAATTTCCCATTTTTCCTTGTAGCTGTCGTGGTGGGTGTGGAGCACTGCCTCATTGTGGGTTTCATTGGCATGTCCCTCGTGTTTCCTTAGCGACGTTGAGTATCCTTCCATGTGCTTATTGGCCATTTGTATGTAGTCTTTGGAGAAAAATCAATTCCGATTCCTTGCCCTTTTATATTGAAAAATATTTTTTCTTGTCCATTTTTAAATTGCTTTTTTTTTTTTTGAGACAGAGTCTCACTCTGTTGCTTAGGCTGGGGTACAAGTGTGTGATCTCAGCTCATTGCATCCTCCACCTCCCGGGTTCAAGCGATTCTCCTGCCTCAGCCTCCTGAGTAGCTGGGATTACAGGCACAGGCCACCATGCTCGGCTAATTTTTGTATTTTTAGTAGAGATGGGATTTCCCCATGTTGGCCAAGCTGGTCTCGAACTCCTGACCTCAGGTGATCCGCCCACCTTGGCTCCCAGAGTGCTGGGATTACAGGCGTGAGCCGCCATGACCGACCCTGGCTGGCTCCTTGATTATGAGTGTCGGGGAGCCTCTCACCTCAGCTCCATGGAACCACTGTGTGCTGCTATTCATATGCTGACTTGGCCTATCTTTCAGGACATCCAAGAGCCATGTGGGCAGAGGATGCTTAGTTGTGGGGGACTGTCCTGTGCATTGCGGCCATGCCCCTGTGGCAGCCTCATTTGGGCACAAGAGGAGTGTTTTAGTCCATTGGGCTGCTGTGACAAACTGCCACGGACAGAGTGGCTTAGAAACAGACGTCTCTCACAGCTCTGCAGGGTGGAAGTCCGTGATCCAGGCACCGGCAGATCCAGTGTCTGGTGAGGGCTCACTGCCTAGTTTGTAGATGGCCACCTGCTCGCTGTGTCCTCACATGTCAAAAGAAGCAGAGAGAGCCTTCTGGAGCCTTTTTTATAAGGGCACTAATCCCACTTACGAGGCTCCACCCTCATGACCTCATCACCCCCCAGAGGCCCCATCTCCCAACACCATCCCATTGAGGGGTAGGATTTGGACATAGGAATCTGGGGGGACATTAACATTCTGTTCATAACAAGGAAAGAGAGTCGTTGCTGATTCTTCCTTCATCATGATGACACCCCAAAGTGCTGCTGTCACCCCCATTGAAGGCCAGTGACCGGGGCCATTCAGATGACCCAGAGCCGCGTGTGGATGCTTGGTCTCCGCACCCATTTCCACGGAAGGGCTGGTCTACTCCACGCATGCGGCATCAGAACCTGCCCTACGCACGCGATAAACCAAAGGAAGAGGCAGCTGCATCTCTTAGCCCTAGTGAAGTTTCCCAAGGCGTCGGCTCCTCAGCCCAGGGGCAGGGGCTCAGGGTTCTCCAGCCCCGACAGCCCTCCTAGGGTGGGGGACGCTGAGAGTGGGAAACCCCCCAGCCACTTTCTGGGAAGGAGATGTGAAGTAGGAAAGGAGCTGAAGCTTGCCACTGCGCCCTGCCATTGTTTTCGTCGCTGTGATCTTTGAAAAGCGTGGGATCGGTGACTTGTGTTCAGGCTGAGTCGGCACCTGTGATGTGTAATTAGCATCCCCACGTTTCTCCCAGGGCCCTGGCCGATACGAGGCAAACGGGGAAGTTAAGCAAAGACCAATTCGCGTTAGCTATGTATTTCATTCAGCAGAAGGTCAGTAAAGGCATCGACCCCCCTCAAGTCCTCTCGCCAGACATGGTCCCGCCCTCAGAGAGAGGCACGCCCGGCCCGGTGAGTGCTGGTCACGCCCTGGGGGTATTGACATCCCTTCCTGCCACTTGCCACCAGGTGGCACTGGTGGCACACAGCCCATAGTCTGTGGTGGGTGCTGCTCGTGGTCCCTGCCTTCCCCAGTAGGGGCCCCTGGGAGGGTGGCTTGGCTGCCCAGGTATTTCCCCAGGCAGGGGGCTGGCACTTTGGCTACCTCACCCTGTGTACTAAAGGGACAGTTTTATCCCTGGGTCCGAGACCTGCTGGTGCCTCCTGTCAGGTGATGTCAGATTGCTAATTAGAGATCTCGCCTCTGAATTTGATTCTAGGACAGTTCAGGCTCTCTCGGCTCCGGGGAGTTTACTGGCGTGAAGGAGCTCGATGACATCAGTCAAGAGATTGCCCAGTTACAAAGGTACGTTGGAAACGGCCCTTCCCTCCACATCCAAACGTTACACGAACTCTCCCAGGTTGTTATCAGAAATATCAGAGACTTACCTGGAAGTTTGCTCATCACAGCTTTATTAAGAAGGAAGGAAAAGATACAGCTTCTGAGGTCCTTAACTGGCTCAGGGGGCTCGAAGAATGACATTTTCCATTTGAATCAGCCTCAGCCAGAGCCCGTGGCAGCTGTGTGGTCCCAGGCAGGTCATGGGCAGAGCCCGTGGCAGCTGTGTGGTCCCAGGCAGGTCGTGGGCAGAGCCCGTGGCAGCTGTGTGGTCTCAGGCAGGTCGCAGCTCAGTAGCCCCAGGCACCAGCCCCTCCCCAGTGCTAGGAAGGCCTTGACAGCTAGAGCAGTTGGGTCTCGGATGGTGAGGAGTGGGCTTAGGACCCAGTGGCTGAAGGTGTGAAGGGGCCTCCAGGTCTCTGACTCACCTCCTTACCTAGTGCCTTAGTTTCCTCGTGTGTAAACGAGGGCTTTGGATGAGCTGTCTGCACTTTTAGAGTCTGGTATAAAGAAATGAAGTCACTTCCTGTATTCCGCTCTGGATCCTCTTCATTAATGACATCCTTTTTTGTTATTTTTTAGACAGGATCTTGCTCTCACCCAGGCTGTAGTGTAATGGCGTGATCATGGCTCACTGTAGCCTCTGTCTGCTGGGCTTAAGTAATCCTCCCACCTCAGCCTCCTGAGTAGCTAGGACGCACCACCATGCCAGCTAGATTTTTTTTTTTTTTTTTTTTTTAATTTGAGACAGAGTCTCACTCTGTCACCTAGGCTGGAGTATAGTGGTGTGATCTCAGCTCACTGCAACCTCTGCCTCCTGGGCTCAAGTGATCTTCCCACTCAGCCTCCCAGGTAGCTGAGAGTACAGGTGCATGCCACCACGCCTGGCTAATTGCTTTGTATTTTTGGTAGAGATGGGGTTTCACCATGTTGCCCAGGCTGGTCTCGAACTCCTGAGCTCAAGTGATCCTCCGGCCTTGGCCTCCCAAAGTGCTGGGATTATAGGCGTGAGCCACTGTGCCAGCCAACATCTTTTTTCCAGTCGATTCTAGGACAGGGTAGACTCTTGTGATGTCGGGGCACCAAGCAGAAGGGCCCAAAGGTGCTTTGCCCTCTGTGGGAAAAAGATTGTTTACTTGGCTGAAAATGGAAAGGGGTTTGACTTTCCCCGAGAGGACTGGATCCTGGTCCTAGCTGGGGGCAATCCCTGGGGGTCGTATTAACAGGTGTACTATTCTGTCACTTCCTCTGGGTTTGGTTTTGTGCTGTTAGCAGAGCCCTGATGAGCAAAGGCAGGTTAAGTCTTGGAGGGGATCAAGGTGGGTG
>NW_012120265.1:191391-193130 GCF_000951035.1 Colobus angolensis palliatus | reverse complement strand
AAAAAAAAATTGTTTTTAGAGACAGAGTCTCGCTCTGTTGCCCAGGCTGGAGTACAGTGGTGTGATTGTAGTTCACTGCAGCCTCCAACTCTCCAACTCCTGGGCTCAGGGGATTCTCCTGCATTAGCTTCCTGAGTAGCTAGGACTACAGGGTGTGCACTGCCACACCTAGCTAATTCAAAAACATTTTTCTGTTTTTTTTTTAGAGACAGGGTCTCACTCTGTTGCTCAGGCTCATCTCAAACACCTGGCCTCTAGGGATCTTCCAACTCTGGCCTCTCAAAGTGTTGGGATTACAGGTGTGAGCCACCATGCTGGGCCAGCGCCATTTGTTGAAGAGACTCTTCTTTCCCCCATTGAATGGCCCTGGCATCCTTGTCAAGGATGAGTTGACTATAGCTGTGTGCGTTTATTTCTGGACCCTCAGTTCTATCCCATTGACCTATCTGCATCTCCTCATATGCCACTACATCACTGGCTTGATTACTGCAGCTCTGTAGAAGTTTTGAAATCAGGAAATGGGCATCCTCCATCTTTTTTTTCTCTGTCGGTGTTGTCATGGCTATTCTGGGTCCCGTGTGTTTCCATATGATTTTTTTTTTTTTTCTTGAGACAGAGTCTCACTCTGTCGCGAGACTGGAGTGCAGTGGTGCCGTCTCAGCTCACTGCAACCTCTGCCTCCTGGGTTCAAGTGATTCTCCTGCCTCAGCCCTCAGCCTCCCGAGTAGCTGGAAATACAGGTGTGTGCCACCATACCCAGCTAATTTTTGTATTTTTAGTAGAGACTGGGTTTCACCATGTTGGCCAGGCTGGTCTCAAACACCTGACCTCAGATGATCTGCCTGCCTTGGCCTCCCAAAGTGCTGGGATTACAGGCGTAAACCACCATGCCTGGCCCCATATGAATTTTGGAATCAGCTGGTCTATTTCTGCAAAGAAGCCAGCTAGGATTCTGACAGGGATTGTGTGGACTCCGTGGACTGTCAGAGTTATTTTTGTTTTCTCTTTACTCCCCTTCCTAACCTCGAGCTGGTGGATCTTTGTCCCTCTGGGACTTTTTGGTGGCTCCTTCTCCATTACGGAATGAGGTCCAGATTCCTTCAGTTCCACACTATTGTTACCTGGTGTCCAGGTAACACCGGGCCTAACCCTCTTCCTGTCTTCCCCTCCCTTATCCATCACTCCCCTTAGATGTGGCCACCCCACACCCCTGACTCCCACAACTAACTCTGTTTCAGTTATTCAGTGTTCACCCCCAAACTTGTTAGACTTGATGCCTCAGTTCAGGGTTTTGGAGACACAGCCCCGTCCCATCAGCAGCCACCCCTTCCGGCCTAGGGTCTCCACTAGTGTCTAGGGGAATCCAGGAGTTGTCACGTCACGGGGGTTGGCTGCGCTGTGGCCTGACTGAGCAATGACCTTTTTCAATGAAGGGGGAAGACAGAGACTGCCCTGAAGGAAACTGTAGCTCAGTTTCCTAAATGCGGGAGAAACTATGTGCAAAAAATTACCCAGCAAGGTTTAAACAATTGTGTATTTCAGTTTTATTGATTTATATATCATGGAGGGAGAAAGCAAGAATCAAGAAGAGGAAAAGAAGGCTGGCCACGGTGGCTCACACCTGTAATCCCAGCACTTTCGGAGACCAAGGCCGGAGGATCACTTGAGGCCAGGAGTTCAAGACCAGCCTGGCCAACATGGTGAAACCCAGTCTATACTAAAAATACAAAAAAAAAAAA
>NW_012120265.1:186778-191341 GCF_000951035.1 Colobus angolensis palliatus | reverse complement strand
ACTAAAAATACAAAAAAAAAAAAAAAAAAAACCCAAAAACCAACCAACTGGGCGTGGTGGTGTACACCTGTAGTCCCAGCTACTCGGGAGACTGAGGCATGCGAATCCCTTGAACCCAGGAGGCGGAGGTTGCAGTGAGCTGAGACTGCACCACTGCACTCCAGCCTGGGTGATAGAGTGAGATTCTGTCTCAAAAGAAAAAAAAAATGCTGGGGAGCAGGGAGAATAAAAGTAAGGGAGAGCCAAGAGTGAGTAGGGCAGGAGCTTCTGAGGAAGGATTTAGACTGTGAGAACCCTCTTAGAGAAATGGTGAGGTACCCTGAGCACCTTTGTCACTGCAGACACTGACATGGCGCATGTGTCTTAGTCTGTTCAGCTTGCCATAACAGCACACCATGCACTGAGTGGTTTATAAACAACAGAAGTTTCCTGCTCACAGTTCAGGAAGCTGGGAAGTCCAAGATCAAGGGGCCTGCAGATTCAGCATCTGGTGAGGACCCACTTCCTGGTTCATAGGCGGCACCTTCTTGCTGTGTCCTTACTCAGTGGGAAGATCGAGGCAGCTCTCAGGGGCCTCTTTTATAAGGCCACTAATCCCACTCACAAGGGCTGAACCCTTATGACCTAATCACCTCCTAGAGGCCCCACACCCAATACCATCATCTTGGGGGTGAGAATTTCAACAGCAGACATTCAGTACACGGCACATGGCCAGTGAGTTCCCTCTCGTCCTCCTGTCATGCCTCTTCTGGGCAAATAGTCTCTGCTCTGTGCATGAAGTGTGTGGTATACACATTTTGTCATCTTTGGTTTGAGGGGGACGTAAAGGAGGGACCTTCTCTGGGCAGACCAAAGGCATTGGAGCCCCTGGTGTCCTGGAGCCATGGGCCGTGGCCTGGAAGGAGCCAGTGTGGCCCTAACTAGAACCCTGAGGCCCAGGACATCAGGGAGTTGCTGCCAGTGTTACCTGGTGATGGGGCCAGGGTTTGACTTAGGAGGCTCTAGAGGCTTCCGTCCCTGGTGGGAGCATCGCTCGGAGCATTGGGCTACCTCGGGCTCTCCCCGAGCCTCCCACTGGACACCTCACCCATTCCCACATGTTTAAATACCACCTTGATGCTGACATGCCTGACTTCGTGTTTCCAGCGTCTTCCCTTCCTGGCACACTGGCTGGAGTCTTTCTCCTGAGTTTCCTGTCGAACATGTCCAGAAGTGACCCTGATTGTCCCCTCCAGATCCAGCCCTCAAGTGAAAGGCCAGAGGCAGGGAAGCTGGGGAGCAGAGACCCCAGCTTCCTGAGGCATGGTTTGCCCATTGAAGCAGGGAAGTGCCATGACGTCTTTGTCCCTGTAGTGAGGAGACCCCGGGCCACCTCTGGTTTTCTTATCTTACGGCACCAGCCGCCCCAGCAGCCCAGACTGGCTCTGGGATTCAGCCCCACCGCCCAGCCATGGCTCCCCGCAAACCCACCCGTCCTGTCCAGTCTCATGACCACCACCTTGCTCAGGCCCCGGCTGCTACTGCCTCTCCCTGGACCCCACATGAGGCCCCTGCAGTCACTGCGTCCTGATAGCCCCTTGCATCATGCTCCACATGGCAGCTGGAGGGAGGGGGCTTCTCACAATGCCCGCTTGTGCTATTTCAGCTTTGGTTATTTATCTTAAAGACAGATAATGCATTTGCACAGTTGAAAATCAGGAGGTGAGAAGCCTCTGCCCTCTCCTTGCATACCCCTATCCCTGGAGGTGCTGTTTATGAGCTCCTTGGGGTGGGGGCCTTCCAGAAAGGCATACCCTCCCCTTCCTGTTCACACAAATGCAATGTGCTCATGTCCTACTGTAAGGCAGAGCACCCGGCGCCATCCCGTTCCATGGCCAAGGAGCGTCCCACAGTATGGGCTGTGCTGGAACCTTCCAGCCAGTACCTCATGGACATCTGCATTGTTTATGGATTTTGCTGTCAAAGGCATTGTGTGCCTCTGCACATGTCATATGCCTCCAGGATGCTTTTCTTGGAAGTGGAATCATGGGGCGGTAGAGCCTCGGGCTGACCATCTGGATCCATCCCAGGGGGTCAGAGAGAGCTTCAGAAACTGAATCTTGATGTCCTGCCTCCCACGCTTGCACATCCCACCTCCCCACTGCAGAGCCCAGCACCATCTCTTTGGCGTGGCCTGCGGGGCACAGCCTCTGATGCCTCGGCCCGTTCCCTTTTGCTCCACCTGGAGTGCGACATCCCCCCACCCCAGGGCCCCTGTGGTTCCCACCACCAGGCTCTGCCCCTGGCTCTTCACCTGCCTGACACCTGCTCACCTGTTGGCACCACCCTAAATGTTGCTTTTGTGAGCATCTTCACTGCCCACAAGGTGTGACTGCAGTTTCCCTGTGACCCTCTTGGTGCCACTTGTCCCCGTTTATTTGTGTTTGGGTGATGTTCCCCTCCACAGTCATCTGGGAGCTGGGGCCTTTTTCTCACAGGGACCCAGCCCCTTCTCTGGCACCTGGCCTGTTAGGCCATCGAGAAATACCTGCTGAGGGAGCTGTTGAGAGAGTGGACCCGGGCCTCCAGGGGGGCACACATTGGCCGTGGGTGTGCACGGAATGCTGGCCCTGAGCACGGTCCTGCCAGGTGGTTTCAGAGGCTTCTCTGGGGCTTCTGGCCCAGGCTACCCCCCTGTTATCTTGAACATGCTTCATTTTTCGCATCCTCACATAAATCCCTGCAACTCCTCCCTAGGAATTACAAAATGACCTAGACCGGGAAACAAGCAGTTTGCAGGAGCTCGAGGCTCAGAAACAGGATGCTCAAGACCGCCTGGACGAGATGGACCAGCAGAAGGCCAAGCTCCGAGACATGTTGAGCGACGTCCGGCAGAAGTGCCAGGACGAGACTCAGATGGTGGGTCCCAGCTACATCCGGGACAGTGCCCTGCACACCGGCAGGGGTTCCCGAGGGCTCCCCTGCGCTCATGTCACCTGGGAACACAACACTTAGACATCCTACTGGGTCAATAGAGTTGCTCCAAACACCACGCGGAAAAGTGTCCGAGCACCAGTGGCTTGACTTCCTGGCCACCCCCCATGCTCCTAGAAGTCAGGTTGTATATGTGAATGGCCTTGGTCCCTGTGAACCTGTGCCCTGAACACACCCCACCCTGGCTGTGCCCCACAACACAGGGAGTTCCAGGGTGCCTGTCTCCCCTGCTCGGGTGTCTCTGAGGCTCCTCACAGATTCCAGAGGCTGCAACCTCAGAAAACTATGGAGACGCTCAGTCTCCCGGGTCACGGACAGATCGTTCATGCTTGGTCATGCCCCTCATTATTCCAGAGTGATCTTCCATCCACAGCAGGAGGAGCCCGTCTGCCTTTTCTGTGTCTCTGTTTTGGGTGTGGAAAGAGGCCTGTAAGGAAGCCAGGTGTCTGGGCCTGGGTTAGGTGTCCGCCTCCCTGGGTTAGCTTGTTTCAGGGACGGGGGCTAAGAGTTCTTTCTCGGAGTCCCATTTCATCATGCACTGTGAATCCCTTTAGTATCTTTTAACATCTCATTTCAGATCTCATCATTGAAAACGCAAATCCAGTCTCAGGAATCGGACTTAAAGTCCCAGGAAGATGATCTGAACCGAGCCAAGTCGGAGCTGAACAGATTGCAGCAGGAGGAAACCCAGCTGGAGCAGAGCATTCAGGCCGGGCGAGTCCAGCTGGAAACCATTATCAAGTCCCTGAAGTCAACGCAAGACGAAATCAACCAGGTGCTTCCGTGGAGTCGGGTCCCTGCCACATGCTGGGGACCAGCGAGCTCCAAGAGCCGAGGCTGCCGCTGCTGAACTCCTTTGCTCTCACCCTTGTTACTTAGTGAAGGTCTCTTTTGGGAGGCCGTGGTGCTGGCCTGGAGGCGCAGGGCCAAGAACTCCCCAGTGCATGTTCCAGAGGGTGTTGGCATTGGCCTAGAGGAGTTCACTTTCCTTTCCTGAGCACACAGCATCTTCAGGGAGTAGGCGGGGCGGGGTGGGAACGTTTAATTAATGACTCATTTGGAGAGACCTTGGGGTTCCTTCCAGTCTGGTCCTCACACAAACAAGAGGGACAAAGTCAGAGAGATGACTCCTTTGTCCCTGGGCAAGAGAACAGATGTCCTCTGCAGTCACTGGTGTGTTCAGGAGGCACCACCCTGGAGCATTGTGCCATGCAGGACCCCCATTCTCTAAGCTGTCTGGGGTGCCCCCACCCTCTTCCCAGTCCAGGGTGGCGCTGGCTTCTTGTGGCGTGCAGCTTTTGCCCTTCCCTGCTCTCTCCTGTGGGCAGTAGTTGAAGGCCTCTGTCCTGGCCCTGGGCATCCAGTCTGCAGAGTGGCTGTGACACTGGCCCTGGGCCTGTGTGGGAGTGGCCAGGCACACTTCCTTTCCCAATTGAGCCGGTCTCTCTCTGTGCTGTTAGCCAGTTTATAGGCCATAGTTGATCATAAACATGGACTGCTCAGAGATTTACTGCCTTTTCTTGTGCTTTATGGTTAATATCTGTAGGATTACTTTCAGTGTTTTCTCTTCTTTTTTTTTTTTTTTTTTTT
>NW_012120265.1:179672-186510 GCF_000951035.1 Colobus angolensis palliatus | reverse complement strand
CCCGTCTCAGCCTCCCAAAGTGCTGGGATTACAGGCTTGAGCCACCGCGCCCAGCCTCAGTGTTTTCTCTTCTAACCCTTAGAATTTGTAGTTGGGTGTCAGGAGCAAAGATATCTTGCTTTGCTCAGTGCAGTGCCTTACACCTGTCATCCCAGTACTTTAGGAGGCTGAGGCAGGAGGATCACTTGAGGCCAGGAGTTCAAGACCAGACTGGGCAACATAGTGAGACCCCATCTCTACAAAAAATGTCTTTTGTTTTAGAGGATGGGGCCTCGGTATGTTGCCCAAAAATATAGGTGGTGACGTGCGCCCGTAGTCCCAGCTACTCAGGAGGCTAAGGCAGGAGGGGTTTCTGAGCCCAGGAGCTCAAGGCTACAGTGAGCTATGATCACTCCACTGCACGCCAGTCTGGGTGACAGTGAGACCCTGTGTCTTAAAAAAAAAAGTCCTGACATGTTTTCCTGACCCTGTTTAATGCTGATGATGTCTTTGTTGCACAGGCAAGGAACAAACTTTCCCAGCTGCACGAAAGCCGCCAGGAGGCCCACAGGAGCCTGGAGCAGTATGACCAGGTGCTCGATGGAGCCCATGGCGCCAGCCTGACCGACCTGGCCGACCTGAGCGAAGGCGTCTCCCTGGCAGAGAGGGGCGGTTTTGGAGCCATGGTAAAGGTTGAATAAATGTATTACAGTACGGGGCTCTGGTCCCCGGGTGTGACAGCAGAACATCCCACCCGCCAGATCTGTTCATGGCCAACGTTGGTTCCATCCAAGCGCAGGCGGCTGTCTCTTGTTTTTGCTGCCACTTTGTGCGTTCACACCAAGCCTCGCAGCCTGGCACAGGTGGCCATGCTGAATCTTGGCTTCCAGAACAAAGTCCAAGATAGGCCAGGATCCTTTCAAAACCTGTTTTGAAAGCCCTTCATCTCTGCGGAAGCATTACACTGGGCCAACCACCCAAATTCAGAGGGCTTCTCAAACTTAACCAAAATTGGATCAGTTTCTACTCATTGTGGAAACCCCACATTCTACCGATCGGGGGCAGGGGACATCTGAGGGGTGTGTGTCTATGTATATGTGTGTTTCCACAAGGAACACCTTGAAAAGCAAATGTGTTGCTAAAGATGAGGAAATAATGGCAAGTAGCCCTCCCAGGGTGTTCCTGTTTCAACTAAGAATTGGCCTCTCCTGAAATTTTGATTATGTTTAAGAACCTCTGCACTTTACTCCCATCTCATGACCTTAGAGTTGTGATCAGGCCTGGGGCAGGGGACTATCGGCCCCCTAGATTTTTGAGAGATCTCGAGCCCCTGATACCAAGACAGGTGTGATCTTTTCCTTAGGCGATCACATCCCCCCTATTCACGCCAGAGTCTGCCCCTGCAGCCTGGAACCTGGGGACATGTGGCTTCCCGTTTCGTCTTGGTGCTGTTGTGGGAGCGGACGGGCTGGGCCGCGCGGGTCTGGATGTTTCCTTGGTGCTCTGCTGCCTCCAGCAGCTGTCTCCGTGCTGCCACCCTCTCTGCCAGGGCTCCTCCCTGGAGCCTTCTGCTCCTGGGTCTGTGTTCGTCATGGATTCCTCTTCCTCCCTGGAATAAGAGTGAGCGCTCATGCTCTCTAAACAACACACGTGCCTCTTTATGTTCAATGCTTGACTTGTTTCTCTTCTCAGCAGCCGAGTCCTCAGTCCCAAGGATTTATGGGGAAGCACATGCATCCCCTGGGCTGCTGGGAAGGCACTGCTGGCGAGCTCATCTGTCTCTTGTGTCTGACCCACACTGGGTGTACTGCCTCCCTCTTTCCTCCCATACTCTCTTTTCTCGTGGACTCGTAATGAGGTGGCTTCCATAGCCGCCCCCAGGCCCGTCATCTTCAGCTTTATCGTCTAAATTTAAACGATGAGCATTCATCCTTCATGAATTACGAGAAGCCAGAACTCCTCGCTTTGCTCCCTGGCCGTTCTTGGCGTGTGTGTTTCCGCCTCACAACCCGGCTCCTACTTTCCCCATCTGGCATTGTCCCCTGGTGCTGCTTTTGGCTTGTCCTGCTCAGTCTTCGTTCAGGGAACGGCTTCCTCTTAAACGTCCCTTTTGCAGGTTTTTAGAAACCAGTTTTCTTGGATAAAAGGTGGCAGTGAAGTGGCAGTTTGCAAGAGGCCAGTGATTCCCCCAACTCCAAAGACAGATTTTTACCTTTCTTATTATTTTTGTTCATCTTCTGGGCAGAGCAAAGGTTACATGAGAGACAATTACTTTGGGAATGTAGATATAAGATATGTTACATGGAAATTTGCAACCGGCGTCCGAAAGAAAAACTGTCTTTATCTTGTTGTACAAATACAGTTTTTAAAGCATTTTTCTGACTTGTTTCTATTTCTTAATAAATACTTGGAAGAGAGATTTTTGTTTACTCCTGAACACTTCAAGACTGCTTCAGAGCCGAGGGAGAGGTGTCTTAGTTCTCCCTTGTGGGTTGAAGTTGGGGATTTTAAGTCCCTGAGAATAGTGTATCCACAGTGGTACCTCTGAAAATTCCTATGTTTGGACAGTTCTACTCAAGTTACTAAATTCCATGTGAAACTCACGCAGTGTGACTTTATCTCAAAAGTCAGAGTTTTTTTTTGTTTTTTTTTTTGAGACTGAGTGTCTCTACTCTATCTCCCAGACTGGAGTGCAGTGGCACGATCTCAGCTCACTGCCACCTCTGCCTCCTGGGTCCAAGTGATTCTCCTGCCTCAGCCTCCCAAGTAGCAGAGATTACAGGCACATGCCACTACGCCCAGCTCATTTTTGTGTTTTTAGTAGAGACGAGGTTTCGCAGTGTTGCCCAGGCTGATCTCAAACTCCCGACCTCAGGCAATCCGCCCGCCTCGGCCTCCCCAAATGCTGGGATTAGAGGCGTGAGCCACGGCACTCCGCCAAAGTCAGGGTTCTTAAAGCCGTATTTATTTCTTGCCTCTCATCTGATTATGAGAATATTAGCCTCTTGCTCACCATCTAATCAACTTGTAGAGAGAAGCTAATAAGTCATCCCAGACTTAGGCCTTACTGAGGACAGATTAAGAAAGGTTGGATCATCTGTCACATCCAGCCCCAGTGGCATGCTGGAGCCAGTTTTTATTGACTTTCCAGAGCCGATTATTAAATAGAAAGTGGCCGGGCACCGTGGCTCACACCTGTAATCCCAGTCCTTTGGGAGGCTGAGGTGGGAGGATTGCTTGAGGCCAGGTGTGTGCCACTGCACTCCAGCCTGGGTGACACAGCGAGACTCAATCTCTTAAAAAAAAAAAAAAAAAAAAACCCAAAAAACAAAAAACAGGAACTTGTGAGTTAGTTGCTTGGAAACTTGAAATCAACCATGGTGAGACTGTTTATACCACAGGAATTGGCAGAAGCTCTAAACCAGGGCTTTTTTCTAAGAGAACTGATTCCCAGCACACCCCTGCTGCCCAGCACTCCTCTAAAGGCAGGAATATCACAGAAGCTTCTTGAGCCCCCTTTCAGAGTTACCATGTGTATTTCCTAAGAAGGGCACTACTTCACACTGGTTGCTGAACTTGTTCAAGATATTACATCTCTGCGAAGAGCCGTGTCATTCATCCTGGCCTTTGTCTGCTGTACTCGTGTCCCCCAAGTTGGCAGATGGGTCTTTTCTCCTTGGTAGGTGGTCTGCAGGGGGTAGAATTGATGGTATCTTTGTAACAGGGAAATCCCATTTCCCACTCTGATTCTGTGCAATGGAATCAAAACCACCTTTAGTTACCCTGACCTCCTGAATCCTGCTGGGGTCTCAGGCTTCCCCTTAGAAGGGGAAGGAGTGATTGTGGTTTCAGGCCAGTGACTCCTGAGAAAGAGATTGCAGGCCTGACTGTCAGTGCAGGGGGCTTGCAACCCGCATTCCCAGAACCTTAAGTCTCTTTTCTGCCACTGTTAACTGTTATTTGGCAGTCTTCCAAGTGATGACTGAAAACACTGAAAAAAAAAACCTTATAAATAAATGCCAATTAAAAACTAAATAGAGCCAGGCATGGTGGCGAGTGCCTGTAGGCCCAGCTACTTGGGAGGCTGAGGCAGGAGGATCCTTGAGCCCGGGAGTTCTGGGCTGTAGTGTGCTATGCTCATTGGGTGTCTACACTAAGTTAGTCGTCAGTATGGTACCTTCTGGGAGCAGGGGACCACCAGTCGCCTAAGGAGAGGTAAACCTGCCCTGATCAGAAACGGAGCAGGTCAAAACTCCCAGGCTGATCAGTAGTGGGATCGCACCTGTGAGTAGCCATTGGCCTCCAGCCTGGGCAGCACAGTGAGATCCTTCCTTTAAAAACAAACTAAATAGAAGCTTTCATTCTGAGGTCAAGCTGGCGTTCTTAACTCACTGCTTTATCCAGGTCATGATCCCTCTCTTTCTTCTGGAACAAATACATTCCTCCTTCCATGGAGCAGTGTGAGAGGCGGATTTTCCATGTGGGCCTCCTGGCCTCCTTAGAGTAGGACTTCTCCATCTTTATCTGCATCCGAGAACCCCATCAGACGCTCGCTGGGCGTGTGTGTCTTGTGGTGGTCGGCACCTGACGTCCAGTCAGCACTGTCTCCAGCTGCGGTGCTTGTGGACATCTGTACTTAACTTGTCTAAGAACCTGGCTTGGTTTCCCCACCTTGGGAAAACCCTGTGGTCGGAGGCTCCAGCTAATGTTTCCCAGGTAAGAAAAACCATTCCATGTTCATCAGATGGCAGGGATGTGGGTGCATTCTCCCGAAGCGGGGGCTGCGGAAGAAGCATTCACACTAATTCACAGCCTGGACCAGTGGCTCGTCTTAACTCTGTACCTCTCAGAATTGTCCTGCACCCCTAAGTTGGCTGCCCCAGAGTGGTGGCAGCCTTGCTAGGAAACTTTCTTTTGGACCTTTGATGTCATTGCCCCAAACCATTTGTCCCTATTTTCGTGGAAGCCCCAGCTTTTTAATGGTTTTGTTTTGGTCGGTTGGAATACTGGACTGGTTTGTGAGCCCCACGCAGGGATGCCAGCGTGTGTGCCAAATTCAGTGAAGGTGTTGTGCTGTTTTTTTAATATCACAGTGAAACATTCATGTTTTCACTGAGGGTGTGTCTTTATTAACTAAAACAGAGTCCTTATTTAAACCAACTGCATTGTTCCCATGTATGACAAACCCACCCTTTTCAGGCTACTGCCCACTACAAAAATGTGCTCTTCAAAAGTAAATATTTTTTTCTTCTTGTTTAAATGAACCTGTTTGTTTCTAGAAATACACACCTTTAAAAAAAAAAATGCAAAGCGTTGTGTATGCTCTAGTAATTCTAACTGCATGAGTACTCATTTCCTCATAGGACAGAAACAACCAGCATGTTTCTTGGTATGAAAACTCCATTTTCTCAAATACCCACCTAGGTACATACTCACTGAGAAAAGGTGATTGAGGAAGGTCACACTTTTGAAATGAGGCCTCTGCTGCTGTCGTTGAGTGACTCTTTGCAGTTTTCTTGATGGCATTTCCAAATGTATTATTTTTTTCTGACTCAGTGGCTAAAAAAATATTGTTTAAATTTCAGGTAAAATAGACATAAATGGCCGGGCGTGGTGGCTCACACCTGTAATCCCAGCACTTTGGGAGGCCGAGGCTGGTGGATCACTTGAGGTCAGGAGTTCAATACTGGCCTGCCCAATATGGTGAAACCCCGTCTCTACTAAAAATACGAAAATCAGCTGGGCATGGTGGCATGCGCCTATAATCCCAGCTACTCGGGAGGCTGAGGCAGGAGAATCACTTGAACCCGGGAGGTGGAGGTTGCAGTGAGCCAAGATTGTGCCACTGCATTCCAGCCTGGGTGACAAGAGTGAAACTCTGTCTCAAAAAAAAGACATAAACTTGACCATCTTCACTGTCTTTAAGTGTACAGTTCGGTAGTGTTAGGTATATTCACACTGTTGTGGAACCCAGCTCTAGAACGTTTTCATCCCCATGAAATACCCACTCCCCATCCGCCTACCCACAGCCCCTGGCAACCACTGTTCTACTTTGTCACTGTGAACGTGATGGCTCTAGGGTCCTCATAGAAGAGGACTCATACCTTGTGCATCGTTTTGTGACTGTTAATTCACTCAGCATCCTGTCCTCAAGGTTCTTCCATGTTGGAGCCTGTGTCAGAATTTGCTTCCTTTTGAAGGCTGGATCAGATTCTGTTGTGTGGCTCTTTACAGTTTTCTTGATGACATTTCCAAATTCATTATTTTTTTCTGACTCAGAAAAAAATTTTGTTTTTCCATTTTGTTTATCCATTTATTCATCGATGGACATTTAAGTTGCTTCCACTCAATGATTTTTTAATGAACTTTTATTTTAGAATAGTTTTTAGATTTATGAAAGAATTGCAAAGATAGGCCAGATGTGGTGGCTCGTGCCTATAATCCCAGCACGGGCCTTGGGAGGCTGAGGTGGGAGGATCAGCTGAGTTCATGAGTTCAAAACCAGCCCTGGCAACATAGAGACTTCATTTCTACAAAAAATATAAAAATTAGCCAGGCTTGGTGGTGCATGCCTGTAGTCCCGGCTACTGAGGAGACCAACGTGGGAGGATCACTTGAGCCCAAATGGTCAAGGCTGGAGTAAGCCATGAGCATGCAACTGCACTCCAACCTGGACAACAGAGTGAGACCCTGTTTCAGAAAAAGAAAAACTGCAAAGATAGTGCATAGTTCCTCTATATCCCACACCTGATTCCTCCTGTTAGTCACATCACATACAGTACATTTGTCACAACCAGTGAACCAGTATTGAACATTATTATTCACTCCAGTTCATATTTCTTCAGTGATCTTTATTTAT
>NW_012120265.1:162153-177947 GCF_000951035.1 Colobus angolensis palliatus | reverse complement strand
GTATTTTTAGTAGAGTCGGGGTTTCACCATGTTGCCCAGGCTGGTCCCAAACTCTTGACCTCAGGTGATCCAGCCGCCTCCGCCCCACAAAGTGCTGGGATTACAGGTGTGAGCCACCGCACCCGGCAGGAACGCCTTTTAAGCTTCTTATCTCACCCTGTTAACCAGAGAGCCAAGGCATCGAGACACAGTGGGAAGCATTCCAAGCTCACCACAAGACCCACATTTGAAAGCAGCTTGGCCAGTCCCCTTCAACTCTTCAGTACTTCAATTTCCTCATCCCTCAGCAGGTTAATAAATTTGCTCCTTGCTCACCTCACAGGGTTGATAAAATAATCAGAGCTAGTAATGATCATGAAAGTACCTGGCAAACCATGGATTCCTACATAAACGTAAGGTCTAGATAATTTTAGGAGTCTATCCAGAGCCACACCTGAGTCAAGAATAACTAAGAATTCCGGAAACAAGATGTCCTAATTTATCTCCATGTTTCAGAGCAAAACAGTATTTCCAGGAGGAAGGCTCTCTGTACATTTCTGAGAAAAACACTGAGGTGGGGAGAGGACAGTGGAAGTTTGAGCTTCAGCTTGGAGTTGAAGCCTACTGGGTCTGAGAGGTGAATCCAGCAGCCCCTGACACTCAGGGGCGCCACCGCCTCATTGCTGCAGGGCTGGTGGTGAAGTGAGGGACAGCCCAGGGTCCTGTGTCCTCTTACCCAGGGAGGTGGCAGGCAGATGAGGTAAAGGAAACCCGGCATGGGAAGAAAGGAGTGGATTCTAGCCCGCTCTGTGTCTTCCCTCCTCCAGCCTGGGTGGGACAGCCACCAGTACCTTCCTTCTCATCTTCAACATTCCAGCCAGAAACGGCTGCCTCCTCCAGGTCCCCTTCTTTGGTTTGCCAAGGTTTCGAGGGCAGGTGGATAGAAATAACATTATTTCTATCGAGGGCAGGAGAAGGCAATAACATTCTCTCCCTACATTGGCGGAGTAGAAGGCAATGAAAGGCCTGGCAGGTGGGTGGCTGTGTTCAAGGGCCCAGCCCGCGTCCTGTGCCCTAAAGCTAGTAAGCATTTCTCTCCTCTCCCACCCAGGTGACCCGTTCCAGAATGACCCCTTTGCAGAACAGCAGACAACTTCAACAGGTAAAGTTCAGTGTTTCCTGGACCAGTCTTCAGACTGTGTCTAGTCTTGGCTCAGAAGTTGCACGTGGCGGGACTTGTGTCCACACACACCAGGGATGGAAGCCATGTAACTGGGAAGGATGGCCGTCCATCCATGTTACACCCATCCTCGGCTCCGTTCCCTTCTGGAGGTGGCTCCCCTCCCTAGGTCCAGTCACTGCCTGCACTCCACCCTGGAGTGTGGTGGGATCACATTGCCTGCTAATCTGTTTATTTATTTTATTTTTTGAGACAGAGTCTTGCTCTGCCACCCAGGCTGGAGTGCAGTGGTGTGATCTTGGCTCACTGCCACCCCTGCCTCCTGAGTAGCTAGGACTACAGGCGCCCTCCACCATGCCCAGCTAATTTTTGTATTTTTAGTAGAGACGAGGTTTCACCATGTTGTCCAGGCTCATCTCGAACTCTTGTCCTCAGGTGATCTGCCCGCCTTGGTCTCCCAAAGTGCTGGGATGACAGGCGTGAGCCACCATGCCTGACCAATTTATTTTTTTTCAGGTGAAATTTATATAACGTAAAGGTCACTATTTTAAAGCATCCATTTCAGTGATATTGAGCACACTCACAGTGTTGTGCGATGATCACCTGCCTTCACCTAGTTCCACAACATTCTCATCCCCCCAAAAGGAGACCCCATCCCCATCAGCAGTCACCCCCCGTTCCCTCCCCCAGCCCCTGGCACCCACTAATCTATTTTCTGTCTCTGTGGATTTACCTGCATTGTTTATTATTATTATTATCGTATCCAGCTCCTGCAGGATATATATATATATATTTTTTTATTTTTTTATTTTTGAGAAGGAGTCTCGCTCTGTCGCCCAGGCTGGAGTGCAGTGGCCGGATCTCAGCTCACTGCAAGCTCTGCCTCCCGGGTTCACGCCATTCTCCTGCCTCAGCCTCCCAAGTGGCTCGATTACAAGTGCCCACCACCTCGCCCGGCTAGTTTTTTTGTATTTTTTAGTAGAGACGGGGTTTCACCGTGTTAGCCAGGATGGTCTCGATCTCCTGACCTCGTGATCCGCCCGTCTCGGCCTCCCAAAGTGCTGGGATTACAGGCTTGAGCCACCGCACCCGGCCAGGATATATTATTTATTTATTTAGAGACAGGGTTTTACTCTGTTGCCCAGGCTGGAGTGCAGTGGTGCAATTATAGCTCACTGCAGCCTTGACCTTCTGGGCTCGAGCAGCCTTTCTGCCTCAGCCTCCTTAGTAGCTGGTGCTACAGGCGCATGCCACCACACCTGGCTAATTTTTTATTTTTTTATTTTTACAAGCGGGGGTCTCTCTGTGTTGCCCATGCTGGTCTTGAACTCCTGGCCTCAAATAATCCTCCTATCTCAGCCTCCTAAAGTGATTGGAGGGTTGGGGTTACAGACATGAGCCACCATGCCTGGCCAGGATATTATTATTTTTAAAGTCAATTTTATTGAGTGGTATAATGTACACAGAACAAAATTCACCTATTTTAGTATGTAATAAGATGAGTTTCAACAAATATGCACAGTTGTGTGAGATTTGAGAACACTTTGGTCATTCCTGAGGCCCGTTTGTTGTCACCCTCCCCGCTGTCCCCAGGCTGCCCTGGCCACCACTGCCCTGTTTTCCGTCACTAGTGTTCTTCCCTTTCTAGAATTCCATGTAAAGGGCATCATTCTGTGGTGTGTCCTTTTATGCCTGGGTTCTTTCACTCGGCATAATGTTTAATCACGGGGCATTTTTCCTTCTAGATCCATTTGGAGGGGACCCTTTCAAAGAAAGTGACCCATTCCGTGGCTCTGCCACCGACGACTTCTTCAAGAAACAGACAAAGAATGACCCATTTACCTCGGACCCATTCACGAAAAACCCTTCCTTACCTTCGAAGGTGAGTGGGGTGGGACGTTGCCTGGGAGAGCCGCACGCCTGCTCTGTGTGTGTGAGGGTGGCACTTCCTGAAGGCCTCCTTCCCTTCGTGGAGTGTACGTGGTGCCTGCGAGTATGGGCCTTGGTGCCTGTCCTCTGGGAGCTGATATCCCAGGCTGATTTCATTCCTGCCGAGTGAGAGAGCTGTCTGGCCTAGTCACTGCAGTGACTCACCTGTGAGCCCCAAGGTTCAGTCAGCTGTCCAGTGGCCCCACGTCAGGGCAAGGAGGATGTCACCCACAGTTCTTATTCCTCTATCTCCATCCCCACCCCTCAACTCTAGTCATCTGCCTCCACTGCCTCTTCATCTCCCAAAAAAGACTAAATCAAACAAGCACCACATACTCGCATGAACCCAGCCACCCCGCACGGTCCTTGTAACACACAGCACTGGTGGGGACCTTAGAGTCAACCTTGGTGGGTGCCCCTGTCACGGCAGGATTAAGTGCAGGCGTCTCAGCCCGACTGCCTTGCCTGGTGTCGTCTCCTGAGAGCATCAGCCAACTCTGACCCTCCAGTTTCCAACTCCAGCACACCTGTGCTTCCATCCCCAGGCATGGCAGACGCCGGGCGTTTTGCACATTATGCCTAAGAGATTGGGTTAAATAGCTGTCAACTTGGATTTTAAAACAAAACAAAAAAAAGCAATCTCTGGTGATGGAGGAGAGGATTTTAATGATGGAGTGAGCTTGCTTCATAGCCTTTTTCCGTTTTCTAGGCTGCAACCCAGTTCCAAGGCCTGCTCAGAGACGAGCACTTATCCCTCCTCCTCAGGGCTCCTGCTGCCCTGGTGCCCACCTCCTTCACTCCCTGTGGACCTTTTGGTCTTTAGCGCTTGGAGCTCTTTGAAGGCAACTATTCATTTGCAGTGTTTTCTTATTGGCCCCTTTTTAACGTCCTTAAGACCTGTAGCATTCCTGGTATAGGTGATCTGTTTACCAATTTCATTGACCTCCATAACCAACTTTTGGCTTCATTTTTCTCTACTGCTTGTTTTCTATTTCATTGATTTTCTCTTTTCTATTTCTATTTTTTTCCATTTCCTTACTCCTGTTTATTTGGGGTTTACCTTGCTCTTCTACTGTCTTAAGCTCCAACCTTCATTCATTGATTTTAGACTTCATTTTCTAGTACAGGCGGTTCCTGAGTTACGATGGTTCAACTTACAGTTTTTTGATTTTACAATAGTTTTATTGAGATGCAGTCCCATCATAAGTCAGGGAGTATCTGGATTTATGTTGGCTCGACTTCTGATTTTTTGCTTTATGATGGGTTTATTGGGATATTAAGTACATTTTCGACTTAAGATATTTTCAACTTACAATGGGTTTATCAGGACGTAACCCCATGGTAAGTCAAGGAGCATCTGTTTAAATTTACAGCAACATATTTCCCTCAAGCACTACTTTACCTGTATTTCATATATTTGAGTACTTTATCTCTTCATTGCCATTCAGTTTTGAGATGTTTCCCAGTTTCCCTTGTGAATTCTGTTTACCCATGGATTACTTAAAAGTGTGTTGTTTCATTTCCAGATACTTGGCTTCTTCTCCTAGGTCTATTATAATACTATTATTCTTGATTTTTAATTCAGTTTGTTATTAGAGAACATTTTCTGTACGTTTTCAATACCTTCACATTTATCAAGGGTTGCTGTTTATGGCCTATGTTGGTGAACAAACCATGTACACTTGAGAACAATGTGTATCTAGTTGTTGGGTGTAATGTTCTACAAATGGCAGCGAGGTTGAGCTTCCTGATAGTGTTCAGATTATGTGTGTCTTCATTATTTGTTCCTTTTTTAGTTCTACCAATGGCTGAGAGAGAGGTGTTAAACGTTCTCCTATGATTGTGGAATTGTTCATACTGCACTTTAATTTGATCAGGTTTTGCTTTGTGTATTTTGAAGCTCTGTCAGGTGCATAGATGTTTATGATTGTTGTGTCTTTCTGACACAACAACTTTTTTATCATTATAAAAGGTTCCCATTTGATCTCTGGTGATGTTCTTTGTCTTGAAGTCTGTTTTATCACTTCATTCTCCTCATGTTATTCACTGTATGATATATCATTTTTCAACCATTTACTTTCAACTTACCTGGGTCTTTAAAACTGATAGGTGTCTTTTGTAACTAGCATAGTGTTGGGACTTGCTTTTTTTTTAATCCAGTCAGAAGTCCCTGCCTTGTAAATGGAATGTTTAGTCCATTAACATTTAATGTAATTATTTATAGGGTTTAAGTCTACTATTTTATTATTTGCTTGCTTTTTATCCCATGTTTTGTTTCCTGCCTTCTTTTGGATTGTTTGAATGTTTTTTGGAATTCTATCTATTGGCCTTTTATTATTTTAATCATACCTCTTTTAATGATTGTTTAGAGGTTGCTTAGGAAATACCATGTACAGTTTTAACTTTTCATAGTCTACTTGAGGTTAGTATTGTATTATCTCATGTAAAATGTAGAAAATTGCAACCATTTGTCCACCCACCCTTGCAGCCAGCATGTCTTATGTTATAGCCATCATGTGAATATCATACATCTAAATACATTAGAAACTCCATAAGACCCTTATAATTTTTGCATTAATCCATTGTGGTTATTTTAAAGAAAAAGGAAAAAAGTAGTCATTTAGTTTTACCCAATATGTACCATTTCTGATACTCTTCATTTCTTTCTGAAGAGTGGTTTTCCCTCCATTATCATTTTCCTTCAGCCTAAAGAACTTTCTTTAGCACTTCTTATAGTGCAAATCGACAGTATTGTCACTTTTTTATTTTTATTTTTGAAACAGAGTCTAACTCTGTGGCCCAGGCTGAAGTGCAGTGGTGTGATCTTGGCTCACTGCAGCCTCAACCTCCTGGGCTCAAGCAATTCTCCCACCTAAGCCTCCCAAGTTGCTGGGACCACAGGCGTGTACCTCCACACCCAGCTAATTTTTTATTTTTTGTAGAGATTGGATCTCCATATGTTGGTCAGGCTGGTCTCAAACTCCTAGGCTCAAGCAATCCTCCTGCCTCAGCCCCTCCAAAGTGCTGGGATTACAGGCTTGAGTCACTGCACCCGGCTGTTACTCTTTTTTTTTTTGCAACCTCTGCCTCCCAGGTTCAAGGGATTTCTGGTTAATTTTTGTATTTTTAGTAGAGACTGAGTTTCACCATGTTGGCCAGGCTGGTCTTGACCTCCTGAACTCAAGTGATCTGCTCGCCTCGTCCTCCCAAAGTGCTAGAATTACAGGCATGAGCCACTGTGCCAGGCCTGTTGTCATTCTTGAAGGACATTGCGTTTGATGTAGGTTGTTGGGCTTTTGTTTGTTCATTTAGCACTTTTAGCGTGTTTTTCTACTGCCTTCCAGCCTCCATTGTCCTAGATGAGAGGAGTTTGTTTTTTTTTTTTTTTTGAGACAGAGTCTTGCTCTGTCCCCAGGCTGGAGTGCAGTGGCACGATCTCAGCTCACTGCAAGCTCCGCCTCCTGGGTTCACACCATTCTGCTGCCTCAGCCTCCCAAGTAGCTGGGACTATAGGCGCCCACCACCATGCCTAGCTAATTTCTTTTATTTTTAGTAGAGACAGGATTTCACCGTGTTAGCCAGATAGTCTCAATCTCCTGACCTCGTGATCCACCCACCTCAGCCTCCCAAAATGCTGGGATTACAGGTGTGAGCCATCGCGCCCGGTGGAGAGGAGTTTTCTTTCATTGTTATCCTGTATGTAATAGATGGTTTTTCTCTGGCTACTTTCAAGATTCTCTCTTCATCTTTGGTTTTCAGTAGTTTTTGAAGTTTCTGGGTATAGTTTTCTTGGTGTTTATACTGTTTAGGCTTTGCTCAGCTTCTTCAATCTGTAAATTATGCTTTTCAACAAATTTGGTAAGTTTTCATTGCTGGGTTCAGTGGCTCATTCCTATAATCCCAGCACTTTGGGAGGCTGAGGCGGGCGGATCACTTGAGGCCAGATGTTCAAGACCAGCCTGGCCAATGTGGTGAAACCCCGTCTCTACTAAAAGTACAAAAATTAGCCAGGCATGGTGGTGCACACTTGTAATCCCAGCTACTTGGGAGGCTGAGACAGGAGAATCGCTTGAACCCGGGGATCAGAGGTTGCAGTGAGCCGAGATTGTGCCACTGTACTCCAGCCTGGGTGACAGAGCAAGATTCCATCTCAAAACAACAACAACAAAACAAATTTGGTAAGCTTTCAGCTGTCAGTTCTCCTAATTTGTTTTTTCTGCCCCATTTTCTCTCCCCTCTCTTTCTGGGATTCCAGTTACACGGATGTTAGACCCTTTGTTATTGTCCCACAGGTTCCTGAGGCTCTATTTATTTATCTTTTCATTCTTTTTTCTCCTTTTTCTTCAGATTGAGTAATTTCTACTGCTCTGTTTTCAATTTCACTTACTCTTTCTTTTATTACTGGTTACTTAGCTAACCTAATGGAGTGTTTTTTGTTTGTTTGTTTGAGACAGAGTCTCGCTCTTTCACCCAGGCTGGAGTGCAGTGGGGTGATCTCAGCTCACTGCAACCTCCACCTCCCAGGTTCAAGCCATTCTCCTGCCTCAGCCTCCTGAGTAGCTGGGGTTACAGGCATGCACCACTAAGCCTGGCTTATTTATTTATTTATTTTTGAGACGGAGTTTCACTCTCGTTGCCCAGGCTGGAGTACAATGGTGTAATCTCAGCTCACTGCAACCTCTGCTTCCTGGGTTCAAGCAATTCTCCTGCCTTGGCCTCCCAAGTAGCTGGGATTACAGGTGTCCACCACCACAGCGGGCTAGTTTTTTTTATTTTTAGTAGAAACAGGTTTTACCATGTTGGCCAGGCTGGTCTCGAACTCCTGACCTCAGGTGATCCACTTGCCTCGGCCTCCCAAAGTGTTGGGATTACAGGCATGAGCTACTGTACCTCGCCCACTTGGCTAATTTTTGTATTTTTAGTAGAGACAGGGTTTTGCCGTGTTGTCCAGGCTGGTCTTGAACTCCTGACCTCGGGTGATCCACCGCCCCCGGTGGTGAAGTTTTTATTGTAGATAACACTTCTTCATTTCTGGAACTTTCATTTGTTTCTTTTTATACTTTCTGTTTCTCTGCTAAGGTCGCCTGTCTTTTCATTCATTTTAAGTGTATTTTCCTTTTCCTCATTTAGCACAGTTACAATCACCGTTTTACGTTGTCCCTGTCTCAGAGTTCCACCATCTGGGTTATTTTGAGATTGGCTACACTGATTGTACTTTCCGGTGAGAATTGGTCACATTTTTCCAGTTCTTTGTATGTTTAGAAATGTATCTGATACATGGTGAGTGTTCTGTGTCGAGACTGTAGTCTGTTTTCTCCAAAGAGCGGGAATGGATTTGTTTCAGCAGGCAGTTAACTTGGTGGAACTCACACTGCAGACACTCTCCAGCAGATTGCAGAAACTCCAATCCTGGCTCAGTTCTTGTGGCCTCAGCTGCAGGCTGCCTTGAGTCCCCCCAGGCTTGCATGGGCAGGGACCAGCCTGAGACAGGGGGAGAGTGGATCATGAAGTTCAGGGCTTACATCTCGGCCCCTCCATCCTGATTCCCCTCCCATTCCCTGGGAATGGTTGTCTCTGGGCTCCATCCTCCGGTGTTCGGATGCTACCAGAATCTTAGGCACCCGCACTGTGCTCTCTTGCTGTAGCTGGCGGAATGGAAGCTCAACCTCCTGCTGTGTTCTTTTGCCACATTCAAATTCTCCTCCAAAGTCTTTCTCCCTGCCTTGTTCACTTCCCAGCCTTCAGGCCACTGCTTTTTGTATTTGTAATTTTGGGGGTATTCTGTCCAGGTTGATAGGTGCTATATGCAGGAGGGTTGATCTGTTGGGATTTTACTCTGCCTGGGTTGAGTTTTAATCATTCCACTTTCCCTCCAGCCTGGCATTGGATATTGTACATTGACGTCAGGAAAGTCTGGTTGAATGAATGGGTGATGGAACAAATGAACTGCTTTTTACTCTTTCCTCTCTCCTTTCACTCAGCTCGACCCCTTTGAATCCAGTGATCCCTTTTCATCCTCCAGTGTCTCCTCAAAAGGATCAGGTGAGACCCATGGCTTATTTTCCTTCCTGACTATTCCTCGGGCAGTAGCAGAGCCTCTCCTCCCCCCCAGTTAACACTTTCACTCCCAAAGCCAGTGTGGCCTCTGTGTTTGTGTCATTAGTCAGTGGCACCCAGATCCTGGCCTGAGCCCATTAGGCCAAAACAAGCATCCCCTGCTGCTCCTCTTCCCAGGCACGGCATGCGCTGGCATCTTTCTGGAAAGGAATTTTCGCAGTAGGGATTCAGTAATAGCACCAGTGATATTAACTACTGTTTACTTACTCCTCCTCATAAATCTTTGGTTTGTATCTTTGGGTTTTCTCCCTAAAAGAAATCCAAAATTTGACCCCAGGTACCGGCCTGTGTTGTGGGTTCTGTGTTTGAAGGAACCTCATCTCACAGTGTAGAACTCGCAGATGCACGCTCGAGCCTTTACGCAATGGGAGCATCTGTGGACACCCCCTTTCTTTTGGGAACAGACCCTGCTTGGTCCTGCAGCTTGCACGGGGCGGATCATAGGCGAGTATATCCAGTACTCTAGGCAAATCCCTTCCAGGTCAGAGGAGAAAACACAGCAAAAACCTCTATCCAAAGACACCGCCCTGCATAAATCGTGTGGGTGGCAGGTCACCCTGGAGTTGCTTCTCCCTCCTGACCCAGTGAGACCCAGTGGGACCCAGGGGCCATGCACCTACAGCAACTTGTCACTCTTCTGATGACCATGAATGATGCTGGCCCTCCAAGAGCGGTCGTCACAGTGAGAAACCGTCCCACTGCGCCACAGTGGGCAGGCAGGCCTTGCTGAGGGACCTTCATGCAGACGCGCGTGTCTAATGAGTAAATGCAGCCTTCCTGAGTCTCCTGGTTCAGGAGCCATCTAGCATTTTCCCTCCACCCCAGAAGGTGTGTCTCTTAAAGACCTGTAACTCTGACTTTGTTGGTGCCGATTGCAGATCCCTTTGGAACCTTAGATCCCTTCGGAAGTGGGTCCTTCAATAGTGCTGAAGGCTTTGCCGACTTCAGCCAGATGTCCAAGGTAAAGCCCCTCCCCAGAGCCCCCGCGCCTCTGCTAGTGTCTTTGTGCCTCTTGTCATGGTGTGGGCTGCCAGGCGTAATTGTTTATGTCAAGTATGTATCTCCTCAGCACCTTTCGAATACAAGGTTAGGTCTGGAAAGCACCCATGGCTGTGATCCGATGCACTTCAGTCCCTCAGGGTGAGCCCTGACCCCTCCCAGTGGCATAGCTGCCCTGGGCTCCCCTGGCTCCCACTGGTGTCTCACGACCATCGGGTCTCAGATGGTGAAGGCTTTGCCATGGCCAAGTAGAAACTCGAGAAGGCGTTGGGCACAGGCGTCTCGAGAGGGCCATGGGCAGCAGGCTCACAGGTGCAAGGCATCCGGGGAAAGTGGGCCAGCGAGTGTTCAGAGCCGCCTGTGTGACAGAACTTTCGAGGGGTGTTGAAAAGTGAGGGCCAGGCTCCGTGAATAAATGCAGACAGATCCACAGGTGAGGAGTGAACTGTTGAAGGAGGACAGCAGCGAGACTCGTTACCAGACTGGACCCATCTGCGTCCGGCCCTCGCCACATGGTGACCTGAACTCACTGTGACTCTGGTTCCAGACAGCTGTAGGGCTTCTCCAGAGGCTGGCAGTGTGTCTGGAGCTAATCTTTAAGGTAGCATAGAGAATTCAATAGGGAACATCCAGAATGGACAAGTCAAAAAATAACAATAGAAGCCCCTTACGACTGAGGTGCCTTCCAGGAGAAACTGCTGGAAAGTTGGAAATGGGGGCCGTGGAGAGTGGGAAGGAGGCCGGGGCTGAGGCACTACTCTGCTTCCTTGTGAGTTGTATATCTCCCTCTTTGAGCCAGGAGCGCGTTTCTTTGGCAGGAATGAAGAAAAGCAGGTGAGGTGTGCCCCGTCCCTGACAACTGCATCCACTCTGTCCCTTCTTGGTAGCCTCCAGGCAGGGGTGCGATGGGCTCTGTCCTCGGGGGCTGCAGGGGCCTGCTTTCCTCACGCGTTGCACCTGCAGAGGCCCAGGCGTCGTCCACGCTGCGGGAAGAGGCAGTGGCCACAAGCAGAACACAGCCCCCTTCCTAGAGCCCATGGCCCAGGTGGTAAGGGGTGGCCAGTGGGTGGTCCCCTGGAGCAGCTGGGCCCAGTCTGTGTGGGCGCTGCTATTGGCCTGAAGGTGATGAGGGGAGGGAGCCCCAGGAGTACCTGGAAGATGCATGCCCCAGGCATGAAGCCCCCTCGGGTTCCCCACCCTGCTGGCCCCATGGCCAGGTGCCCCAGGTGCCAGTGTGACTGGGCAACCTCCCTTGGCTGCCCTGCGTTCACTCAGCTGGTGGAGCAAACAAGTCTCTGGGCATCTTGTGGTTGGCAGCGGTCGCAACTTGTGATCACAGAACACAGATTCCGAGAAGCACTTGAGATTCTGTTCAGGTTTTCAAAGATGCATGTGTGAGTGCCCTGGCGGCGCAGCAAATCCCACTTCTGACCGAGGCAGGGTGTGTGTTTATACAGATGAGCCTGGACAGAGGGAGCCAGAGGCCCTGGTGTGGCGCCCCCTCCTTCCAGCACACGGAGAAGGCCTCCATCCCTTACATGCCATGCTGTGACACGGTTTGGGACTGGCCAGGAGGGCACCAGGGGAAGGAGATTTAGGGGCCGTTGCACAGGCCCCGGGCAGGCGGGAAACCATCTCCCGAAAGCAGAAAACATTGGCCACACGGTGGCAGCAGTCCCTAAGGCAGGGGTCCTGGTCGTTTCTGGTTGTCGCACGTGGACTCCTCTTCCTTTGGGAGGCTGGCTCTGTCTTCCTCCTCTCACCGCGAGCAGAGAGATGGGGAGCTAGCAGAGCCTGGGCTAGGGCCGGGGTCTCATGACTGCCCTCTGCTTGTCCTTGGACCCTGAAACCTGGGGCTCTTCACACACATGCAGCTGTGATTTCAGAGCTGGTCTCACTTCCTATTGGTGGTGCCGGGCTAGGACAGAGTTGGACGGAGCTGTGGAAAATGGGTCGCCAATACTATCTTGTTTTGATTCCACCGTTCCATCAGCTGCCTTCGTGACACTTGTACAGCCGCATTCTGAGCTCAACCCTGACCTTGTAACTCAGTTTTTCCTTTTTGGTTACCTTTCTGTTTTTCAAGAACAACATTGTGGATATAAATAAAATGCTAAGGGAAATGAAAGTGGCAAGAAGGTGTTTTGTTTTTTTTTTTTTAAAAAACAAACCATCAACTTTTCCCCATCTGAGCAGGGCGGGGAGGCCCTTTTGTAAGTCCCTGAATTGAAGCACCTTACCTCTGTGTGGCTTTGCTGAGGAGAGTCACAGCCCACAGTCTAATTCTAGAAGTTTCCTTTGGGAGGCTCTTTGGGCCTGCACTCTTAGTTGAGGCCCCACCCTCACCTGAAGAGATTTTTCTAGACAGGGTCAAGCCTATGTGACATCAGCTCGCTTTAAAAACAGATTCCCCAAAGTGTGTTTCCAGGGAGCATTTGAGAATAAAAACAAGAGTCCAACTTATTTCACCCTCCCCTGCCCTGAAAAAAAAAAAAAAAGCCATCTATGAAATATTGGGTTAGTCGTCAGCCCATTTTTAGCAACTTCTCAATTGTTTAAAGCTGTGCATTGATGTTTAGGGCTGCTGTTTAAAAATTCAGTCTTTTGTTTTGAAGCAGTTCTTCAACTGGTGAACTCAAACGTGGGTCTCTTAGAGCTGCTTTTCATAGTAGCTTTTTCTGTCTTCCTTTTATTTTAAGCACACTTCACTCTTGCCGAGCCCAGAGAGCCCCTGACAGCTTTACTGAAACCTTTCTAAAAATAGTGACTTTCCTTGAAGCCGCTGCCTGAGTAGGAAAGAGTTGAGTCCCCAAGGAGGCTTCTTGGGAAACTTGAAGTCATGAAAATTGGGATTCGGAAATGACGCGGGCGTTCTGGCGCTAGGAGTGATCTGATTCACTGCGGAGGCAGTGCCAGGCGTTTATTGGAAGCCTGTTGCCTCGCGAGTTGCCGATTGGCCCCGTGGGTTTAAACACACATGGGAGGCGCCAAGCTGGCTTGGCCCGAGGTGTCCCCGGTCAGTCTGGAGGGTCAGGCGGCTCTGATTTGAGTGTGTCACCAGGTCTTACAACTTTGGATGTCCAGGCTGAGTGTGGTTTTACTTGCCCAGGTCCTACTGCGTGACGCAGAGGGTGGAAAGGCTTACTGCAGCCACTGGGACCGAGGCTCCACTCCGAATTTGGAGATGTGGCCCAGAAGCCAGCACACGTCTAGGGAGGACAAGGCTCGGCCGGTCACACCACTTCCCATCTAGACTTGCTCGCCTGCCCATCCCAGGCTGCGGGGGACTTGCATGGGCCCTAGGCCCAGGGATGTGTTCCATGAATGGCAGAAGCACCCACAGACGGGCCAGTGTTCTTTCCCCGATTCTTTCCCAAACAGTCGACCCTAAATGGCCCATTTTGAAGCTAAGCCGCAAGCCGACGCTGCTCCTCGTGTCTCGGACAGGCCTGGGGACAGCTGGGGCAGTAGGTGGGGCATTCCCAGATTCCAGTCGCAGCTTCGTACTTGGTGTGATCATTATCATGTGGTCCATGTGCCAACTTTACCTAGTGCCAGTGAGTGGATGGATGCCTGTCACATGTCGCCTCATTCCCTTCTTGCTGGAGCCCTCCGACCTCTGTCACTCTTGCCATTTTACAGATGAAGAAACCGAGGCACAGGGCGTTGAGTAGGTGGCAGGGTTGAGGTTCCAGCCTGGGCAGAATAGTCTGCCCAGGACGAGGCCCTGGACCCACAACTGGGGTGGCCCTCGGCAGTTGAGGGCAGCGTCTGGAGGCCCCAGCCTGAGAGGCAGACGATGTGGCAGTCCCAGATCTGCTGCAGACCTGACCTGCTGTGTGATTTGGGCAGGCTACGCCTCCTTTGTGTGCCTCAGTTTCCTTGTGTGTAAGGCAGAGGTGCTGACTGTGGGACCCCCTGCCAGGTAACTGGGCCTATTAGGTGAGAAGATCAGCACAGAGCGAGTGTCTCCTGCCTGGGCGGCTCCAGAGGGCAGCGTGAAGCGCAGGGAAGGGATCTGGCGGGGTCATCTGTGCAGGAGCCTTTGGGGCCCCTTCCCCTTCCTGGGGGCATCTGCCTCTGCCCTCGTCAGGGGGACCTGGAATGGGTAGGCTGCCTCTTAGAGGGGCCACCTCCCTGTTCTGTCTCTGATGTGGCTCTGACTGGGCCGAGCAGCCTCGACTCTAGGACTACACAAGGTCCAAGGCAGCCATGTCTGTGACAGGACGCGAGCGGCCCAGAAGGGTGCATCTCTGTAGCTAGATGCTAGAGGCCTAGATGACTGCATCTCTATAGCTAGCTGCCAGAGACACAGGTGGCTACATCTCTGACTAGACTCCAGAGGCCTAAAGGCCATGTCTGTGCAACTAAATGCTAGAGACCTAGAGAGTCGCATCTGTGTGACTAGACACCTGAGCCTCAGACGGCTGCATCGGTGTGACTGAAAGCTAGAGCCTCAGATAGCTGCGTCAGTGTGGCAGGATGCTAGAGCCTTAGATGGCTGCATCTGTGTGACTAGACCCTGGAGCCTTAGACGGCCATGTTGGTGTGACTAGACACTGGAGCCTTAGATGGCCACGTTGGTATGACTGGACACTAGAGCCTTAGACAGACATATCAGTGTGACTAGTTGCTAGAGCCTTAGACCACCACATTGATGTGACTGGACACTAAAGCCTCAGACGGTCACGTCGGTGTGACTGGATGCTAGAGCCTCAGATAGCCACATTAATGTGGCTAGAGCCTTACATGGCCCCGTCTGTATGAATAGATTTTAGAGCTTTAGATGGCTATGTTGGTGTGACTAGATGCTAGAGGCCTAGATGGCTGCCTTTGCATGACTAGGCACTGGAGACTTAGATGGCCACGTCTGTGTGACTAGATGCTAGAGCCTTAGATGGCCATGTCTGTATGACTGTACGCTAGAGCCTTAGACGGCTGCATTGGTGTGACTAGATGCTGGAAGCCTAGATGGCTGCATCTACGTGACTAGACACTAGAGTCTTAGATGGCCGTGTCTGTGTGACTACACGCTAGAGCCTTAAATGACCATGTCTATGTGATTAGATGCCAGAGCCTTAGGTGGCCACATCTGTGTGGCTAGATGCTGGAGCCTTAAATGGCTGCATTGGTGTGACTAGACACTGGAGCCTTAGATGGCCACTTTGGTGTGACTAGATGCTGGAGCCTTAGATGGCCTTGTCTGTGTTACTAGACGCTAGAGCCCTAGACAGCTGCACTGGTGTGACTAGATGCTGGAACCTTAGACGCCTGCATTGGTGTGACTAGATGCTGGAGACTTAAACGGCTACATTGGTGTGACTAGATGCTGGAGCCTTAGACAGCCACATTTGTGTGACTAGATGCTGGAGCCTTAGATGGCCGTGTCTGTGTGACTAGGTGCTGGAGCCTTAGATGGCTGCATTGGTGTGACTAGGCACTACAGCCTTAGACGGCCACATCTGTGTGACTAGGCGCTGGAGCCTTAGATGGCTGCACTGGTGTGACTAGATGCTGGAGCTTTAGAGGGCTGCATTGGTGTGACTAGATGCTGGAGCCTTAGATGGCCGTGTCTATGTGACTAGATGCT
>NW_012120265.1:150411-161330 GCF_000951035.1 Colobus angolensis palliatus | reverse complement strand
ACGCCCAGCTAATTTTTTGTATTTTTAGTAGAAACGGGGTTTCACCGTGTTAGCCAGGATGGTCTCAATCTCCTGACCTTGTGATCCGCCTGCCTCGGCCTCCCAAAGTCCTGGGATTACAGGCGTGAGCCACCGTGCCCAGCCAGGAACACATGACCATTTTTACCCCTATTTCTGCCCGTTCCTTTTGTTTCCTGTCACAATGTTATCTCTTTGTCCTATAATTTCCTAGTTATTTTGCATTTTTGTAACAATGTGTTTCCTCTGTTAGTAAAAATGTAGTTATTTTCTATTTTATTACACACTTAGTTATTTTCTGTTTTAGTAAGAGTGGTACCTCATCCTTCTTCTGCCCATAGAAAGTGATTTTCTCCCTCCTGGGACACCCCAGCGCCTTCCCTCACATGCCTGAGATGCGCCGGCCCTTCTGCGGCTAATGGAGACCCTGGCTCCCTTGTGCCGCACCGGCGTTCCAAGTGAGGGACAAGCATCCCTGCAGGTGGCGGCGCTTAATATCTGCTCATCACAGGCCTGGAGGCAGCAGGCGCCCGGAAGGGGACTATGCTTGCCCTCCAGGTGGGAGAGGCCTGGAAGCGTGTCTCTGTGGCTCCGTGAGCAGTGCGGGCGTGGCAGGAAGTGGCCCCAGGGAGAACCCTGGGAGAGCTCTGAGGGACGGCAGTGGGGTCCAGCCAGGCTCTGAGCAAGGAGAGGGGTTCCTGGTGGACGAGGTGAGCTGAGCTACCCAGCAAGAGACCTGAGTGTGCAGAGAGCATGGAAATAGGAGGCTGAGTCAGCAGCTGGGGGTGCAGTGGGTTCTGAGGACTAAGGAGGCATTGTGAAGGGAGGGGCGACTTCAGAGGTGAGCCTGAAAAATCAGGCGGCCGGGGCAGCGATCAAGTCCCTGCATGCCTTAATGAGAGCTTGGAGCTTCCCCGTAGGAAGTGCCTACCTACCTGCCTGTGAGACATCGCCACTTACCTGCCTCCCTGTCTACCACCCACCTGCTTCCCTGTCTCTACCTGCCTGCCCATCCATCCATCCATCCACCCACCCACCCACCTGCCATTCATTCGTCCATTAATCCACATATATGTCTATCTATTCATCCAGCTACCATTCCATTCATCTACCCACCCACCATCCATTCATCTATCCGATTGTTATAACTGTCTCTGACTGTCTCACTCTTTAAGCTGGAGGATGTGGTCTGATTTGGGTTTGAGGCAGCAGGTGTGGGGTGGAGGATGTGGATGGATGTGATGGAGGCTGGCCGAGAGTCCAGGCCAGAGGTGGTCAAGAGCCCAGTGGAGGCGGTGTGGGCGTGCTGACCAGTGGGGGTGGGCTGGGCATGTGAAAGTGTGCTCCCACCTCAGGTGCTGCGTGTGCAGCCCAGAGGCATGGAGGAGGAAGGTCTGGTGCCAGCTGACCCAGCACCTGGAGCTGCCCGTCACTAACTGAAGGTAGTGACCACACCAGCCAGCTCAGTGGGGAGGCGGCACAGCAGGGCATGCGCCAAGCACCACAGCCAGCTCAGGGGTGAGGGTGGGGCATGTCTCTGAAGTATAAGCAGGAGGCCCAAGGGACCCTGTGTGCCAAGTCCTAGAGTCAGGAAAGACCCAGTGTGCCCCTTGTGGCTGGGGATGCCCTTGGTGCTGGGAGCCCGTGGAGGGATGGGACTGCTCTCTGCTTATCACCCACAGGCCAGAGGGCCGCTGCTGTTGAGGGTGGAGGAAAGCACGGGGCTTGAGAGAGACCCCACGTCCGAGCAAGGCCGTGTTGTGCAGTCCGGAGGGTAGGAGGCCTCGCCAGGGCCCTTGGAGCATGAGCGTCTGTTCAGTGGACATCCGTCACCTTTGTTTTAACAACTATTTTTGCCTCTCTTTCGTGTCCTCTCTTACAGCCCCCACCTTCTGGCCCTTTCACCTCCTCCTTGGGAGGGGCAGGATTCTCAGATGACCCCTTTAAAAGTAAACAGGACACTCCTGCTCTGCCTCCGAAGAAACCCGCTCCTCCACGGCCTAAACCGCCCAGTGGTCAGTAAGCTTTCTTCTCTCGCAGCCGCCTCCTGCCGGTGCAGGATGGCGGGGGACCAGGGCCCCCCTGCTCACCAGCCCAGAGTAGCAGCAGATGCCACAGGACCCTGTGTGGGGATCAAGAGGGTCCCCCCGGCCCAGCCACCCAGATCCACGCAAGCGCCATGTGTGCGTGGTGTGTGCCTCTCGCCTGCTGGCCCTCGCCCCATCCTGTGGGCCCCTGGGCTTCTGGCTCTGTATTGGAGTGCACAAAGCCTTGGCCTTAGAGCCACCCTTGTGACTGGGGGCGCTTCGTGCGGCCTCTGCCCGAGCATGTCAATGCCACCCCGACACCCCGGCTACACTTTAGGAGCCAGTCATGGCCGGCAGCCCTGTGGCCACTCCAGCCTCTTCTCTTCCATGTTCCTTCCCATCTGTGCTCAAGGAGGACCTGTGGGGGGTGAGGGCAGCAGGAGTCACTTCTTGGTCCAGTCCCTTCCCAGCTGCTTCAGGACTGAGAGTGGAGGGAGCGGGAAATTGTCCTTGGCGGCATCTGATGTGAGGAGGCAGGATGGCTCGGGGCTCCCCTCCCCCCCAGCTCGCCCAGGCATCTAGATGCATGGCTCTGAGAAGGGGGCTTCCTGCAGGCCCTGCCCTTCTTCCCCATGGCCGGTGCTGCCAATGTCTCCTAACCTTGGGCCACAAGGGTCCCTTGAAGATTCTGAAGCCCTTTAACTCACACATGGGATTTCTCTCATGTGATAGAGGTAGGCCAGCGGCCAGTTGACCAGACTCTCAAACAGAAAGCTGTTGCTTCAAGTGGCAGAAGGCGTCGCTGCAGCTCCCTGATCCATTTATCTACCCGGTCATTGCCTATTCCATCTGTGCCCCGGTCTGGGATGCCTCCCATTCTCTAGCCTCCAGGCAGTGTTCCCCACAGCGTCCTTGAATTGTGGGCAGCCACAGGAGACCCACACACTCCCAGGATCATGCCTTCTGTTACCTGTCTTCCCTGGACAGGGTGTGTCCCCGCACCCTTTCCATTAGCTCCAGCGAGGGAAGCGGTGCTCACCCTCCTGCCTGCACTTGCCCCTCCCCTGGAATCTACCGCTGGCCTCACTTTGCAGCCCTGGTGTCATCGCAGGTCCTGGAATGGACCTAGCAGGCTCCGCGTGCCCCCAGCTCACTAGTTACGAGTGACTCTCGGTCCTGCACATGGGCCACCTGTCAGTAGAGGTGAACATAGGAGAAGTTATTTCTAGAACACCGCCTCTCTCCTCCTGTCCCGTGGGCTGGCCATGGCCTTCTCTCAGGAGGATGGGGATCCAGCCTGCAGTGCCCAGGTTGGCTTTCTTGTGGATGAGTCAGGAGAAAAAGTATGACCAAGTATGGGCTGTGTGGATTTAGAGCAGATTTTCTGTGAACTGTTGAGCAGATACAGATGGGTAAAGAGATCATTTCTGTAAGCCACACATCAAAGACATTTACCATCAAGAGGAGGAAAAACAAAACAACAAAGGGACTCCCTTCCATCTGCAAGAGGCTGCCGGTACCTTACACAGAGGCAGTGGCTCTTCAGGGATCCTTGTTGGCCTCCTGATGGAATGGCAGTGGGCCTCTTCACTTGCCTAAAAGATGGGAGCAGAAGCACACATGTACACACACATATATGCATAATCACAATGCATGCACATAGCTGGCACACGCGTGTGCACATTCCCACATGTGGCCATGTATTTTTAATGCATATATGTGCATGCACACATGTATGCTCTTGCATGCACTTGTGTACCCTGTGTATACACACATCCTCCACGCCTGCAGACACATGCATGCATACACCTGTTTGCATGTGAACACACATGCATACAGGTGAGCATGCCTTCACACACATACTGCGTCACATGAGTATTCTCGCATGTGCCTGCATGTATGCGTATGCATGTACGCACGCACTCTCCCATGCACCCCCTCCATGCACACTCTCCATGCTTATATGCATCTGCAGACATGTGTGCATATTCACTTGTGAACACACACATGCATTCATAGAGATGAGCAGCATGCACTCACACACTGCATTGTGCATGCCTGCACACACACATGCTCTCATAGATAACAGCTGGGCATGAGCACCCCCCATGCTTATATATGTGCATGCATTCATTGAGACATGCACATATTCACATGTGAACACATACATGCATACAGGTGAGCAGTACACAGATGGTGAGCAGTACACAGATATTGCATCATGCATGCTTGCAAATGTGCACACGCATGTGTGCGTGTGTGCTCATACCCGGGCATGCACACTCTTTGTGCTTACACACATGTACACACATTTGCACACATGTGCATGTATTCTCATATGGGTGCACACACTTGCCGAGCAGTGCCGTATTTGCTGGGCCCTGAGGAGGAGCCATCCCACTCAACAGTTCACAGGTGCAAAGCTTCATTTTCAGTGTTTCATGGAAACCGCCACCCCCGCCTCCCCACGTACCTGAACCCAGCGCTGGGTCTGCCTTTGAACTTTCCCTCAGTTGTCACCTCCCATTGTGTCTCCCCTGCAAGCCTACCCACCCCACCTTGGCTTCTGCTCTTAGTGTACTGTGGGCTTCGAAAGCAGAAAAGAATGCTTGTTAAAAGTAGAACGTTTGATACCAGGGCTTTGGGTGACTTCCTTGGGCCAGTTTCAGGGTTGAGGCTTTTTAGGGAGCTGTTGCACAATTTGAGACCCAGGGGGTCCTGGGCTCCTTGGCTAGTGGCACAGGCCACTGCATCTTTGTTCTGCTGTGGTCAATGGTTGCTGTGCCCCTCGGCGTTCTGCAGAGATATATTAACTTCGACGGGCCCTTAGGAAGTGCTTGCACAGTTCTTATCGCACTAGGTCCCAGCAAGACCCGTGAGAGAGACAGGCCAGGCCATGCCCATTTCCTGGAAGAGGAAAGGGAGGGGGGAGGTCATGGGGGCTCCCTAAGGTCACGCAGCAAGGTGGCAGCAGGGCCAGGTCTACACCCAGTGACCTGCCTCCTGCCCCAAGACAGGAGTAACGAGAACCAAGCCATGAGCTTCAGAACATTCTCTAAAACAGCAAATGCATGTGCGGCATTTTAAGTCCAGAGCAACTGCAGATCTGTGTGAAGGCCTAAATATTTCTCATTTGATTCTTTTACCCAGAAGCAATGGCTGAACAGAAAAATTCTGCATTGTACACGCTGCTGGGTGGTAGGTACAGACCGTGTGGTGGTTGCCGTTTGAGCTTACAGCATTATTTGTGCTGTGATTCCATACTAACCTCTAACTATCAGAACACCGAACACCACGGTTGACCCACTGGTTGACCTTTTGATGAGTCACATGTTGGGGAGAAGTGTTTGGCTCTTTGGGGGATTGCGAAGGAAGCTGCTAGCCCTACCCTGGCTCTCTGGTCAAGGGAATCGGAGCCCAGCTCTGCACAATTCCCTTCCCGGTTCCTGGCCACACAGCACAGACCCACGTGCAGCCCAGGAGGCCTCTCTGGTTTTGAGCAAGAGCAGTCAGCAAATGAGTGTTGAGTGAAGTCGTGCTCAGAAAGTTTGCCAGGAATACACAAGGCAGATCTCTTGTTTTCTTGGCTTTAAGACAGGAGATAGTGAATCTAGTCTGTGATGATTATTTTTTTTTTTTTAAGAAAGCATAAAGTCTAACATTTTCAAACTGCTGGACTTCATGTTTTCTTACAAAAACAAACAAACAAACAAAAAAGCTTTCTGCCTTTCTTGCTACCCCAGCCTTTTTCTGCTCAGGGAGACCACACGGCCAGCACACAGTGATGTCCGCCTTCCCCTGGTCACTCCAGGGCTTCCCAGATGCTATGGCTTTGCGTAAGATGCATGGATCCCAGCGTGGCTGAGTGAGGAGGAAGGTGAGATGGGAGCCCCTGTGGGCCTGGCGGTTAAGCCGTGAGCTGGTGGAGACAGACGGACTGACAGAAAGACTGAAGGACCCGTAGACTGTCCAGCAAGCAGTCTTAAACATCATGCACACAGCGTGACACCTACACTCATGGAAATCACAGTGAAGGAATAAGCTTTTCTGTCATCTCTCCGCCTGGCAAATGGAACATGTCTGATGTCCCATGCTCCCATCCAGGGTTTGTCCATCCCAGGGCACCCAGAGATTTCTAGAACCCTGCTAGGCCTCTGTGCCAGGAAATGGCTGACGTGTGGGGCCAGGACAGGAGAACTGAGGCCGCTTCCTTCTGTCCTCTGGGCGGCCAGTCCTGCTAGAATCCAGGGGACTGCTTAATCAGGCTAGTTTCTGGACGTTGGAGGAAAGGGAGGCCCCAGGTGGGTCACTTAACCTCCCTGAGCCCCAGTTTTCCTGCCTGACCATGGGACCCACTCAGGCCTAGCAGGTGGGTGTGTGGGTGAAGCACCTTGCATGGTGATGTGCTCTGTGTGGTCTGTAGCCCCCATCCCCACCCTGGGGCACAGGGACCGGGACGCAGGCTTCTGCCATGGGCACCTTTTCCAGGAGAGACAGGCTGGGCAGCTGAGGTGGCTGCACACATTCCGGGAGTCATTAATGGGGCCCTTTTCTCCCTGTGAGGTCACAGGTTAGTGGAAATCTTTTCTGTTAAAAAAAGTCAGCGTGCAGGGAGTTGAACGTCAAAGAGGGCTCCAGGGTCTCCTGTGGGTCATTGCTCATACAGGACCAAATGTGAGTTTGGGTCTGAGTCACGTGTGGCTTTTGGTTCTGTCTCTTGTGTTCTAGAGGCTGCAGTTTTCAAATTCCATGGGAGCTGCTTTTTAAATTTTATTTAAAGCTCAGTTGTGGTGAAATTGACATTTGGTGTGGCCGACATGCGGTGTGGGTGCACAGGCAGACAGATGTTGACCCGGACAGTCACAGGTGGACCCCTCCACCTGGGAACCTGCAGAGGTTCCTCAAGGGAGAGTTCCGGTCACAGCGTACACCTGAGTAGCCCACAGTTGGCCATCTGCTCTCAAGGCCACATACTCAGTTCTTTCTCGATCTCAGCCAGAAAGCATACTCTGGGGGACCACCAAGGGCCATCCCTCGGGGCATGCATGGAGCTTTGGTGTGGGCACTTAAGTTCTCCTTGCCTGGAGGTCTTTTCTAGAAAGGTGTACCAAGGTATTAAATAACCAGCAGCTGTCTGTTTTGGGCAGAAGAAACTGGTTTCTTTCAGGCAGATGCAGCACAGACCCGGCAGGCCGCCGAAACCTGTCAGTTAGAGTTAGGTTAAAGTTAGCCATGGCACACACCTCCCCCAGGTAAACAATGGTGTATTTTCTGCAACGGACCGGAGATCAAGATCAGTCAGAGCTCACCGCTGAAGAGTTTCTAGGTAAAAGTTGTTGATTTGCAAAGAGAGAAACAGATTTTTTTTTTTTAAGTGCAGGAAACGGCTGTGTGGGTGTCAGTGATTGGGCCTCAGCCCCGTTGCGATAGTGGGATCCTGCGACCGGCCCCACCCTTGCCACTTCCTGCCAGCGCAGCCCTGCGTTGCGGTTCCTGCCTGCAGCGCCCGGTGACACCAGCCAGCGCACTTCCACCGCTAACCAGCCAGTCACCTTTAACCTCTCCCAAATTTAATGATCATTTTATTACTGCTAATGACCTTTTCACCTCCTAAACAAAGCCACATAGGTGATAGTGATGAGCATGGTGTCTTTTCACCCCCTCCCCACAATTGCACTAACGAACAGCTTTTACCTAAGTGACATGAGATCCAGTTTAACCAGTGGCTGTCCTGTTTGATTCTAACAGCTGTCTCATCAAAAGAAGACAAAAGTCATTCTTCCCCTTGCAAAACAAGCCCCTCCCGTACCTGTGTGTGGCGTCCACCCAGGGTGGCCGTGGGTTCTTGACCTCCCTGTGGTGAGTGCCACACAGGATGCAGCCACCGAGGAAGCGCTGAGGTCCTAAGTGCTACCAGCTCTCCCGCTCCTCTGAAACGCCAGGCCAACATCGAAACCAGGGCTCAGTGACCTCTCCCTGTCATGTGCCCATGTGGGTCCCAAAACCTTTTGTTGATTGCACAAGATCCACTTTAAAAATGGCATTTCCATTTGAACCCTGCGGTTAGCACCTCAGCCTTGAACTTAACTACTTTAATTCCGTTCCCACGATGATCTCAGAGAGATAATCCGGTGGGTACATGTGAAGTTCTACAATGGGACAAGTGGTTCCACCATCTCAAGGGGCCTGGAAAATTCTGGCACTTGCCTGCCAGCCAGGATGGGGAGGGGGTCCCAAGGAGCCTAAAATAACCAACCAGGCGGAGTCCCTCTTTCCTGCCCACGCCCCCATCCCCCAGCACTGCTGTGGTCAAGGAAGCTTCGGCGCTTCCATCTGAGCCCTCTGCTTCTGTCCGAGGGCTGGGTGAGACCCGCTGTCAGTGCCCAGGAACGGTCCCATTCTGAGAGGGAGGAATGTCAGCCTTGTGTGCTTAAACTGACTGCAGGCAGATTGCCGTTTGGAGCACTTTCTGTTCTGTAAAGACCACTGAGTTTGAAAATAGAAGCATTTGCCTACCTGGGCACACTGTACCCAGAGGCGGATCCAGGGAGTGTTGTGTGACTTGATTATCATCTGGCGTTCAGTGGGGTGCAAATGCTGGGGCCTGGGGGGCTGTGGGGTGGGGTGCAGGCCTAGAGGGGCTGGACTGTCCCACCCCAGCATCTGAGTATAGGTGTGAACAGACGGGAGCTGTCGCCCTGGGGACATTGGGTATACCTGCCTCCAGGACACCTCAACCCCTTGCTTGGCGGAGGCTCCACTTGAGGGAGGTGAGGGCCGGGGCAGATGCCTCAGAAGGGGGTTCTGGTTGCAGCTCTGAGCACCACCTCCCTGCTTTTCTGGCGGGGTGAATATGGCCCCTCATCTTTCATCTCTCCCATTCAAAGCCCCAGGTCAGCACCCCTCGCCTGCCACTGCTAACTGCAAAATAGCACATGCACTCGGGCAACGGGGGATCTGGCCATAAAGAGCAGAAGTGGCAGCCCCTCCCCAGACCTGACGCCTTCCCAAGTGTCGCCCACCATGGGAGCTCCTCTTGGGCTCTGCGCCTCACTTCCTCCCCTCCCAGGGGCTCTTTTGGGTCCTTCCATGCACGACCCCTAACCAGCTCTCAGACTCGCTGCACGGCGTTCTCAGGGATCTTGTTACATGTGGGCAAGGCGCCTTCCCACCCTTTGCAGAGGTGGCGTCTGTGACATTGGCAGTCTCCGTAGGGAGGAACAAAGCTGGACCCCCTTGCTCCGTCAGGGCTCCCCATGCCTGGCTCATGCATAGATAGCATCTCTCCCTGGAAATCCCCCCAGAGGATGGCACTGACACCCAGGAGTATTCATGCAGGCTATGTCAAAGGTGCCCGCCACAGAACAAATGCAATTTTTCAAATAAGGCAGAATTGTGACACCTGCCAGTCTGTATTATTTTTGTCACGAAGACTGGCTTGTGATTTGTAAATTCATTTCCAAATCACATACCGCACCCTACACACACACACACACGTGTGCACACACACACCCTTTTTTTTCTTCCAGGGCTGGAGCAACCATTGCCTGGCAGGTTTTATGTAAATGTCATGGGAGCCTTTTGTGGTAACCTCTAGAAAATTGTTATTTCTCACTTCAAATGATATTTGCCTTTTGAGGACCCCAAAGCACGGCACCTTCTCCCTGCTTTCTTCTTCTCTTAATGGCAAGATGGGGCCGCAGCCATCGGGTTCAACAGCCCCCTGCCCACCTCACACACTTCACAGGGCAGGAAAACACACCGGCCACCAGTGGCTCGTAGTAAATATTTGTTCAGCTTTTCTCAACAGTTCAGAACCAAACCTCATCCTGTTCCCTTCAATGCATGAAGCAGATTTTCTCAAAATTTGGTAAATATTTTTAGTGGAAAATCTCAACGCTGCGATCGCAGGGACCTCAGATTCTTATCTCCCAGGGCTGTGCTGCTTGACACAGCTTTGATCTAAGGCACAGCGCGCGCGGGGCTGGCGCCTGCAGGACTCGCAGCCTGCGGGTCCCTTATGTAGTCCCGTGTGTTATATTGTAAAAAACGAACTCCCCTCATGCGTCTTAGATGGGAGCCAGAGGAAGACGTTGGCGTGTGTTGGGGAAAAGCACCCTTTTTCAAGACAAGTCCCCAGCAGTGATGAATTTGAGAACCTATACTGTTTTCTCTCTTTCTCCCCTCTCCCTGCAGCTCAGCTTTTCTTCTGGCAGGATGGGGAGGGAGGAATAAGACATATCAGTGGCCTTGGATGAGCTCTGCTGGCGTGGTGCCCCAGCTGGGCCACTGCTCTCCTATGCAGTGTGACTCTCAGAAGCCTGGCAGTTGTATGGGCATCTGTGTTGTGTAAGATGCATGACAGTTGTGGTTGTGTGGGATCACTGGTTGTGTAGGGTTAATGACAGTTGCGTAGGTGTCTGTGTTGTGTAGGGTGAATGATGGTTTTGTGGGATCACCTGTTGTGTGGAATGAATGACAGTTGTGTGGGTGTGCCTGTTGTGCAGGATGAACGAGAGATGTGTGGGATCACCTGTTGCGTAGGGCGAATGACAGTTGTGTGGGTATCTTGTGTTCTGCAGGATGAATGACAATTGTGTGGGCATCCTCTGTTGTATAGGATGAATGGGTGTTGTGTGAGTGTCCATATTGTGCAGGATGAATGACAGTTGTGTGGCCATTTCCTGTTGTGTAGGATCAGTGATGCTTGTGGGTGTGTGTCCCGTTGTGTAGGATCAGTGATGGCTGTGTGTATGTGTCCACTGTTGTGTAGGACCAGTGATGCTTGTGTGTGTGTGTCCTGTTGTGTAGGATCAGTGATGCTTGTGTGTGTGTGTCCTGTTGTGTAGGACCAATGATGCTTGTGTGTGTGTG
>NW_012120265.1:136487-150041 GCF_000951035.1 Colobus angolensis palliatus | reverse complement strand
TGCTTGTGGGTGTGTGTCCCGTTGTGTAGGATCAGTGATGCTTGTGGGTGTGTGTCCCGTTGTGTAGGATCAGTGATGCTTGTGGGTGTGTGTCCTGTTGTATAGGATCAGTGATGCTTGTGGGTGTGTGTCCTGTTGTGTAGGATGAGTGACAGTTGTGTGATGGTTCTGTGTTGTATAGGATAATAGTGAAGGTGGGCAGCTGCCCTGACCACAAACCCTTGTTTTGTATTTTTTTGTTTTCTTTTGTTTTGTATTTATCTCTCATCTACAGAACTGCATTTTCCAAGTACAGCACTGTATAAATAGAACCTAGCCAGGATCATACTGTATAAATAGAACCTAGCCAGGATCAAACACACACACACTCTCTCTCTCTCTCTCTCACATGTTTATTTATAATATTTTTATTAATCAGATTGATTAAGACCCTACCTCACACGAGCCTTTTATTCTCCTCCTAAGCAAAATGTTTAAACCAAGAGAATTTCCTTTCCAAGATTTTTATAGCATTCACCGTTTTTAGGGTTTGCAATTGTATATTTCTATTCAATTGGTTTTTTTATTTTTTGTTTTTTTGTGGGTTTTTTTCCTTCTTTTTTTTTTTTTTTTTTTTTTTTTAACAGCACACACTGTGGTAAACCATTTGGTTCATATTGTTTTTGCTAAAGTCAGTCCTGTGTGTGGTTTCGGTACACCGCTTGGGTAACTGTTGAAACTGCTGTGGTTTGAAAATAAGTTCTATTTTGCCTTTTCTTCAATTTTGTATCCCTTGCCCCCTGTTAATGAAGTCTCCCTGCGGTAGGCAGTCAGCACACCCACGAGGGTCTTTAATTTCATTTGTCTTTATTCACTGCCGTCTGCTGCGGGCCCCGGTAATTCCCACCGCAAATATCTAGGAATGATGGCATCAAACCGGGTGCCAGGATGATGCCTGATACCCAGTTTAATGCCATCATTCCCAGTTGTTTCTATACCAACTTTTCTGGGTTTTGGTTTTAGGATTTCCGTCCCCTTTTCTGAAATGCACATCAGTAAAGCTGTCTCCTTACTCATGTTTTCTGGAGCCATGAAAAAGTATGAAACCCTGCCGTGGGTGCGCGTTGCAGCTTTTGCTTTAGGGACTGGAGGCACATTAAAGTTACTTTGTCACGTTTGAGATAAGCTACACCTCAGAAAATCGGAAAAAACGATTAAGGAGTTAGCAGAAGTGGTTACATAAAAGCAGGAACTAGACCTAGAAGGTTTGAAAAATACAGCTGCTAAAAATAAATCACTGAGCAAAAGTGGGAAGTTTTGGGCTGAGAGCCGTGGCCCTGCAGTGATGCTGGGGGCTTTAATTGCACAAAGCCTCCGGTCATCAGCAAGGTTGAGAGCTGGACCGGGCACTCGGCCGACCTCACACATGTCAGGTCCAAAATCGCCTCTTTGCCAAAGCACAAACACTAACAACTGAGAAAAAACGGTGGTTGTTGTTTTTTTTTCCTTCTGAAAACAAGAGGCCAGCAGTTGATATGCCCTGGTTTCATATTACCGTAGTCATGATTTCTAAATAACAACGGTTTCGGCAACAGAGCAAAACCAGGCACAGGCAGTTCTTGGTGTGAACGAAGCTTTTCATCTCCGATCATCTCTTTGCGCATCAGAAACCTCAGCTTGAAATGGTAGCAGGCAGAATTCTTAACCACTCCTCCCAAAAACCAATCTCTTTTTTAAACCCCCCAAACCAAGGGAGGAAGATCTTCATTGAAAAGAAGAAGAAAAGCAGCTCAAAAATGACTGATTTATTTGAACCTTCGGTACCGTGGCGGTTGTTCTTGGGGGCCTGGCTGGGGCGTCCTCCCTTTACACCCCTCTCCAGATACCTGCAGATCTGCCTCAGATCATCATTCCCTGCAGGAATGGCTTCGAGAAATCAAGCAGTGTCCATCCTGGACTTGCTGCCCGTCCCAGGGGGCTACACCGTGTCCTGGGACTTTGAGCTTCTCCCCTGGAAATACTTCCTGTTTCCTCTGCTAGAATCTTGCGATTTGATCCATATCTCATAGGTATTCGAGGAAAAAGAAATAGCCAAGCAGGCACAGTAACATCACTGTTTCCTGCAAACCGGGAAGGCCAGATGCCTTTATTCCCTTCTTGCTCCCCAGGGTATTGCTCCAAAGGGCCCCAGGTCCCTGGAGACCTGTGGAATCTGTAACAGGTGGCACCTGGTTCACCAGGGCCTCCTGAAGCCCACTGTGGCGAGCCCTGGGCTGGAGGGCACCAGGGACATGGGGCAGTATTGGCTGGCATTTGTATGGGTATGCTGGGCCCGCTATTCACAGAGCTGACCCTCAGCCGTGCCAGAGGCCAGTGCCACGGGAAGCAGACAGAGTGGTGAGGGACCCTGGCGGGGGGGGGCTTTCCTGTGGAGGGAGAGGCTGGGCAGAGGCAGGCAGGGGCTCCAGAGACTGGCTGAGGTCACTGTCTCTCCCCGCTGCAAACCCACAGGCTGGGGTGCAGGACACTGTCACATTGTCCCCCAGGGTGCCCCTGCCCGTGGCTTTGGTGGCTCCCTGCTCACACTTGCTCTATCTGAGCCTAAACAGTGGACATGGATTGTCCGGCAGTTCTAGAGGCTCAAAGTCCAAGATCAAGGCGCCAGTGCAGTTGGTTTCTTCTGAGGCTGCTCCTTGGCCTGGCGCATAGTCACGTGGCTGTTTCTGTGCGTAGATCTGTGTCCTAAACTCTTTCAGTGAGGACAGTCATTGACCCTCTGACTTCATTTTAACTCAGTTACCCCTTTAAATATGCTATCTTCAAGTATGGTCATATTCTAAGGCACAGGGGTTAGGACTTGAACATACGAACAATTGTTGGGGGGACACAGCCCTTTGCTTGGATTAAGAAACAGGCTGACAGCAGCCAGTGCCAGGCTGAAGGGGGTGGCCACCATGCCCCCACCGTCTTCCAGGGCCACTCCTAGCCCCAGGGCTGGGCTGCAGAGCTGAACACAGGCCTGATAGGGAAAGGGCTGCCATTTCTTCCCTGAGAAGGCCCCCACCTGTGATGGCATTCCAGTTGGGAGTGCCTTCCAGGTGGAGGGACAAGGCATAGCCAGGAAAGAAGCCCTGGGTTTGGGGGTTCCTGGGGAAGGAGGTGCCACCTGGACAAAAGTGGGGTGTCATCCCCAAGTGGGGGAAGCCCTCAAGCAGTCTGGGCAGGGTGCTGGGGCCTACCCGTGTTAAGAGCCCACTTTGCTGGGTGGGTTTGGCTCACAGGGAAGGGAGCCGAGCTGGTGGGTAGCCAATAGGGAGACGAGGCTTCTAGGGACGGGAGGGTGGAAGTGAGGGGCCCTCGCCCACCCTCCATCCTGCTCAGGAGTCCCCTCTGCTCCAGTGGACAGCCTGGGGTTCACAGGAGCCTGGGCAGGCCTCACTTGACCGCCTCCAGCCAGAGCTGCCTGCCCATCCCTTGGGCCTTAGGAGAGGGAAGGGGGCAAGTCCTGGAGACCCTGCAGTGAGGCCTTGGCTTCCCATTGGCTTGTGCCTGGGACCAGGAGAGGCCCTGCATGGGAGGCGGTCTTGAGGTGGGGGTGTGAGGCAGTTCCTCAAGGCCAGTGGAACCAGCCTGGGGGCTGCGGGCTGGGCCAGATCACCCTGCTCTCTGCAGACCTGGGGAGGTCAGGGGTAGGAGGAGGCTGCAGTAGAGCTGAAGGTGGGAGGGACACCTGGGGATAGAAAAAGAGAGACACGTGGGGACTGCCCTGAGAGGGCAGGCGCTGTCGGAGGCAGAGGGGCCACATTCCTGTCCTGCCTGCGTGGGCTAGGCGCTACCCCTCTAGGGAAGGGTCTCCAGCATGGCTTGCCCACAAGTTTTGGCAAAGATAGTCCGTGTGGGCCCCTTCCAGATCCCAGGGCCCCCTTTGCTAACTGGGCCTTGGGGCTGACAGTGAATTGATTTGAGGCCACAGGAGGAGACTGATACCAGGCCTCGCCCTCCCTCCTTTCTCATCCATGTGAGTCCTAATAGAGCCCAGGACAGCTCTCCCTCCAACCCCGAGGAGGGGCCTCTTAGATGGAATCACACAGACGGGGAGAGTCTGGAAGGATCTCCCACAGCCAGTGGCCAGAGGTCAGCCAAGGATGTGACGGTGACCCTGGTGGAACCTTGTGGGACAGGCGGAGGCAGGCAGGCCGCAAGGGTGGGCTGTCGGGGAGTTTGTCTCCAAGTCCTTCTGTGCAAACCGTGGGAAGGAAGACTTTTTCCTTGAATACGCAAAAGAAAGCAGCAGTCCTTATGCTGGCCCAGAATTGCCAGTCAAGAGAAAAGTGAATTTCCGTTTCCAGAAGTAGGGCTACAGGCAAGGGGGGGCTACAGGTCAGGTTCTCACTGGCCCACGCTGGGCACAGCGGTGCAGGACACTGAGTGGGAGCAGACTCCTGGGATCCCAGGAATGTCACCTTGTTTGGCGCCCTCCTCCTCATTTCCACTTCACAGATAAGGAAACTGAGGTCAGCTGGGAGGAGGCACTTTCCCTTGCCGAGGCCCAGAGCTAAAGGCAGCAGATGCGGGCTGTAGCCCTGGAGCCCACAGGGACACCCGGGGCCTCAAAAATGAGGCCTGGGATGGCTGATCTGCTGCGGGAACAGAGGGAACGGCTTTAGATCTGGGCATGGAGAGGGACCGAAGATGGCCTGTGTGAGCTCGTTCTACCAGATGAGGAAGGCAGGCGTCTCAGGCTCAAGTGGTGCGCGGGGCAGGTGTGGCTGGGAGCCAAGGTGCTCTCTGGAGGTGCAGCCAGAGATCCAAGGTCAACTTTCTTTCTTTAGAAAGAAAGTTCCTGGTTTCTTTCTAAACATTAGCCTCGAAACTTCCAGAGTTAACACACTGGAATCGTGTTACATGTTATTGAGCCTCCAGTCTAGGGTGCTGCATGGACCACACTGAATGCCCAGGGACCCCGTTGGGCAGATAGAGGGGTGTCAGACAGGAGCATGGAGTCAGCCCGGCTGGCCTGCAAACTGCAGATGCTAGAAGGCCTGGCAGGTGGGACCTCCCGTCACCAAACAGATCTCAACAGGCCTCTGCTTCTTGGTGGAATGTTCTGGTACATTGGCAGTATGCATTGGGAAAAGCCACCTGTTTTCAGGCCATGTCCCTCACACAGTCTCATTTTCCTCCACTTCTGAACCCTTCTCTCCCACCTCCCTGTCAAGATATGCCTTGCCGGGACTGGGCATCCTGGAGTTCCCTGCTTGTCAGAAGCCCAGAAAGGCCCAGACAAACCCTGCCCCTTGGAGCCACCAACACCAGAGGGACAGAAGTGGGAGCTAAAAAAGAACTTAAGGCCAAGCGCAGTGGCTCATGCCTGTAATCCCAGCACTTTGGAAGGCTGAGGCGGGCAGATGACTTGAGGCCAGGAGTTTGAGGTTAGCCTGGGCAACATGGCAAAATCCCATCTCTACTAAAAATACAAAAATTAGCCACGCATGGTGGCTCATGCCTATAGGAGGCTGAGGTGGGAGGATCGCTTGAGCCCTGGAGGCCAAGGCTGCAATGAGCCGTGATTGCACCACTGCATTTCAGCCCAGGTGACAGAGTGAGACTCTGCCTCAAAAAAGAAAAAAAAAAAAAAAAGAACGTAAACCACAGCGTGGCAGAGCTGTGTGCAGACCCTCATAACTAACATGCCTAATAACCATACCACCTTGTGAAACTAATCCCTCTTCATTTGTAAGTAACTCTCCCCCACCCCGCCTTTTTTTTTTTACTATTAGAAGCTTGCAGTGTATTTTTCTGCTCAGCCATGATTTTTTAAATTAGTGTGTTAGTAAATGTGTTGCCATGCTAAATTGAATCTGTTTGAAACGTACCTGCATGCAAACTATTCAAGGACAACTCAAGTTTTAGCTCCTCTGTGTGTGTTGTGTATGGGAGTCATCTGAAGTGTTTTTCCTGTGTTGTTCACAACCCGTTAAGCCCCTGGGATAAAGCTGATTAAAACTGGGATTCCCCAGGCTACCCCCATCCCACCTGTTAGCCAAATTCCAAGCTCTTCCCAGAGAAGCGCCCCAGGCTTGTGCCCACCGGCATTCTGCTCTGTCCGGGTGAGTAACTCATATTTCTTTCTTTCTTCTTTTTTTTTTTTTTTCTCCTAAACTTTCCAGGTAAAAGTACACCTGTAAGCCAGCTTGGTTCTGCAGACTTTCCCGAGGCCCCCGATCCATTCCAGCCACTCGGGGCTGACAGCGGCGACCCGTTCCAAAGTAAAAAGGGGTTTGGGGACCCGTTTAGTGGAAAAGACCCATTTGTCCCCTCCTCTGCAGCTAAACCTTCTAAGGCCTCTGCCTCGGGCTTTGCAGACTTCACCTCTGTAAGTTGAGTCCTCCGCCTCCGGGCCACACCCCCTCCTTCCGCTTGCAGCTTGCCTGGGATTTTTGTCTCTTTTTAAAGGCAAACCTCCCAGCTTCTTTAGCCTCTTGGTACCTCACACTCTCTGTCCCTCGCGTTATTTATTCTACACTGCCACTTCTGTAAGAAAAACAGTTTCTCAATAAAAAAAAAAGAGCCGCGGTTTTGATGCTCTATCGTAAGGGCATGTTTTCTTCCAGCAGGGAGGCGGGACGTATCTGTCCTTCATGGTAGATTCCTTGTATTATTTCTGTCGCACCGAGGCTGTTGTGTTCACTGGTTTTTGGAAACCAAGATGTCAAACACTTCCGAAGTATGAAAAAAAGACTGCAAAAGTTACATTAGGGTTCTGCTGTCCCCAAAAAGCCCTTTGTGCACAAGTTCTCATAGTCCCGCCCCATGCATTTTGTGCCACAAGTACAAACTGAAGGACTTCAGGCAGATCACACCAGGGAAGCGCAATTTGAAGTTTTTTTGTTGTTTTCTGTTTTTTAAAAGCTTTTAAATGTCAGTTACCAGCTCCAATGAAAAAAGAAATCCAGTCTAGGATAGCCACTCTGAAAACCAAAACAAAAAGAGCTCAAAAAAGCTGTTGAGCAAAGTTTAGTGCCTTTTCAGAAGCAAATCCCAGGATTTTGAAAGCCTGGCTTTGTTTTTCTCTGTGTGAAAACTACTCCGGATTGTAACATGCCGTCGCTTCAAGGAGTTTTTGGTAGCTTCCTTGATACATGAAAATCTTGTTCTCTGAAAGCTTCAGGTGTTGTCTGCCCAGAATTGGTTTTATTGTGTGTGACGCACTCGCTTTCTTCCTTTGAGCTTGTTAGTTCCTTCATCATTAGGTGTGAGACGTGTTATTTATAGATGCTCCGACTCCTGGGATGGCTCTTTGAACACAGGCCCTGCCATGTCAATGCACAGAAAGCACCTGATTTGTTTCTGAGCCATCTTGATGATCTCCACCATGCACAGCTATCCTATGGCTTATTTATCAATTATTTATTTTAGCGACAGGGTCTCCTTATGTTGCCCAGGCTGGACTGCATTGGCACGATCAGAGCTCACTTGTAGCCCCGAATTCCTGGGCTCAAGCAATCCTCCTGTCTTGGCCTCCTGAGTAGCTGGGACGACAGGTGTGCAACACCACGCAAGGCTGATTTTTGATTTTTTTGGTAGAGATCGGGTCTTGCTGTGTTGCCTGGGCTGGTCTGGACCTCCTGGCCTCAAGCTGTCCTCCCACCTTGAAGTACTGGGGTTGCACATGACTGGCCTGTGTGGCTTATTTAGGTCTCCCAAGACCCTGACCTGTTTCTGGCTCTTGGTGACCTATAAATATTTTACAACTGTAGTGAGTTTGATTTTGTTGACCCTAGATGTGCCCTGAGGGTCTATACAAAATGGTGACATTGTTAATAAAAGCCAGAAACAAAACCTGCTTTATCTAGAGTTTCTTGAATAGCTCTTCATTTATTTTCTGGTGGAAAAATATTAAATGCCGATTTAAAGAAAACAGTACTCTTCACACATGACTCAGGTACTCTGTCTTGGGTAGGGAAGAGTTAGGTAAGTGGGGTGAACGGCAGCTTGAAGAAATGACTGTTCTCATTCTGAAATTCATAGTTCTATTTCCTGTGACCCCAACCCCCAAAGGGCTCGTTTTTTCGAAAACATTAAAAAAAAAAAAGAAAAAAACCACCCAAGATTTCAAGGTATCGTTTGGTTTAGCATTTCTGGTAGTTCCAGAACAATTGTTAACTGAAGTTTTAAAACAGCGCCAGCCAGTTTATCACCCTCCTCTCCCGGTGGGAGAGCAAATTCCACCCAGGCCTGGGTGCAGCCCTGCTGTTTTCTGGGGTTTTTTTTCACCTAGTTTTTTGGTTTTTACGTTTTCAGAGATGGGTCTCACTCTGTTGCCCAGGCTGGAGTGCAGTGGTGCAATCACAACTTCACCGCAGCCTTGACCTCCTGGGCTCTAGCAGTCGTCCCGCCTGAGCCTCCCATGTAGCTGGGACCTCAGGCACACACCACCACATCTGGCTAATTTTAAAATGTTCTGGTGGAGACAAGGTCTCGCTTTACTACCCAGACTGGTCTGGGTAGTAAACTCTGGGTAGTAAACTCTGGGCTCAAACGATCCTCCTGCCTCGGCCTCCCAAAGCATTGGGATTACAGGCATGAGCCCCTGCACCGGGCCTGTTTTCTGCTTAAAATCACTTTTCCCACTGCAGACACCCCAGTTTTTTCCAGAGGAAATGATCAGATAGTGTACTTCAGCCACTCCGAAGGGATGGGGTGAGTGAAGACAGGATCCTTCATTGTTTTTGCTTGTCCCCTTGGGTCGTATCATTGTCCAAAATCATCCATAACCAGCCCCGTCTGGGGACTCGAGGCGTCTCTCCGTGTTCATGGCATTCAGGGGCCCAGCCGATCAGCCAGGGGGTTCTGGGTCCGCTGGATCTTGAGTATTTGTGCTAACTTAGAAGAGGGCACAGCTGCTTCCTCTGGTTTGGATGATTCCACTTCCCTGAGCAGATGCTAAGAGGGCTGTCTGTCTGCCCGGCAGATTGGCAGCGTGACTCTTTCGGATGTTCTGAGACTGCTGTTCAGGGCACGTTTTCACCTGTGCAGGAGCAGCCCAGTCCATGATGGCAGTCAGGGGGCCCAGGTCACCCCCACCTCACTTGTGGAGGTGGTGCCCCGGCTGTGCCTCTCCAGAACCCTCTAATTTACAAGCCTCAAATTTCCATCAGTGGGTTATTGGTGCGTGTGGCTGTTCCCGGGAACCCTCTTCCCTCTCTGGTATTTCTTTAAAAGCAGGCCTTTCTGTCTCAGGCAAATGTGTGTATTAGGAAGTGGCATTTCTAGGTTAGCAGAATGGTTCTTTTGGAAGTTCGAATTAAGAGCAGTGCAAATATCAGATCAGCTAGGCCACGCTTTGAATTACTGAAGGAGTTGGATGCGATCTCAATGTCAGAGTAAGTGAATGAATAGGAAGTGGCTTGGCGTGTCCTGCACATGGTGGGGTGGAAGTGCCATCAGACGCCTTGGAGTGCCAGTGTCCGTTCCTAGTGAGGACAGGTGCCCGGCGCCTCCCTGGGCTGTCCCATCGCCCAGCGTGCTGAGCTGTCTGAACTGCGGATTTCTAAGAGGCTGCCGAAATGAACCACTTATTTGCTTCTGAAAATGAACCGCATCCTGAGTGGGCAGACCTTGGCGAGGGCGGTGTGTCCCGCCCCTGCGGTGTCTCGGTTCCATGGTCGTGCCAGAGGGAAGCAGAAATCAGAGCCGGTGTGAATCCCAGCCACTATTGATTTTGCATCAGCCACACCCACAGGCATCCAGATTCTGGCCCATGTGACTCACCCAGATCTGAGAACTAGAAGGTAGCCCCGTCCAGGGCTAAGACAGCAGACGCAGAGGGAGCCGCGGAGTCCCCTTTCCGGAGAGCTCTCGCAGCCCTCCCAGCTCAGCGTACCTCCTAAGTGCATGCTTGCATGTCTCCGTAGTGGATTCGTGAGCTGGCCTTGAACCAGTCAACTCTGAAGGCACCGGGAACTTTCCTACTGAAAGTTTCATTTGGAAACACAGATCCTTCAAGCAGAAGGCACTTCCGTGACACTCTGCGACACGGGAATTCAGCGGGGCCAAAGAAGACCAGGGGCCTGTGGTTCAGACCCAGCAGGCCGGTCACTTGGCCGTTCCACGCTTTGATTTGGATCCGGGCGAATATTACCGTCAGCTCTCACCCACTCTGTCCTCAAGGCTGGTGGAGGGTGAGGTCCCCGTCAGCCGCGCTATCTCCCTCCCACTGTTGTCAGCAGCACCATGGAATAATTTCCACCTGCACTTGTTTTTTTCCTTGTTTTTCTCCCCATGAGGTGTTGGAAAATTCCCCAAAGTGGGGTGGGGGGGGCTTATCTGTGCCCATGGCGGTGACACAATGGCAGGAAGGGAGTCCGACCTGGAGACTCATCAGACCCCCAAGTGTTTAGCTGGGCAGTGCCTCTTTAAGAAGTCAAGACTCAGCCCTTCCTCCGAGAGATGTCTTTTCTTGATACTGACACTCCGCCTGTCCCCCGTCTGGGTCCTGAGGCCAGCTAGAGGGAGGCCTGCAGGCCTCCGCGTCCTCCTCACTGCCACCTCTGCCTCCCAACCAGGGTTCTTGCATCCACCCGCTCCTGCACCTGGCCCAGTCCCCCCAGCCCTGCCATCTGGCCCTCGTCTCTCCCGACCCCCGCTTATGCCACCATCAAGCCATGAAATATCCGGACGCTGCCAATCTGATCACCCAACTCACTCACCCACGGAGTCTCCACAGGGAAATCCCAGCTCCTTTCTGGGGCCCATGGGCCCCTCCTCAGTCTGGCTTATCCCACCCCATGCTTTGTCCTGGCAACCCCAAGGTCGGGCATTGAGCCTCACACCCCCAACCTCATGGGGACGCATCCTCCCTGTCAGTTTCAGCCGGTATCCCACCCTGCGCTGGCCTGGGGGAAAAAAGTGTAGAGTGTGAGCCACCCCTTCCCTGGCCTCAGCGTCCCCAGCTGTCAGAGGGATGACATGACAGCGGGCCCACCCCAGGTTGTCACACAGACATAGTGTTGCGTGTGGTGGAGAGGCCGTGAGTGTTCCTGTGTGCTTCCTTCCCCATCCTCCCTGGGGAGTCTGCGGGGCCCTCCTCGAGAGCCTGGGTCCTGGATTGTACTGGGATTGTTTGTATATTTCTGCTCCCAAGGGCGCCTGGGGAAGAGCCACCGCGTGTGTTATCTTTGGTGTTACTCCAGCATTTAGCAGAGAGCTGGTCAGAGGCAGTGCATCGCAGAGAGATGTTAATAAGGGAATCCTTTTAGTCCCTAAGCGGTAGCAGCTTTCCTGAGGGGGCCGATGATGCCAGTGACTTCTCGGACGTCTGGGACATGGGGACCCACCCTGGGGGAGGAGCTTGTGGGATGTGGCTTTTCTTTTCATAACTAAAGTACTTTGAGTTGTTTGAAATCACCTAGCTCAGCATCAAGATACTTTTCTCCCTTTTTTAAGTTCTTATTTTAACAGAACATTTTAGAAAAACACCCCACAGATAAAAACTTGACTAAATGGCAGTGTAAATGCCACAGCTTTTGTCAGTGTTCTGGGAGAAATCAACCCTCAGAGCCGGGCGCAGTGGCTCACGCCTGTAATCCCAGCACTTTGGGAGGCTGAGGCAGGTGGATCACAAGGTCAGGAGTTCAACACCAGCCTGACCAACATGGTGAGACCCTGTCTCTACTAAAAATACAAAAATTGGCCAGGCACAGTGGCTCAAGCCTGTAAACCCAGCACTTTGGGAGGCCGAGGCGGGCAGATCACGAGGTCAGGAGCTCAAGACCATCCTGGCTAACATGGTGAAACCCCGCCTCTACTAAAAATACAAAAAAATTAGCTGGGCATAGTGGCGCATGCCTGTAGTCCCAGCTACTTGGGAGGCTGAGGCAGGAGAATGGCGGGAACCTGGGAGGCGGAGCTTGCAGTGAGCCGAGATTGCTCCATTGCACTCCAGCCTGGGTAACAGAGCGAGACTCCATCCCAAAACAAAACAAAACAAAAATTAGCCGGGCATGGTAGCGCACCCCTGTAATCCCAGCTACTCAGGAGGCTGAGGCAGGAGAATCCCTTGAACTCGGGAGGCGGAGGTTGCAGTGAGCCGAGACCGTGCCACCGCACTCCAGCCTGGGCAACACAGCGAGACTCCAACTCAAAAAAAAAAAAAAAAAGGGAAAAAAAAAGGACCCTTAGAGGGTCTCAGAGCTCTCTGGAGCATGGCCGGAGGTAGAAATACCGTGTTCTCAGAGTGCAGAATTGTCTGCACTGTGGGGCTTTAGAGCCATGCACACTCGAACTTCCCCATCTTTGCACCTCTTGGCCACCAGCATCAAGGGCCCATCCTCACTTCTCTGTGTGGGGCAGGGTGGCTTGTTTTTCTGAGGCCCAGAGGTCACGGTTAAGATCGCACTCAATCATGCATCCCGTCCTCTCTGCCTTCCAGATGGGGGTCCTGAGCCAGGCTTGCGCACCCACTGGGTCCAGCCAAGACACGCTTTTCCCCTGCACATCGGACCCTCCGCCAGGTGGTGGACAGGACCCTGTCCCTCTCCCACGCATTCCCTGCCTCCCTCCAGCCTGCAGGTCCCAGCCCCTGGGCCACATCACCCACTCTCCGTTTTTCCTTTGCAGTTTGGCAATGAGGAGCAGCAACTGGCGTGGGCCAAGCGGGAGAGCGAGAAGGCGGAACAGGAGAGGCTGGCGCGGCTGCGGCGGCAGGAGCAGGAGGACCTGGAACTGGCCATCGCGCTCAGCAAAGCTGACATGCCTGCCGCCTAGGCGAGGGCCATGTGCAGGCGGGACAGGGCACGGGCAGGTTCCAGAGAGGGGGCAGTGCAGATGTCTATATATACACACACACACCGTCGCCACCGTACTCCAAGGACCGGGACTCGGGGGCTCGTTCAGGGTGAGCAAACTGGCTGCAAGACCTGGAAAGGGCACATCTCCTGGGGAAGCCCTTATGGAGGCCTTGGCCACCACTTCTACAGGTCCGTCTCTCCACTGTGCCATCCCCCCCCGGGGCTGACCGCCTCCGGCTCTTGCTCTGGGAACAAACACATGGCTGGTCAGTTGAGGAGAGGAAGCACCCAGGGCCTCCCCGCCTCCTCCCTACTCATAGCTGCAGACATCCCCGCCCGCCCTCCCACGCATCAGTCAGACACTCCCCCAGTGGTGTATGCATTCGTTGTATAAAATGAAGTTTGAATGATTAATATAAAATATTTTAATACAAAACAAGAGAAGCTTCTTTAATCTCTGTAAACATTGTTTTCCCTGCATGGGTATCAGGAAGCAGATCAACCTTGCAAAAATAGGTAGAGCATTGCTCTTTAAATCTTAAGTTTTTACTTTTTTTGTGTGTAATTTTTTTTTTTTTTAATTTAAAGAGATGGGATCTTGCCATGTTGCCCAGGCTGGTCTCAAACTCCTTGACTTAAACAGTTCTCCTGTCTCAGCCTCCCAAAGTGCTGGGATTACAGCTGTGAGCCACCAAGCCCTGCCCATTTTTGTGTTTTAACCAACTTTATTATTTTTTTTTTTTTTGGAGACGGAGTCTCGCTCTGTAGCCCAGGCTGGAGTGCA
>NW_012120265.1:131856-134612 GCF_000951035.1 Colobus angolensis palliatus | reverse complement strand
GTTACAAGGAGAACTGGTCAGGTGCTTTGTAGAATGTCCCTCCGTTGAGATTTGTCTGATGTTTTTCCCATGACTAGGCAGGGAGCTAGACTTGGGGGAGGAAGAGCACAGGGATGAAGTGCCTTGACATCAAATCACATCAAAGATCCGTGTCGTCGGACACGGCTTACATGGCTGATGTTGACCTTGATCCACTGTACATAGATTTATTTTTATTTATTATTTTATTTAATTTTATTTTGGGACAGAGTTTCGCTCTTGTCAGCCAAGCTGGAGTGCAATGGCGTGATCTCAGCTCGCTGCAGCCTCCACCTCCCAAGTTCAAGCAATTCTTCTGCCTCAGCCTCCCGAGTAGCTGGAATTACAGGCATTAGGCAACACACCCGGCTAATTTTTTGTATTTTTAGTAGAGATGGGGTTTTGCCACGTTGGCCAGGCTGGTCTCAAACTCCTGGCCTCAGGTAGATTTATTTTTAAAAAGCAGTTTTTCAACCTCAGATATTTTGTTACATAGACTCGTCTCAGGGCAGTAATTCATGAGATTGAAAATACAGGGCCGGGCATGGTGGTTCACACCTGTAATCCCAGCACTTTGGGAAGCCGAGGCGGGTGGATCATGAGGTCAGGAGATCGAGACCATTCTGGCCTCGTGAAACCCCGTCTCTACTAAAAATACAAAAATTAACTGGGCGTGGTGGTGGGCGCCTGTAATCCCAGCTACTCAGGAGGCTGAGGCAGGAGAGTGGCTTGAACCTGGGAGGCGGATGTTGCAGTGAGCTGACATCGCGCCATTGCACTCCAGCCTGGTGACAGAGCCAGACTCTGTCTCAAAAAACCAAAACAAAACAAACAAGCCAGGAGCAGTGACTCATGCCTGTAATCCCAGCACTTTGGGAGGCCGAGGTAGGAGGATAACTTGAGGCCAGGAGTTCAAGACCAGCCTGGCCAACATGGTGAAACACCACCTCTACTAAAAATACAAAAAATTAGCCGGGCGTGGTGACAGGCACCTGTAATCCCATCTACTCAGGAGGCTAAGACAAGGAGGATCGCTTGAACCTGGGAGGCAGAGGTTGCAGTGAGACAAGATCGTGCCACTGCTCTCTAGCCTGGGCAACAGAGCGAGACTCTGTCTCCAAAAACAAAAAAAGAAAAAGGAAAATCCTCAGGAAAAGGAAGAGAAAAAATACCAGCCATCCTTTAAGTGGAAGCGGATCATCATAAAGGTCTTCCTCATCATCTTCCCATTGAGTAAGCCGAGGAGGAGGAGGAGGAAGGCTTGGTCTAGGGGTGGCAGAGGTGGAAGAAAATCCACATACAGGCAGGGCACAGTGACTCATGCCTGTAATTATTGCACTTTGGGAGGCTGAGGCAAGTGGATCACCCGAGGTCAGGAGTTCGAGACCAGCCTGGCCAACATGGTGAAACCCGTCTCACCTGAAAATACAAAAATTAGCTGGGTGTCATGGCAGATGCCTGTAATCCCAGCTACTCGGGAGGCTGAGGCAGGAGAATCACTTGAACGTGGGAGGCGGAGGTGGCAGTGAGCTGAGATGGCGCCACTGCACTCCAGCCTGGGCAACAAGAGTGAGACTCAGGCTCAAAACAAAATCCACATGCGACTGAACCCACCTGGTTCAAACTTGTGTTGTTCAAGGGTCATCTGTAAACCATAAACTGAAGTTTATGGTGGATTTGGGCAAATGTAGAGATTCCAGACCTTTGGTAATCCTCCTTTTCCAGGTTACAGACCCTTGAGGGGTCCCTGCAGTACCGGAGACGAGGGTGTTGGGAGGGGACGCTTCCTTGGTGTCCATGGAATGGACCTGCTTTGTGGATCGGGGGACCTGGTGGGGCCTCATGGGCTTTGTAACTTCTGAGATGCCCCCAATCTCTGCAAAAATGAGCAGCTTCCTGAAAGTGGTCATGGCCAGAGGCAATTCCCAAGACTTCCTTCCTCCTGCAGGAAAACCCAGAGTGAATCTGAAGGTCCCACGCCACGTGCTTCTGCCATGACAGATCCCTTTGGAGAAGGCACTGAGTCACCTCTCTCCAGGGTAGTCACAGCTTTGGCACCATTTGAAGGAAGGTGAAGCTCACATTCTATATTTGGTTGGGGACTTCACAGTTTTCACAGTGATTCAACTTCCATTATCTTGTTGGAAACTCAAAGCAACAAGTAGATGAAGAGGGTGGATGTTAGCCCATTTTCCTGATGGGAAAACTGAGACTCATTCCCTGCAGTCATTTGCCCAGAGCTCCGAAGCCAGCCAGGGGCAGAGGCCCATCTTACTGACTTGAGAAAAGAACTGAGGGTTTCTTAGAAAACTTGAGGGTTTCTAGTTTCTTGTTTTCTTCTGCTTATTTGCATATTCACCGTACCCAGAAGAGGCAGGTGATGGCTCTTGATATCCTAGAAATGGAAAAGCATGTATTGAATTAGGAGCTCTTACCCAGGGGATGGGACGTTTTTAGGGAAAGCAGTGAACCCCTGAATGCACATTTGCAAGTTTTTTGTTATTGTTTTTTGTTTTTTTTTTTTTAATCGGAGTCTTGCTCTGTCTCCAGGCTGTAATGCAGTGGCACAATCTCAATCACTGCACCCTCTACCTCCCAGGTTCAAGTGATTCTCCTGCCTCAGCCTCCCAAGTAGCTGGGACTACAGGCATGCACCATCATGCCTGGCTAATTTTTGTATTTTTATTAGAGATGGGGTTTCACTGTGTTGGCTAGGATGGTCTCGATCTCTTGACCTC
>NW_012120265.1:128155-130411 GCF_000951035.1 Colobus angolensis palliatus | reverse complement strand
CTCACTGTAACCCTGTAACTCTGCCTGCTGGGTTCAAGTGATTATCCTGCCTTGGCCTCCCAAGTAGCTGGGATTAGAGGCATGAGCCACCACGCCCAGCTAATTTTTGTATTTTTAGTAGAGATGGGGTTTCACTGTTAGCCAGGCTGGTCTCAAACTTCCAACCTCAGGTGATCTACCCACCTTGGCCTCCCAAAGTGCTGGGATTACAGGCGTGAGCCATTGCACCCGGCCCTTTTTCAGATAGTTGCAATCTAGGGTTGGTTGAATCAGCAGATACAGAAACCTCCAATACAGCAGGCAAGAGGCAACTTTTATTTTATTTTTATTTCTTTATTTTTAGAGAAAGGGCCTTACTCTGTCACCCAGGCTGAAGTGCAGTGGTGCAATCATAGCTCACTGCATCCTCGACCTCCTGGGCTCAAGTGATCCTCCCACCTCAGCCTCCCAAGTAGCTAGGACTAGAGGTGTGCACCACCATGCCCGGGTAATTTAAAAAAAAAAATTTTTTTTTTGGTAGAGATGGGGTCTCGCTTTGTTGCCCAGGCTGGTCTCAAACTCCTGGCCTAAAGCGATCCTCCAGCTTCAGCCTCCCAAAGTGCTGGGATGACAGGCGTGAGCTTATGCACCCATCTGAAAGAGGCAACTTTTTTTTTTCTTTTAGAGACAGAGTTGCGCTCTGTCACCCAGCCTGGAGTGCAGTGGTGTGATCTCAGCTCACTGCAGCCTTCACATCCCAGGTACAAGCGATTCTCCTGCCTTAGCCTCCTGAGCTGGAACTACATGGTGGAAATACCATCATGCCAGTATAATTTTTGTATTTTTTGGTAGAGATGGAGTTTTGCCGTATTGCCCAGGCTGGTCTCGAACTCCTGACCTCAGGTGATCCACCTGCCTCGGCCTCCCAAAGTGCTGAGATTACAGGTGTGAGCCGCTATGCTTGGTCACAAGAGGCAGCTTCTGACTGCAACCCCATTGTGTTTTGCCTCCCAGATTGTAAGGAGCCATGTCCCCTTTGTGGGCACCCTCTATCTTCTCTGCATCCAACAACCCAGTTTGGACTGGTGTTCAACTGGAATTCAAGGGCCCACGTTGCCTGGTCCAAGCCATGTTTCGAAAAAGAATGACGAATGATCTACAGCCTCCTCTGAGTAAATGAAATCACATCTTCAAAGCCCATTTTATGTAAAAGGACATTCTCATCCTGGAACAGTTGTGGAAGGCTATTTTTAAAATTGTCAGGAAGCGTCTGGGAAACAAAGAAACTACCTCTTGAAATAATGGAGTCAATATTTCTGCCCCTTATCAGATCAAGTTCCTTTGAAACATGCTGCTTTTTTTTTTTTTTTTCCAAAATTTTCCCCAAAGTTACTAGGACCTGTACAAATTGTATCATGAGCTGTTTTTGGAAAAATATAAGAGGAAATGGAAATATGATGGTTATCGCAAGCTTATTCCAAAGAGATGACGTGATGTGGGCTTGCCTGGGTAGAGTCGTATTTACGTTGAGTGGTCTTTATTTTTATTTTTATCAAATTATTATTATTATTTTGAGATGGAGTTTTGCTCTTGGTGACCAGGATGGGGTGCAATGGCATGACCTCGGCTCCCTGCAACCTCCACCTCCCAAGTTCAAGCGATTCTCCTGCCTCAGCTCCCCGAGTAGCTGGAATTGTAGACGCCCGCCACCATGCTGGGCTAATTTTTTTATTTTTAGTAAAGATGGGGTTTCACCATGTTGGCCAGGCTGATCTCAAACACCTGGCCTCAGGTGATCTGCCCACCTCGGCCTCACAAGTAGTGCTGGGATTGCAGGCATGAGCCACTGCACCCAGCCGAGTGGGTCTTTAAATATCACTCCTTGATTTGCTTTCTGGTTTGGTTTTGTTTTGGGGACAGGGTCTTGCTCTGTTGCCCAGGCTGGAGTGCAGTGGTGTGGTCATAGCTCACTGCAGCCTCGACCTCCTGGGCTCAGGTCATCCTCCTACCTCAGCCTCCTGAGTAGCTGGAACCACAGGCATGCGCCACCATGCCCAACTACTTTTTAAAAATTGACCAGGCACAGTGGCTCATGCCTGTAATCCCAGCATTTTGGGAAGCCGAGGTGGGTGAATCATGTGAGGTCAGGAGTTCAAGACCAGCCTGACCCACATGGTGAAACCCCATTTCTACTAAAAATACAAAAAATTAGCCAGGCATGGTGGCGTGTGCCTGTAGTCCCAGCTACTCAGGAGGCTGAGGCAGGAGAATCGCTTG
>NW_012120265.1:124635-126290 GCF_000951035.1 Colobus angolensis palliatus | reverse complement strand
CACCGTGCCCGGCCTAAATTTATTTTTAATTTATAAAAATTTTTAATCTTTTTTATTTTTTTAGAGACAGGGTATCACTACGTTGCCCAGGCTGGATTCAAACTCCTAGGCTCAAGCAATCCTCCCGCCTCAGCGTCTGGAGTAACTGGGACTATAGGTGCATGCCACCACTTTAACCACTTTTTTCTTTTAAACCACTTTTAAGTGCATGGTTCAGTAACGTTAAATATATTCACGCCATTCTGCAACAGATCTCTAGAGCTTTTTCATTTTGCAAAATTGACACTCTGTACCATTGAGCAATTCTCCACAACCCCACTTCCGCATCCCAGCCAGTGGTACTGGTTTTGTTATTATTCATTCAGATGGGTGTTGTTATTATTATTTTAGATGGAGTCTCACTGTCACCCGGGCTGGAGTGCAGTGGCGCGATCTCAGCTCACTGCAACCTCTGCCTCCCGGGTTCAAGCAATTCTCCTGCCTCAGCCTTCCTAGTAGATGGGATTACAGGCGCCCGCCACCATTCCTAGCTAATTTTTTTTGTATTTTTAGTAGAGGCAGGCTTTCACTATGTTGGCCAGGCTGGTCTCGAACTCCTGACCTCGTGATTCGCCGGCTTCGGCCTCCCAAAGTGCTGGGATTACAGGCATGAGCCACCGTGCCCAGCCCATACTAAAGCTATGGTTACTATCCAGGAATTGCTTTGGGCTCTTCAAGCAGGGCTTGTATATTCTAGCTCTACTACCGAAGAACCGACTGAGTTGCGGCTCTGTCTGCGTTAACTAAGCTACTACATTATTCCTCATTATAGGAATGGAATCCCCTTGTAAAGGAAACCGGTGTGGTGGAGGGGAAGTCCCAGCCCTGCGTCTCCATTCCGTGCCATTATACGAAAGTCATGGGAGAGACGCGGGCTCAAGTGTCCTGGGTGCCTTCTATGGACCAAGCACTTTCTTGGCTACCGTTCAGGTGGTCACATCCAAGACCAAGATGTTCGCTTGAATTCAGGGGCTTGGCCAAGGGACTTTCCATTTGACGGGGACAGATGCCATTGCCTCTCTGTGGCACTGCCTGGCTGCATCACGAGCTTGTCTCTGCTTCGACAGTGGTTATTTTTATAGCTGACAATGAGACTTACTGGAAATGGTTTGGCACTCATGCGTAGAAAGCGCCTGTGTTTAAATTTGAGGAGTTGGAGTGCTCGGGGCCTGAAAGATGGGTGGGTCTTCAGGCCCTTGGCCAAGGCCTTTAAGCTACAGAGCAGATCCCTTCCAGCCCAGGAAAAATTCCAGGGATTCTCAGCCTTTCTGAGGACTGGTTCTCTCGGAGCATCTGTTTGAAGCCTTGGAACTGTCATCCTTTCTCTTGTCTCAGGGCCCTCCAGTCCTCATGGCTCACCCCAGTCCATTCATGTTACGCGGCAGAGCTCTTTTCAGCTTGTAAAACTGAAACTCTGCCCCCACTAAACACTCATTCCCCATTTCCTCCTCCCCCCAGCCCTTCACACCCACCATTTTACTTCCTGTCTCTATGAATCTGATGCGTGGACTCATACAGTATTTCTCTTTTTGTGTTGGCGTATTTCACTTAGGATAATTCCTGTTGGAGCATGTGTCAGAATCTTTGTTTTTTTTTTTTGTTTGTTTTGTTTTTTT
>NW_012120265.1:122754-124339 GCF_000951035.1 Colobus angolensis palliatus | reverse complement strand
AAAAAAAAAAAAAAAGAATTAGCATTAATTTTACCCTCATATGTGTATATGTTAATGTACGTGTGTATGCACATACACGTTAATATACACATACATTAACATATACACATATGATGGTATATGCATAATACACAGAATATCTCTGGAAAGAAATTCATAGCAGTGACTACCTCTGAAGGACTGCAGAACAGGAATGGGAGACTTAGTTTTTGGTTTACTCTTATATGCTTTTTAAATTGTTTGCCACGTTAATTTACCTTGTTTATTTAATATCTACCTTTAAAAACTAATTAGAAACACATGGAGAGAAAAGATAATGAACAAGATGAAACCTGAGTTTTGTATTCTAGCTCTGAGAGCGAGCCAGGCCAGTCATTCAATAGTGGTAAGGCATTCTTCTTTTTTTCTTTTTTGAGATGGAGTTTCACTCTTGTCGCCCAGGCTGGAGTGTAATGGCTCAATCTCGGCTCACAGCAACCTCCACCTCCGGGGTTCAAGCAATTCTCCTGCCTCAGCCTCTCAAGTAGCTGGGATTGCAGGCATGTGCCACCACACCCAGTTAATGTTGCATTTTTTTAAGTAGAGACAGGGTTTCTCCATGTTGGTCAGGCTAGTCTCGAACTCCCGATCTCAGGTGATCCGCCCACCTCGGCCTCCCAAAGTGCTGGGATTACAGGTGTGAGCCACTGCGCCTGGCCTCGCCATTCTTAAACTGAACAATTCTCCATGTTGGTCAGGCTGGTCTTGAACTCCCGACCTCAGGTGATCCACCTGCCTCAGCCTCCCAAAGTGCTGGGATTACAGGTGTGAACCACCAGCCCCGGCTGTTCTGTACATTTCATATCAATGGACTCTCAACACTACGTGGGCTTTTGTGTCTGGCTTCTCTCACTCAGCGTGTTTTGGGGGCTCATCCACATTGTAGCATGGATCAGTGCTTCATTCCTTTTCATGGCTGAATAATATTCCATTATGTGGATGGATCACAGTTTTCTTATTTATTCTCTAATGGATATTTGGGTTGTTTCTACTTTTTGGCTGTTATGAATAGTGCTTTGATGAACATTCCAATTGTTTTCTGAGACAGTCTCACTCTGTCGCCCAGCAGGTTGGAGTGCAGTGGAGCAATATTGGCTCTCTGCAGCCTCTGCCTCCCGGGTTTAAGTGATCCTCCCACCTCAGCCCCCCGAGTAGCTGGGATTACAGGTGCACTACACCATGCCTGGCCAATTTTTGTTGTCCAGGCTGGTCTGGAAGTCCTGGGCTCAAGTAATTCACCCGCCTCGGCCTCCCAAAGTGCTGGGATTACAGGCAAGAGCCACTCACTGCTCTGGGCCCCCAGTTGTTTCTTAAGCAAGCAAACAACAATAAAAGTTAATTACCAAAACTTTTCCTCCAGGCAATAATCTTTTAGGGACCTCTCCCACTTAAAAAAGCACCAGGTCGGGCGTGGTGGCTCAAGCCTGTAATCCCAGCACTTTGGGAGGCCGAGATGGGCAGATCACGAGGTCAGGAGATCGAGACCATCCTGGCTAACCCGGTGAAACCCCGTCTCTACTAAAAAATACAAAAAACTAGCCAGGCG
>NW_012120265.1:119317-121659 GCF_000951035.1 Colobus angolensis palliatus | reverse complement strand
GGATGGTCTCGATCTCCTGACCTCGTGATCCGCCCGTCTCGGCCTCCCAAAGTGCTGGGATTACAGGCTTGAGCCACCGCGCCCGGCCTAGATTAATTTTTTAGAGGTTATTATTAGGCCAGACACAGTGGCTCATGCCTGTAATCTCAGCACTTGGGAAGGCCGAGGCAGGTGGATCACCTGAGGTCCGGAGTTCAATAAATTATTATCATTGTTTTAAGGACAGGATGTCGCCCAGGCTGAAGTGCAGTGGTGCAATCACAGCTCACTGCAGTCTCGACCTCCTGGCCTCTGGGGATCCTTCTGCCTCAGCCTCCTAAGTAATTGGGACCACGGGTACACATCACCATGCCCAGCCCTGTCTCCCTCTCTTACTAATGGCCAGCATTCCTTCACTGAGCACCTACTATGTGCCAGGCATAGCCCAGATTCCATCCATTAGAGACAGAGCCCGGCCAAGAGAGCTGCTAAGAGCCCAGCTCTACAGAGGAGGAAAGAGGCTGAGAGCTGCCTTTCCATGCCTGACATTGACAGTGGTGACATGAGGAACTGAGCTTAGATTTGTCCAGGGCCCCGGGCCAGTGCCTCCCAAGTCACTGAGAGCTCAGGTCCAAGCATCAGGGAATAGCAGCCCCGCCAGCAATTCTTGTACAGATGCAGCGAGAGAGGTGGGTGGGAACGGTCTCCAACTTCTGAGATGAGAAACCCTTCCTTTGACAAACCTCTGTATGACTCAAAATGAGCCCCCGGCAAGGTGGCCCGAGTCACCACCAGGGCGCACTGAGGAAATGAGATGTCAGGATGTGTTTGTGGTTTGGGGTTCAACGGAAACACACCGGGAATGTGGAGAATTCTGTCCCAAGAGCCAGGATTGGTGCCTCTGAGTTACGTTAAAGCCAAGAGGAGTGGGATGAGGCTGGCCAGACTGCTGATTCCTGAGCTTTTTCCCTGGAGCTGGAAGATCTCATAGCTCTGAGGCTGCAGACAGGGCTTGGCTGTGAAGTGTGTCTCTCGATCTTGGGACAGTCCCCAGAAAGGCCAACCTGGGGTCAAGGTTGAAAGCGGAGGGCAATTCAGGAGGCAGCCTGCGGAATTACAGCCGCCTGCGGAGTGGCGCCTGGCATTCAGTGGGTGAGGTGCTGTTTCCTGAATGACTGTGCCCGTTTAGAGCCGCGTATGTCAGAGAGTGGCCCGCAGACGGATGGCCAGCCGAGCCCGAGTGCCTGCTCGCGTGCCAGCTCCCGGACCCTGCCAGAGGGCCCCCAGTTGGGATTCTACCCCCTCGAGAGGATGCGGGTGGAGGGAGGCTGAGCGCCTAGCAGGGTGGCAGGAAACAGCGCTCTTGGTTTACTTTTCTCACCAGCCCTGGTGGGAGGGAGCTGTGGCTCAGAGAGGGCTAGGCGTGTGCCCAGGGCCATGGCCAGGGGCAAGGGGCAGAGGTAGGGGTAGCCAGGGCTGAGGGACTCTGAATCCTGTCTACATTGCACACTACGTGCTCTACCCAGCATCTCCAGGCAACCAGGGCCAGCGGATCCAAGTCCCGTCTACACCACATGCTGCACACTCTACCCAGCATCATCGTGGCCTTGGGGTCAGAAATTCTATCATCCCAGGAAGCCTTGGATTTTGTGTGTTGCTCTCTCTATGACAGGGGAGTAAAACCACTGTCCCCTTCACGGTCCTGACCCTTTGGCAACCAGGTCCCCCGAGTCATTCAGCACCCCTCTTTGCTGCTGCCCAGCCTAGTGGGATGGAGGAGCCAGCCACCCTGTGAGGTCCAAGCTGGCACAGGGCAGGCTGGGATGCTTCTATGGGAATCAGGGCAGGCTTCCCAGTGGAGGTGATGCCGGAGGCAGGCCTCGGGGGGCGGACTGGCATCTGCCCCACGGACACACAGGAAGGGCTTTTTGGCATAAGGAACAGCCTGTGCAAAGATGTGGGATTGGAGAAGGGCCACAGGAGTTGTAGGACCTGGAAATGTGGGTGGGAACAGGGGATGCTGGCCCTGACTAAAGCTGGGGACACGTGGCAGCCCCCCAGAAGCGGACTTGCAGTGGAGTCCCCATTGGCAGCCTTGAAGCTGTGGGAAGCAGTCACTCTCGGTGTTCCTCACAGTGATCTTGGGGGAATCGTTCACTCTAGAAGCCACTACCGCACAGGAGCCCTTGGAACTCAGTAGGTCAACACCCAGAAGAGTGCATGCACATCTCATATCTGCAGAGAGCCCCAGGTGCACTGAGTCCCTGCACAAAGCCGGACTGGTCGCCACTCAGGAGCTCAGGGCCCTAAAGGACCTTCCCACTGCTAGAATTTTCTTTTTTGTCTTTTTTTTTTTTTTTTTT
>NW_012120265.1:114381-118117 GCF_000951035.1 Colobus angolensis palliatus | reverse complement strand
CCGGCTAGTTTTTTTGTATTTTTTAGTAGAGACGGGGTTTCACCGTGTTAGCCAGGATGGTCTCGATCTCCTGACCTTGTGATCCACCCGTCTCGGCCTCCCAAAGTGCTGGGATTACAGGCTTGAGCCACCGCGCCCGGCCAACTCCCCGTGTTTTTAAAAAAAGGAGGGGAGGTGGTGGGGAGGTTAAAAAAAATGGCTTGCAAAGACAAGCCATTGACAAAATGTCAATTTTGTGGCAATTGACAAAATGTCAATGCAATGTTCTGTTCACATCGTTCTAGATTATATTATTTATTTACTTATTTTGGGATAGGGTCTCACTCTGTTGCCCAGGCTGGAGTGCAGTGGCATGATCGTGGCTCACTGCAACCTCCAACCTCCCAGGTTCAAGTGATTCTCATACCTCAGCCTCTTGAGTAGCTGGGACTGTACCTGCACACCACCGTGCCCAGCTAATTTTTTTTTTTTTAGTAGAGACAGGGTTTCACCATGTTGGCCAGGCTGGTCTTGAACTCCTGGCCTCAAGTGATCTGCTCGCCTCGGTCTCCCAAAGTGCTAGAATTACAGGCATGAGCTACCTTGCTTTTTTTATTAAATTAAATTAAATTAAATTAAATTTTATAAAATTTATAATTTTATAATAAAGTATAGAAATAATTTATCTATGTATTTATTAGAGACAGGGTCTTGCTCTGTCGCCCATACCAGAGTGCAGTGGTGCAATCATAGCTCACTGCAGCCTCAAACTCCTGGGCCCAAGTGATCCTCCCACCTCAGCCTCCCAAGTAGTTGGGACTATAGTTGCATGCTACCATGCCTGGCTAATTTTTTTTTTTTTTTAATTTAAGAGATGGGGTCTTGCTATGTTCCCCAGGCTGGTCTCAAACTCCTGGCCTCAAGCGATCCTCCCACCTCAGCCTCCCAAAGTGCTGGGATTACAGGTATGAGCCAGCACACCTGGCTGTTCTAGGTTAAAATGTCAAATCCTGGCAAGCGGCATCCCCGGCAGGAACCCCGCCTGCAGGACCAGCTCTTCCTGTGGGATTTGTGTTTGTGACTCAGGAAGACCCGAAGACCCGTGGAGGTTGGTTGGCGTCTGTCTGCTGGAGGATTTGGATGCCCAGGCCTCAGTTTCCCCACCCTGCAGAGTGAGGACTTTTCAGCTTAGTCTCCAGCCTGTCTAAGAGCCTCTGGGTCTGGTGTCCAGGGGTCTGTGTCCCCTCTGCAGGAGGCTGTCTTGGGATGGCTGGGGCCTGGGTGGGGAGGGGAGCTGGCTGCGCAGAGCAGGCTGTGGGCTGAGCAGGCAGCGGGTGGGTGTGCCGGGTGTGAGTGGCACCTCCACCGCAGGCCCGTCCATCTCCCCGACGGCCCCTGCCTCTCTGCACAACCCAGCCTGCTACAAAACCCCGATTTCCGGGCGGCCCCCAAGGCCAGGGCCCTGGCCGTGCTCCCATTGCTCTGCGCTGTCAACCCCATTTCGAAGAAGAGGAAACCGAGGCCCAGAAAGTTGCAGGCTGAGGTGACAGATGCCGGCTGGTGTGAATCTGAACCCTCAGGGATGCTTGCAGAAAATGCTCAGCCTGGGTCAGTGGCTCTCAGGCGAGCTGCTCAGGAAAGAAAAACTCTTTTGAGCATATCAGCAGCCATGAATAAAGTTTAAAAAAGGATACCCAGGTCAGGCACGGTGGCTCACACCTGTAATCTCAGCACTTGGGGAGGCCGAGGCCGGTGGATCACGAGGTCAGGAGATCGAGACCATCCTGGCTAACACGGTGAAACCCTGTCTCTACTAAAAATACAAAAAAAAAAATACAAGAAAAATTAGCCTGGCTTGGTGGTGTGTGCCTGTAGTTCCAGCTACTCGGGAGGCTGCGGCAGGAGAATGGTGTGAACCCGGGAGGCGGAGCTTGCAGTGAGCCGAGATTGCACCACTGCACTCCAGCCTGGGCAACAGAGCGAGACTCCATCTCAAAAACAAACAAAAACTAACAGTAAAAATGAAAACAAAAAATAAAAAAGGGTATCCAGCTATTCCACTGTTAGCGACACATTCCCAAAAAACTGATAGCAGGGGCTGGAATGGGTATTTGCACACTCCTGTTCATAGCAGCCGAAGGGGGGAAATGAGCAAGTGTTCATCAAAGAATGAACAAATGTACAAAATGTGGTCCTTCCACACAATGGAATATTACTGAGTCATAAAAAGGAAGGAAATTCTGACACACACTACCACGTGGATGAATCTTGAAGACATTATGCTGAGTGAAATAAGCTAGAGGAAAGGACAGATACTGTATGATTCCACTCCTAGGAGGTCCTCAGAGTGTTTGAATTCGTAGAGACAGAAGGAAGAAAGGTGGGGGCCAGCAGCTGCTCGGGGAGAATGGGAAGTGAGTGTTTAATGGGATCAGAGTTTCAGTTTGGGAAGAAGGGAAAAGTGCTGGAGATGGATAGTGGTGAAGGTTGCACAACACCGTGAATGTACTTAATGCTGCTGAACTGTACACTTAAAAATAACCAATTTTGGGCCAGGCGCGGTGGCTCATGCCTGTATTCCCAGCACTTTGGGAGGCCGAAGCGGGCAGACCACCTGAGGTCAGGAGTTCGAGACCAGCCTGGCCAACATGGTGAAACCCCGTCTCTACTAAAAATACAAAAATTAGCTGGGTATGGTGGCGAGTGCCTGTAGTCCCAGCTACTTGGGAGGCTGAGGCAGGAGAATCACTTGAGGCAGGATGTTGCAGTGAACCGAGATCATGCCACTGCACTCCAGCCTGGATGACAGAGCAAGACTCTGTCGCAAAAAAAAAAAAAAAAAAAAGTGAATTTTGGCCAGGCACAATGGCTCACTCTTGTAACCCCAGCATTTTGGGAGGCCAAGGTGGGCGGTTCATTTGAGCCCAGGAGTTTGTGACCAGCCTGGGTAACACAGTGAGATCAGTCTCTACAAAAAATAGAAAAATTAGCCAGGCATAGTAGCACACCAGTACCAGCTGCTCTGGAGGCTGAGGCAGGAGGATCACATGAGCCTGGGGAGGTCGAGGTTGCAGGGAGCTGTGATTGCACCACTGCATTCCAGCCTGGGCAACAGAGTGAGACCCTATCTCAAACAAAACAAAACAAAAACAGTCAATTTTATGTTATGTATATTTAATCACAATAAAGAGAAAGAATGAAAGAAAGAAAATATGGGATGAGAGAGAAAAGAACAGGGTGATGGGGCAGATCAAATCACGCCGGAGAAAGAGCTCAGGCTACGAGCAGAGAGTTGGTGAGACCCCTATCTCCAGCCTCCTGGGTTCAGTATCCCTTCTAGAACTCTAGGAATGGCTTCCCTAACTGGCAGCAGCTTGGGCCTGGCTTACTGCCCCCAGTAAGAACTAGCCCCAGAGGCTGATGCGGGAGGATCGCTTGAACCCAGGGGTTCAAGGCTGCAGTTAGCTGTGATTGCATCCCTGCACTCCAGCCTGGGCAACAGAGTGAGACCCTATCCCAAAACACAAACACAAAAACCATTGGGTCATATGGATACACCACACTTTTATTCATTCATGAGTTGATGGGCATTTGGGCGGTTTCCACCGTCTGGCGGGTATAAATGGTGCTGCTTCGAACACGCGTGTGCAAGTATCTGTTTGTGTCCCGGTTTTTATTTCTCTTGGGACTGTACTGAGGAATGGAATTGCTGGGGCCTATGGAAATTCCATGTTTAGCTTTTTTTTTTTTTTTTTTT
>NW_012120265.1:111205-113745 GCF_000951035.1 Colobus angolensis palliatus | reverse complement strand
GATTATAGGCGCCTGCCACCACGCCCAGCTAATTTTTGTATTTTTAGTAGAGACGGGGTTTCACCATGTTGGCCAGGCTGGTCTCGAACTCCTGACCTCAAATTATCCACTTGCCTCAGCCTCCCAAAGTGCTGGGATTACAGGCGTGAGCCACTGTGCCCGTCCTCCTCTTAACTTCTTATGGGGCACCTCAGGGAGCCCTATTCACCCAGCCTCTCCCTGGCCCCTTGTCCCTCCCTGTCTGGGATATTCCTGGAAAATGGGCTTCCCAGTTCCTTTTAGAAAAAAGCTTAGAAGGAACTCAGCAGGGCTTCCAGGAACCCCCAGAACCTGTATGTGGAGGGAAACAGGGCAAACCTGATGCACTGGTGCATTCAGATGTTTCTAGGTACGGGAGGAGGTGCGGTGGCCGGGCCCGGAGACCCGGGTTGAAGCCTCAGCTCTGCCACCTGTACCGTGCCCCCCGGCTAATCTTCCCCTCTCTAAACCTCACTTTCCACGTCTCAAAAATGGGGCTGCTTAGGCTACCGTCAGGCTTGTGGGGAGGGTTGAAAGGGATAATTTGCTGAAGGTGCCTAGAGTGAAAGCACCCAAGCTCGAGTCACAGGGGCCACCTTTAGCACGAAGTTAGGTCACGCGACAAACATTTTGGCACTGACTCTGAACAAGGCCCAGAGGCTGCGTCACTTTTTTTTTTTTTTTTTGAGACAGAGTCTTGCTCTGTCTCTCAGGCTGGAGTGCAGTGGTGTGATCTCAACTCACTGAAACCTCTGCCTCCCGTCAAGCAATTCTCGTCCCTCAGCCTCCCGAGTAGCTGGGATTATAGGCGTGCGCCACCACACCCAGCTAATTTTTATATTTTTAGTAGAGACAGGGTTTCACCAGGTTGGCCAGGCTGGTCTCGATCTCCTGACCTCAGGTGATCCACCTGCCTCGGCCTCCCAAAGTGCTGGGATTACAGGCGTGAGCCATTGCGCCCGGCCAGAGTCACTCCTGAAATTCTGAGTCACATCTGCTTGCCAGGACCCAGTGAGAGGCTGAAGCATCAGGAGCATCTGCTGAATGAACGGGTAAACGAATGAATGAATGAGCGAAGAGGGCCGTGGGGAGAGGGAGAGAGAGGGAGGAAGGGGCTTTAAAATTCAAGCACACCCACCTTATCAGGGGACACTCACGGTGCTGGCCACACCCCAGGGGTGGGCTCTGAGCTTGAGTCTCTCATTTTATTTTCAAGGCAGCAAACCCATTTTCCACACAAGGAAACTAAGGCGTACGCAGGCCAAGTCACACGGCTGATCTGAGGGTTTCTTTCTTTTTTTTTTGAGATGGACTCTCGTTATGTCACCCAGGCTAGACTACAGTGGTGCCATCTCAGCTCAGTGCAACCTCCGCCTCCCAGGTTCAAGTGATTCTCCTGACTCAGCCTCCCAAGTAGCTGAGATTATAGGCGCCTGCCACCACGCCCAGCTAATTTTTTTTTTTTTTTCAGTAGAGACAGGGTTTCACCATGTTGGCCAGGCTGGTCTCAAACTCCTGAGTTCAAGTGATCCACCCACCTCAGCCTCCCAACGTGCTGGAATTACAGGTGTGAGCCACCAGGTCTGGCCGGGGGATGGGTGTTAATTGGCATTGAGTCAGTGAAGGCCGGGATGCTGTTGAACACTACAGTACACAGGACGGCCCCGTACTGGAGAATGATTCAGCTCCAAATGTCTTTAATGTCTTTTGTTTTTTCTTTCTTCTCTCTCTCTCTCTTTTTTATTTTTGTTTTTGTTTTTTTTTTTTTTCCCCAGAAACAGGGTCTCTCTATGTTGCTCAGGCTGGTCTCAAACTCCTTGGCTCAAGAGATCACCGCACCTCAGCCTCCCAAAGTGCTGGGATTACAGGTGAGAGCCACCGCCACGCCCAGCTCCAAGGCTGATGCTCACTGGTCTGGCACAGCTGACACAGCTCAGGCCGGGGCAATCAGAGCCACCCAGCCCTGGCACCTGACAAGCCAGCTTGAGCCTATGGTCCTTGGACTCCACCTGGGGCTGCCAGGCGTGGGGCTGCCAGGCGTGGGTGCTGACTCAACCGTGTTGACAGGGCTGGGTGCTGAGTCAGGGGTGAGCCCATAGACATCTTGCCCTCTGACAACCCTCCCTTCCTCCTCCCACTTCACACCACATCATTCTGCAGCTTGCTTGGGTGCTGGGGCCCCCAGAACTACAGGAAATGTCTAGCAGAAAAATAGCTCCTACATCTCTCCCCAGCACCATGCCAATAAGCCCCTAAAAACCGTCACCTCTCCTTCGCCCCCCCGCCATAGCTGGGCTTGGTGATCTGCACCTATAATCCCAGCATTTTGAGTGGCTGATGCGGGAGGATTGCTTGAGCCCAGGAGTTTGAGCCCAGCCTGGGCAACACAGTGAGATCCCACCTCTACAAAAAGTTTAAAAATTAGCTGGGTGGCCGGGCACGGTGGCTCGTGCCTGTAATCCCAGCACTTGGGGAGGCTGAGGCGGGCGGATCACGAGGTCAGGAAATCGAGACCATCCTGG
>NW_012120265.1:106532-110254 GCF_000951035.1 Colobus angolensis palliatus | reverse complement strand
AAAAAAAAAGAAAGAAAGAAAGAAAGAAAAACTTGCATTGGGATTGGGTTGTAGAATCCTAGGTGAAGGTGGCCTCAGGGTGAGGTTTTCTTTGTAGGTTTTTCTGGGTGGCATTTGCCACCAAAGCTTGCTTCCTGGCACAGAGTTACCTTCTTGCTGATAAAAGCAATGATCTTTTAGGAACCAGAGGTGATGTCTCAACCTCAGCACTGCTGACATTTAGAGCTGGGCCATTCTCTGCAGTGGGGGCTGTCCCCCACCTCTGTCCACCAGATATCAGCAGCACCCCCGAGCTGACAACCAAAAATGTCCCCAGACTGGGTCACTCTCCACTGAGCATCACAGATCCAGAAGATATTTGATGGAAACTGGCATTTGGGCGTCAGAAAGGGGCAGAAAAAATGATGATGGGATATTTCTGGATTAGTCAGTATGACCTAGCGCTGCCTGTCTCTTACTGAAACGTACAACTGTGTGTGCAACGATCCCACTTTCTATTCTGTCTGTTCTCCAACAGAACAGACATGCAAGAAACAGAAACTCAACAGCTTCAGCCCCGTTAACGATTTGCCTTTCACTGGACTCAGAGGCTTCTAGGAGAAACCTGGAAGACATTTTCAAATAAGCAAGAAAAAGAGCTTGATCGCTAAGTTTAAGCTGAACAGGGAAACCTGGAGACCCTTAAAAAATATTGTTTCAAACCACCCACAAGTCCTCCTTTTGCCCCTGCACTGCAGAAGCCAGCTTTTAAAAAGGAAGATCACCTTCCCAGGTGGAGGGGTCAACATTCTGTCTTGGAATGGTCTTTGCAGAAGCTGTACACAGAGGGTACAAGAGGCTTAAAAACCCTCACACCCTTTATCACCAGCGGAAGTGAGGCCAGGCTATTTACTCTCAAAACATGAATCAGATTGTCATCTCGTGTTTCTGCTTTTTGTGGATTACCAAACACCTCTCAGCTGTTTCCAGTTGGGGAGGAGGAAGGATGGAGGGAGGGAGGAGATCCCAGCCTCTGTCGCAACGGGGTGAGAGTGTTTTAAAGCAGGCACTGCTTACGAGCTCTTTTCACTTTCTGGAAACTTGAGCAATGGTTGGTGGTCATGGTTACCCGGGGCCCCCGAGAATGGGGAAGGTGAGGGGTGGCAGGGGAAATCTGGGGGCAGAGATACCTCCTTGCCTGAATGAGACATTCAGGATAGTAGGATTTAGGGATCTCCTCTGCTCTCCAGGTGGGTTCCAGACTGGTCACCTCCCACCCTTGAGGCAGTGAATTTTTTTTGCACCAGGAGACCTACAGGGGAGGCTTCTCTCCTTGCCTTCCAGTGCACACACGGCTGGGTCAATTGTAGAAAGCCACCACTCCCTTCCAGTAGGGTTCAGGGGCCCTTGGAGGCAGACAAGAGCAGGCTAACAACCCAACTCCACCACCCTGCGGCTACCTCTCTGGGCCTCTGTTTCCTCATCTGGAAAAGAGCTTCATGCATGGCCCTCGAATGCAGGTTTCACTGTTTTCCCCTAGCAGAATGAGGAACTCACCCCTTAAGAAAAGACTTGCATTAATGTCAAGACGAGTAAAGGGCAGAACATGCCAGAAACTTAGCATGTTAACCCCCTTTAAAAATATAAATAAAATTTAAAAAGCTGGCACTCCAGAAATTTGGCTAAAACCTCAGAAGCTTCCAGGAAGACGTTAAGTTTTTTTTTTTTTTTCTTCAGCCTAGAGGAGGCCACGTCAGTGGGACCAGCACTTTCCCAGCTTTGGGGCAAAGAGGCAATTTATGGCTCAAAGAACAACCTTAAAATAACCCTCCCTCAGTCCTAAAATGCAGTGTTTAAATTTACAGAAAAACCCACAGGTTCCTGGCAGGCCGGCGCAGCAGCTGGCAGTCCCAGTGCTGGCCAGAGGCAGGACCCACTGCACACGATGCTTTAGTGGCGCTGCCCTCCATCAAACTGTCCGCTCCCCCCCTCCTCCCAAGTGCCCCAAGGCCCCAGTTCCAAGCAGCCAGACCAGTACTGTGGTTTTTTTTAAAAGATGCAAAACTTTTTAATTAAAAAAAAAAAACCCAGCAAAATCTTATAAAAACGAACCAGGCAGCCCAAAAATGCCCACCTGTCTCTCTATGTACAGTAATACAATATTTGTCACAGTCACTATATACAATATTATAAAAAATGCCGCAGACAGTACAAATTAAGGCCCTTATTTCTCACAAGGCATCAGAAGCCTCGATCCTCTAGTGTAGACCCGGTGGGAGAGAAGATGCCACTTAAATTATTGCACCATTTTGAAAAACAAAACTCGTCAAGGAGGATCGTGGTCTTTTCCCACCGGGCCTTCAGTCACAGATGGGGGCTGGGGCGGTGGCGTCGTCGTCGTCATCATCGAGGGAGACCCTCTGTAGCCACGCTGTGCCCGGCCCGGTTCTCTGGGTCCAATAAATATCAGTCACAGTTTGGGAGGGGGCCGCGCCCGGCGCGTGGGACCCGCCACGGCCGCGCGCAGGTGGGCAGGGGCGTCCCGGCTACATGTGCCGTTTCATGTGCAACGCCAGGTGGTCGGAGCGCGAGAAGGCACGATCGCACAGATGGCACTGGAAAGGCCGGTGGCCCGTGTGCTTGCGGTAGTGGCGTGTGAGCTCGTCTGAGCGCGCAAACTTCCAGCCGCAGCCGTCCCAGTTGCAGTGGTAGGGCTTCTCACCTGCAGGGAGGGGGCGAGAGTGAGCCTCAGTTTCCCTCCCAGGACAGGGCACGTATGGACACTCGCTACCCCGGCGAGCGCAACCTATCCCTAGCCAGGCCCTTGACGCGCTCCCTGCTGAAGTGTTGCGCCCCGAGGGATCCTTGTCCTACATCCCCAACTCCCCCCGCAATCCGGATCTTCACCCCCAGGGGGTCGGAGGAGCGCACGGTCCACTCCCCACTGTTGCGAGACACGCCCACCCCCCCCCACGGGTCCTAAGCATGCACCCTCTCTCCAGCATTTTAAGACACGGAATCTCTCAAGGTTTCCCAAGCGCATACTCCCTCCCCAAGGTCTTGAGCCTTGTCCCCAGAGGAGTCCCAAGCCTGCGCCCCCTCCTCAACTTCCGGAGACGCAGCATCTCCCCGGGGTTCCTAAACGCGCACCTACTCCCCAACGACCCGAGCCTCAGCCCCGGGGATTCTGAGCCACTCGCCCATAGGCTCCTAAGCCTGCTCCCCCTCCCCAACTTTCTGAGACTGTCTCCCTAGCCACGCCCCCAGGAGGTTTTCCAAGTGCCCTTCCCAACCTCCTGAGGACTCCTCTGTCCTAAGCGTGCGAGACCCCACCCCAGCCTCTCGGATCACACCTCCTTAGTGAGGGTTCCTGGGTGTCCCCCAACCAACCTCCCGAGCCACGCCTCCCGGGGAGTCCTAAGCGTGCGCCCCCAGCCAGATCCCCCTGAGCCACGCCCCAAGGGAGGTCCTAAATTCATCTTCTGGCGCGCGCTGGGAATCAGACCCCACCTCGCGCGTCCCCCAGCTGGCGCTGCCTGCCCGTGCGTGCCGCCCACCTGTGTGCGTGCGCAGATGCGCCTTCAGATGCGAACTTTTGGTGTAGGTCTTGCCGCAGCCCGCGTAGCTGCAGGTGTGAGTGGCGGTGCGTTTGCGGGGCCAGGAGCGACGGCCGCGCTTTGGCTTGGCCTCCAGCAGCTCCAGTGGGGACGCAGGCGGCGTGAGGAGACCGCGGGCTGCGGGGG
>NW_012120265.1:102738-105154 GCF_000951035.1 Colobus angolensis palliatus | reverse complement strand
AGCATCCCGGGGACCTGGAGCGGGGGCGGTGTCGGGGCCTCTCGGAAACTCAGGGGAGCACCGGGCTTGGCGGCCTCCCCGGATCCCTTGACGGAAGGGGAGATTGGCTCCAGCTTCAGAGGTCCGCAGAACCCTGGGTGGATGGGAAGCCTGGAGTCTCCAGGATTCATGGATGGGTGAGGCTGGGCCCCTCATCTGTTGTGGGACCACCCAGAGGGCGCCACCGTGTGCACATCACCCTGTTAAAAAAAAAAAAAACCTTGTGTAGACCGGGCTCCGTGGCTCTCACACTGTAATCCCACCACTTTGGGAGGCTGAGACAGGAGGATCACTCGAGACCAGGAGTTCAAGACCAGTCTGGGTAACACAGTGGCCCCCATCTCTTAAAAAATGAAAAAAAAAAATTAGCTGGGTGTAGTGGGAGGCTGAGATGGGAGCATCGCTTGAGCCCAGGAGGTCGAGGCTGCAGTGAGCTATGATCACACCACTGCACTCCAGCCTGAGTAACAGAGGAGACTCAAGAAAACAAACAAAACAAAACTTTCGTGTGACAACATCAAGACACGTTATATCTTTGACATTTGAGACACTCACCCCCTCCTCCCCAGCCTGTCAAGTGCAGGGAAACTGAGGCAGAGGTGGCTGGGAGAAGTTGGAGGTCCAGCAGGCACAGGCAGGCTGTGTTCCTTTACCAACTTGCATAAGCGAATTAAGTAATTCAGAATAACGGGTGATGACGGTCATTCCCCCAGTACAACTCCAGCATCGGGGGCATCAGAGGACAATGCTGCTCAATGGGTCCCTTCAGTGCTCCACCTCTGTCCTCTACACCATATCCCTGCTGGCCAGGGGCTGTCACTCCTGTTACACCTGTCTGCCAGCCCTGTGTGGGCACTGGGGACACAGTAACCAAGAGACAGACAAGACCCATGCCCTAGAGGACCTCCACTTTAGTGGAGGAGGGAAGGATAGAGGTTTATTCATTTGGGTTTTTTTAAGACAGGGTCTGCCTCTGTTGCCCAGGCTGGAGTGTAGTAGTGCAGTCACAGCTCACTGCAGCCTCAAACTCCTGAGCTCAAGTGTTCCTCCTGCCTTTGCCTCCCAAGCAGCTGGGATTACAAGGTGGATGCCACCGTGCCTGGCTAATTTTTTGGGTTTTTTTTTTTGTATTTTTTGTAGAGATGGGGTCTCACTATGTGGCCCAGGATGGTCTTGAAGTCCTGGACTCAGGCGATCCACCCGCCTCGGCCTCCCAAGGTGCTGGGATTACAGGTGTGAGCCATTGCGCCTGGCCTTACTGATAGGGATTTAAAAAGAAAAATGGAGCGTTAGAAGGGACTAGAAAGTGAGTGTGTGATGAGGCAGGGGGAGGGAAGAAATGGGGAAATTTTGAATCTCATCCAGGAGGTGAAATGTGAGTTTATGTGAAAAAGTCACTGGGGACCTTGTGGATATTGGAGGAAGAGCATCCCAAGAGGAACCTAGAGCCAGGTGGTGAGGGATGCAGGCAACTCCTGCTCTGGAAGCTTGGATTCTCAGCCCCTGCAGAAATGCACTCTGCAGGGTCTCCTCTGCAGCCCCCACCAAACCCAGTCACCAGAGACTTCAAGTTGGGTACAAACTTGCTTTCTGCAGTTACCACCGAAATGGCTGCGAGTCAGCCTCAGCCACTGAGCATGCGCTGTGTGACCTTGAACCAGTGGTTTTGCCTGTTTGGATTTGCCACCTCAGTCTGTGAAATACACATAAGAATAGTACCTTACCCCCAATGGCTATTGTGAGTTCACCCAGTCTCTTTTCTTTGTTGTGGAAGGAGGTGACATCCTGCGTGACACTGAACTCTCTACCAGTGCTTGGGAGATGGGCCTGCTTGTGTGCTTTGGGAATTGAATTGCCTTTCTCTGGGCCTCAGTTTCCCTGTATGGTAATGATGGAAAGATTAAGGGTATCAGGAATTTCTCCGCAAGGATATGGGATGCCCGGGCAACTGCCGGGGAGGGTTTTTGTTTGTTCATTTCTTTGCTTTGGCCAAGACTGCTGGCTGGGCGTGGTGGCTCACACCTGTAATCCTAGCACTTTGGGAGGCTGAGGTGGGCAGATCACTTGAGGTCAGAAGTTGGAGACCATCCTGGCCAACACAGTGAAACCCCGTCTCTACTAAAAATACAAAAATTAGCCAGGCGTGGTTGCATGCGCCTGTAATCCCAGCTACTCGAGAGGCTAGAATCTCTTGAACCTGGGAGGTGGAGGTTACAGTGAGCCCAGACCATGCCACTGCACTCTAGCACTCCAGCCTGGGTGACAGAGTAAGACTTTGTCTTAAAAAAAAAAAAACCGGCCGGGCGCGGTGGCTCAAGCCTGTAATCCCAGCACTTTGGGAGGCCGAGACGGGCGGATCACGAGGTCAGGAGATCGA
>NW_012120265.1:94439-99998 GCF_000951035.1 Colobus angolensis palliatus | reverse complement strand
ACTCCAGCCTGGGGGACAGAGCGAGACTCCATCAAAAAAAAAAAAAAAAAAGGAATAAAAGAAGATCCTTTCTCGGAGCCTCCAGAGGGAACCGACCCTGCTGATGCCTTGATTTTGGGCTTTTGGCCTCCAGAACTGTGGGGAATACATTTCCATTGTTGGAAGCCACCCAGTCTGTGTCTTTTGTTGCGGCCACCACAGGAAACTCATACATCATGGTAACCAGCTGTTCTCTCGCCTGGCTTCCTCTCCAGACGGTGAACCCCTCAAGACAGGGGCCTTCCTTGACTCATCTCTGCGTCCCCCTGGGCCCAGCTGTGGACCCGCTTTGTTGAAACAAATGTGATGTAAAGACAGTGACCACCCAGTGCGGACCTCCCAGGGCAGTGTGAAACATTTCAGCAGAGTGCCTGGCCAGCAGAGCCAATGTAGAGAGCCGCCAGTGCGTGGAAAGAACATGAACTTTTAATTTTATTTTAGAGAAATGAGGTCTCGTGGGCTGGTCTCGTGGGCCGGGTGCAGTGGCTCATACCTGTAATCTCAGCACTTTGGGAGGCTGAGGCAGGCAGATCACCTGAGGTCAGGAGTTCGAGACCAGTGTGAAAAGAGACCATGGTGAAACCCCGTCTCTGCAAAAAATACAAAAATTAGCTGGTCGTGGTGACGCGTGCCTGTAGTCCCAGCTACTTGGGAGGCTGAGGCATGAGAATCGCTTGAACCTGGGAGGCAGAGGCTGCAGTGAGCTGAGTCTGTGCCATTGCACTCCAGCCTGGGTGACAGAGTGAGACCCTGTTTCAAAAAAAAAAGCAGGAATGGTGGCTCACGCCTGTAATCCCAGCACTTTGGGAGGCCAAGGCGGGTGGATCTCGAGGTCAGGAGTTCAAGACCAGCCTGCCCAACATGGTGAAACCTTGTCTCTACTAAAAATACAAAAATTAGCAGGGCATGGTGGTGGGCATCTGTAGTCCCAGCTACTCAGGAGGCTGAGGCAGAGAATTGCTTGAACCCGGGAGGTGGAGGTTGTAGTGAGCGAGATCGCACCACTGCACTCCAACCTGGGTGACAGAGCGAGACTCTGTCTCAAGAAAAAAAATAAAAGACAGAGAAATGAGGTCTCACTACGTTGCCCAGATTGGTCTTTAACTACCAGCCTCAAGTGATCCTCCTGCCTTGGCTTCCCAAAGTGCTGGGATTACAGGCATGAGCCACTATGCCCAACCTAGATGAACTTTAATTGTCATATTAGCTGTGTGACCTTAGGCAAGCCACTTAACCTCTCTGAGCCTCAGTTTCCTTTTGAGAATATGAGACAGCATTTGTCAGTGTTCAATAGTACTTGCTGGCTGATTGTGAGGGTGAGTGAATGAGCCTGTTAGGGGATCTCAGGCACTGTGGAATCTCTGCAGGAGAGGCTTGGCACTGGGAGGGGTCTTGAAGCACAGACCCTCTCCTGCTGTTGTCCTGTGAAACCGCTATCTGGTTGGTACCTGCCTGCGTAGGTATGTGTTCTCGTGAAGTCTCAGCCAATGATGATGTTGGAGAAAGAGCACTGGGCATGAAGTCACCTATGACTTGACCCTCAAAGCTCTGCAAGCCTTGGCTGGGTGCAGTGGCTCACGCCTGTAATCCCAGCACTTCGGGAGGCCGAGGCGGGTAGATCATTTGAGGTCAGGAGTTCGAGACCAGCCTCGCCAACACAGTGAAACCTCATCTCTACTAAAAATACAAAAATTAACCGGGTGTGGTGGCTCATGCCTGTAATCCCAGCACTTTGGGAGGCTGAGGTGGGTGGATCACCTGAGGTTCAAGACCAGCCTGACCAACATAGTGAAACTCCGTCTCTGCTAAAAATAGAAAAATTAGCCAGGGATGGTGGTGGGTGCCTGTAATCCCAACTACTTGGGAACTTGGGAGGCTGAGGCAGGAGAATCGCTTGAACCTGGAAGGTGGAGGTTGCAGTGAGCTGATTGCACTCCAGCCTGGGTGACAGAGCGAGACTTCATCTCAAGAGCAAAGCAAAATTAGCTAGGCATGGTGGCACACATCTGTAGTCCCAGCTACTTGGGAGACTGAGGCAGGAGAATCATTTGAATCCCGGAGGCAGGGTTGCAGGGAGCCAAGATCACGCCACTGCACTCCATCCTGGGTGACAGAGGGCGACTCGGACTAAAACTCCTGACCTCAGGTGGTCAACTCACCTAGGCCTCCCAAAGCGTTGAGATTACAGGCGTGAGCCACCATGCCTGGCTACTGTTGGGAACTTTATGTTTCCTGATGATGATTCGTTTTTTGGAGACAGGGTCACCCGGGCTGGAATGCAGACGTGATCGTAGCTCACCGCAGCCTCCAACTTCCAGGCTCAAGCAACACTCCTGTCTCAGCCTCCTGAGTAGCTGGGATTACAGGTGCGCACTACCTCGACTGGCTCATTTTTAATCTTTGTTTGTAGAGACAGGGTCTCACCATGTTGCCTAGGCTGGTCTCGAACCCCTGGGCTCAAGTGATCTTCCTGCCTAAGCCCCCCAAAGTGCTGAGATTACAGGCATGAGCCACCGTGCCCAGCCTCAATGGTGATTATCTTATTGTCATCTTTCTTGCGGCCCCTTATCTTCTCCTTACAACTCAACATTATAAATGTAGACCAAGGAGGCAGAATATTTTCCTCAAATCTGTTGATAATAGTTGCTTTTAGCACTGTGCTGGCACAGATTCTGAGGTTGTAGCCAGGCCCAGTGCTGTGATGGATTGGTCATGTCTGTGATTGACTGGTGATGTCTGTCACCAACAGGGGATTGGATAAGTGGTACGTGTGCAGCTTTGTATTTGTTGTCTCCTGCCAGGCTGTCTTCAAGGGCTCAGGAAACGTGCAAATGAGTTTTTCGTCTGAGCCACAAATAAATATTGAGCTTCCGCTCCATGCTGAACTGGGCATGGAGAGGAAACTGATGAAGTGTACGGCCTGTTTCTGCCCATAGAGAGATTACAATCTTCTTTTACTGGGCCCTGGACATTTCTAGTAACCTTGAATTCTTTCCACTTTTCTTCTAGAGTCTAAGCTGCCTTTCTCTTTACCAGCTGTTTGCCCCAAATAGCTATTGTGTGCACTTGGCTCAGATCCCAAGAGCAAGTACTCAGGAATTCTACAGAAAACACGTCATGTAAAATACAGCTGAGCTTCCAAGACAAATTATGAACACTGGAGGAATTACAGTCACATTACAGCAGCAACTGGATGATGACTCCCAGCTGGGGTGATTGGGGTGTTTCTGCTGAGGTTTGCACAACCGTTTTTCAGTATGTTGCAAAACTTGGCTCCTCATGTTGCAAAAATGTTTGGTAGTTCTGCCTTTCTTGAGGATGCAGAGAGATATGGGCAGAGGCACCCTCTGCAAGTGCTCTTCTTATCTCGGGTCACTACCTTGTCGCTGCCATGCTTGGAGCTGAGGTCTGATAGGAAAGGTCACTTTGTGATTTGTCTGGTTGTCTCAGGAGTTTGTGTGTGTGTGTGTGTGTGTTTGCACAGGGTCTCGCTCTGTCTCCCAGGCTGGAGTTCAGTGGTGCTATCATAGGTCATTATAGCCTCAAACCCCTGGGCTCAAGCGATCTTTCTGCCCCCGCCTCTCAAAGCACTGGGATTACAGACCTAAGACACCGCGCCTGGCCCTGCCTCTGGAGTTTTCTTATTACTATATAAATAATTAGGTCACGAGTGCGTGGGAAGATACGGGATTGCACTGGGCTGATGACTGATGGATTTTCATCAGAACCTCTCATCGTCTGCTTGCCAGCCAGGCCACGACTACCTCGGTCTTATTGACACACAGGATAGAAGACGGGGAGAGTGCAATACTTACTGAGCACCTACTGTATACCAGGCCCCATGCTGGGGATCTGGATGTATTTTCTTTTTTCTTTTTTTTTTTTTGAGGCCAGGTCTCAATCTGTCACGCAGGCTGGAGTGAAGTGGCGCGATCTCAGCTCACTGCAACCTCTGCCACCGAGGTTCAAGTGATTCTCTTGCCTCAGCCTCCCGAGTAGCTGGGATTACAGGCACACGCCACTACACTCAGTTAATTTTTGTTTTTTAAGTAGAAATGGGAGTCTCACTGTGTTGGCCAGGCTTGTCTGGATGTATTTTCTTATTTAATCCTCTCAGTTGGTCTGTTCAGTGAGGTGAGTGATGGACAGCTGGAACCCTGAGTTTAGATTCTGGTTCTTGTACTTGTTGACCTTTAATGAAAGGTGTTCTTTTTTCTTTTTCTTTTTCTTTTGAGATGGGAGTCTCGCCCTATTGCCCATGCTGGAGTGCAGTGGCGCAACCTCGGCTCATTGCAACCCTCTGCCTCCCAGGTTCAAGCGATTTTTCCCACCTCAGCCTCCTGAATAGCTGGGATTATAGACATGTGCCACCACACCCAGCTAATTTTTATATTTTTAGTAGAGACGGGGTTTCACCATATTGACTAGGCTGGTCTCAAACTCCTGACCCCAGTGATGATCCGCCCATCTCAGCCTCCCAAAGTGCTGGGATTACAGGCGTGAGTCACTGCACCCGGCCTGATATTCTCTTTTTGATCTTCAGTCCCTCATTCATCAAAGGGGCATGAAAATTCCCCCCCCATCAGGTGTTTATGAAGGTAGCAAACAGGAGAATCGCTTGAACCCTGGAGGCAGAGGTTGCAGCGAGCCGAGATCACGCCATTGCACTCCAGCCTGGGCAACAAGAGCAAAACTCTGTCTCAAAAAAAGATTTTTCCCAGAAGAACCCTTCCATCCCTGGGAGCGATTTTTATGTATCTTAATTGGAGGTTGGCAAATGGTGGCTTGCAGCTTAAAAAAAAAATCAAAATATCAATAGTGTAATTCTTTATATTCTATGCATATTCCTACATAAATTAGATATATGTATATAAATTTTTATCAAGGTGAAGCTCACATAACCTGAAAGTAACCATTTTATTTTATTTCATTTATTTATTTATTTTTGAGACAGTCTGTCTCCCAGGCTGGAGTGCAGTGGCGTGACAGCTCACTGCAGCCTCCATCTCCCAGGTTCAAGTGATTCTTCTGTCTCAGCCTCCCAAGTGGCTGGGATTACAGGCGCGTGCCACTCTATCTGGCTAACTTTTGTGGTTTATGTAGAGACAGGATTTCACTGTATTGGTCAGGCTGGTCTCGAACTGTCAACCTCAGGTGATCCACCTGCCTCGGCGTCCCAGAGTGCTGGGATTACAGGTGTGAGCCACAGCACCCAGCTGAAATTAACTGTTTTGAAGTGCACAGTTCAGTGGCATTGTGTACATTCAGTGCTCTGCAAATGTCACCTCTGTCTAGCTGCAGAACATTTCTGTCACTGCCAGAGAAAACCCTGTCCCCATTAGCAGTCACTCCTCACTCCCCTCCCCCAGTCCCTGGCAGCCACCAATCAGCTTCCTGTCTCTATGGATTTGCCTGTTCTAGACTTTTTTTTTTTTTTTTTCCTTGAGACGGAGTCTGGCTCTATCGCCCAGGCTGGAGCGCAATGGCGTGATCTTGGCTCGCTGCAACCTCTGCCTCCGG
>NW_012120265.1:92520-94297 GCF_000951035.1 Colobus angolensis palliatus | reverse complement strand
GGGTTCATGCCATTCTCCTGCCTCAGCCTCCCAAGTAGCTGGGACTACAGGTGCCTGTCACCATGCCCAGCTAATTTGTTTTTGTATTTTTTAGTAGAGACAGGGTTTCACTGTGTTAGCCAGGATGGTCCCGATCTCCTGACCTTGTGATCCACCTGGCTTGATCCACCTGCCTTGAATGGAATCATATAATATGTGGGCACTGCAGCTTTCATTTGGCCCAAGAGCTAAGCATGGATTTACATTTATGAATGGTTGGAAAAAAAAATAGTACTTCATGAAACACAAACATTATATGAAAATCAAATTTCAGTGTGCGTAAATACATCTTATGTATTTACGGTATGTCAGCCATACCCATTCATAGATCCATCATCTATAGCTACTTTTTTTTTTCTTTTCGAGACAAGGTCTGGCTCTGTCTCCCAGGCTGGAGTGCAGCGGTGCAATCACAGCTCACTGCAGCCTTGACCTCCTGAGCTCAGTTGATCCTCCCACTTCAGCCTCCCAAGTAGCTTGGAACTACAGGCTGCCACACCTGGCTGATTTTTTGTAGAGACAGTGTCTGTGTTGTCCATGCTGGTTTCGAACTCCTGGCCTGAAGAGATCCTATCCTGCTTTGGCCTCCTAAAGGGTTGGGATTACAGGCATGAACCACTGTACCTGGCAATGACTCCTTTCCTGGGATGATGACAGAGTTGAGTCATTTTGAAAGAGACCACGTGGCCCACAAAGCAGAAAATCTTGACTCTGGCCAAAGCTTAGCGACGTTAACTTCAAGCACAGGGAAAAGCCGGCAGAGCTATGTTCAGCTCCAAAGTCTGGACTGTATTCCCAAGACTATCGCTGCCTCTCAGTATGCTTTGTTGTTGTTGTTGTTGTTGTTGTTGTTGTTGTTTGAGATGGAGTCTTTCTCTGTTGCCCAGGCTGGAGTGCAGTGGCGCGATCTCAGCTCACTGCCACCTCCGCCTCCCGGTTCAAGCAATTCTTGTGCCTTAGCTTCCTGAGTAGCTGGGACTACAGGAGCGCGCCACCATGCCTGGCTAATTTTTGTATTTTTAGTAGAGACGAAGTTTCACCTTGTTGACCGGCTGGTCTTGAACTCCTGACCTCAGGTGATCTGCCCACCTAAGGCTCCCAAAGTGCTGGGATTACAGGTGTGAACCACCGTGCCCAGCCTCAGTATGCATTTTATAGACACTGATGAACACTTTTTTGTTGTTGTTGAGACAGGATCTTGTTCTGTTGCCCAGGCTAGAGTACAGTGGTGCAGTCATAACTCACTGCAGCCTCAAACTCCTGGGCTTAAGTGATCCTCCTGCTTCAGCCTCCTGAGTAGCTGGGACTACAGGTGCATGCCACCAAACCCTGCTAATTTTTTATTTTGTTTGTAGAGACAGGGTCTCCCTATGCTGCCCAGGCTGGTCTCCAACTCCTGGTCTCAAATGATCCTCATGCCTTGGCCTCCCAACGTGCTGGGGTTACAGGTGTGAGCCACCGTGCCTGGCTAAGGAATACTTCTTATTGGGCAGGTGCTGGAGCGTGAGCTGTCTACCAGAGTGGGCCAGTCTTTGTCCTCAGGGAGCTTCCAGACAGGGAGGAGACTGAGGGTTAAGTGAAGCTCTCTATCCAAGCATCACAGAGTCACAGGCTGATGGGAAGGCTGAGGGAAAAGTGGGGAGTGCTCAGGGTAGGATAATGGGGCTCTGACTTAGGTTGGAGGGGAGGCAGGGAGGCAGGAAGAAAAAACCTTTTTTTTTTTTTTTTTTTTTTTTTT
>NW_012120265.1:89964-91125 GCF_000951035.1 Colobus angolensis palliatus | reverse complement strand
TGAACTCCTGACCTCAGGTGATTTGACTGCCTCGGCCTCCCAAAGTGCTGGGATTACAGGCATGAGCCACCGTGTGTTATGTATGTATGTATGTATGTATGTATTTAGAGACAGCATCTTGCTCTGTCACCCAGGCTGGAGTAGAGTGTAATTTACTATTTATTTATTTAGAGACAGCGCCTTGCTCTGTCACCCAGGCTAGAGTACAGTAGCATGATCACAGCTTACTGCAGCCTTTATCTCCTGGCCTCAAGCAATTACCTCGCCCCAGGCTCCCAAAGTGCTGGGAGTGCAGGCATGAGCCACTGTGTCCAGCAAAGCCATCTCTTTGACCAGCCTTGTTGGACTCCCTGACGTGCTCTGCCCAGCAGAAGAGGCCGGCACCCTCCCCTTCCCATAACCCGTGTCTTCTGTGTTCAGCAGAATCGGTGCCTGGAGCAGGAATGGGTCCATTTCGATGGGGAGAGTGGGCAGGCCCAGGGCCAGGGGGACAGTGGTTGAGTTTGAGCCCCACATTCTGGGCTCCTGGGGAGCTCTTTTTGTGGGAGCAGCCTTCTGACTTACCTTGTAATTTCAGTGCTTCAGCCTGATGCCCTTCAGCCTCATAATCGGGATGGAAAATCATAATGACGTTATTAAGCAATTATGTCATTATTTATATATTATTAATAATGACAGCTATCATGAAGAGGGACTCTTCACGTAAGAGGTGAATCTTACACAGAAGGGGTAAGTCACAGAAGGACTCCATTTAACATGCTTGAAGTTTATTTGTAAAATTCCACATCTTTTAGGACAGGTGACTGGGTGTTTCTGGGTGCCTGTAACAATTTCCTTGGAAAATAGCGTGTAAATATCTTCCCTTTCCATTTGTTTCACATTTTCATTAAAAAAAAAAATTGAGGTGGAATTCACATAGCATAAAGTTAGCCATTTTAAAATTTTATTTTATTTTTTGAGGCAGAATCTCACTCTGTCACCCAGGCCGGAATGCAGTGGCACGATCTCGGCTCACTGCAACCTCCGTCTCCTGGGTTCAAGTGATTTTACTGCCTCAGCCTCCCGAGTAGCTGGGATTATAGGCACCTGCCACCATGCCTGGCTACTTTTTGTATTTTTAGTAGAGACAGGGTTTCACCATGTTGGCCAGGCTTGTCTCGA
>NW_012120265.1:83663-88774 GCF_000951035.1 Colobus angolensis palliatus | reverse complement strand
AGGCGTGACCCGTTGTGCCCGGCCATTTTTTTTTTTTTTTAAATAGGGTCTCACTCTGTCACCCAGGCTGGAGTGCAATGGCGTGATCTAATCTCACTGAAGTCTCAACCTACGGGGCTCCACCGATTCTGCTGCCTCAGCCCCCCAGGTAGCTGGGTCTATAGGCATGCGCTGCCATGCCCAGCCAATATTTTGTATTTTTTGGTAGAAACAGGATTTCTCCATGTCGCCCAGGCTGGTCTCAAACTCCTGGGCTTAAGTGATCCGCCTGCCTCATCCTCTCCAGGTGCTGGGATTACACATGTGAGCCGCCATGTCTGGCTGTAGGAAACGTTTTGTGTCCTGTGACCAGGAGCCCCAAGTCGTCCGTGCTTCATGGAGATGGCTCTTGTTTATTGAACAAAGTTCCACATTTGGCTCGTATCTCTTGAAAAACATTGAAAAGCGGTCACCACAAGCAGTGGCTCCCTCACCTTTCACCCCTCAGCCCCTCCCTATGTTGTGGCTCAAAAGCCCCAAACCCAAGCCAGGGAGGGAGGGACGGGTGCATGGGCAGAGGCTGTGTCCCCAGGGTGAACCCTCCTGGGAAACCTTAGCTCCTCTGAAGGGAGGGAGGGTGAGGACAACCTCAGAACATCCTAAAACCAGGCTGCTTTGGGTCACAGGCCTGAGTCCGATGAGCTGGAGGGTGCAAGGACCTCCCTGAAGCCACAGGGCCAGGCAGGGGCAGGGTACCCAGTCCCAGATCTGCCTACCACCTTGGGAGTCACCTTAACCCCCTGTCCCTCCCCTCCTTCAAGGTTCCCAGAAGGAACTAACCCTGTCAACCTTTGACTTGGGACTTGGGACCTCCAGGACTGTGAGAGAACACGTTTCCATTGTTGGAAGCCAGTGTGAACCCGGAACATTTGAGATAGTTCTCAGTTAATTTAGAAAGTTTATTTTGCGTCTGGGCATGGTGGCTCACGCCTGTAATCCCAGCACTTTGGGAGGCCAGGGCGGGCAGATCACCTGAGGTCAGGAGTTCAAGACCAGCCTGACCAACATGGTGAAACCCCCTTTCTATTAAAAACACAAAAATTAGCCAGGCGTGGTGGCGGGCACCTGTAATCCCAGCTACTCGGGAGGCTGAGGCGGGAGAATCACCTGAACCCAGGACCCAGAGGTTGCAGTGAGCCTAGATCACGCCACTGCACTCTAGCCTGGGTGACAGAGACTCCGTCTCAAAAAAAAAAAAAAAGAAAAGAAAGGAAAGTTTATTTTGCCGAGGCTGCTGGCGATGCCTGTCCATGACACAGACTCAGGAAGTCCTGATGACATGTACCCAATGTGGTCGGGGCGCAGCTTAGTCTTAGACATTTTGGGAGACACGAGACATCAATCAATATATGTAAGAAGTACATTGGTTCAGTCTTGAAAGGCGGGACAACTCGAAGCAAAGGCAGGAAGATCTGAAGCTGGGAGGGAGCTTCCAGGTCCCAGGTTTCCTAACAGCAACCCCAGGGAACTCGCTGGCAGGTGGGGACAGTGGGGGCATGTGTGCACTTCCACACCAAGGCTGGGTGTGGTGGGGGATGCAGGCGTGAGCCTGGCTTGATGCCCATCAGGTTCCCAGGCCCGGTAGGGAGCCAGGCGCGTCTAAAACCAGCCTGGGTGGATCAAGATTTATGCCGTAGGGGAGGTGCAATTATCATCATCACCATTATCATTAAGACCCATTAACAGCTTCTGTAAAATGAGCTCATTATCCCCCCTCCACTCCGGCCTCTGATTCCCACCCCAGTTAATGGAGCCCCCACCACCCAGGTGCCAGATCCAGAACCGGGTGCTAACCCTGGACCCCACCCCCAACCCACTGGGTGCTTTCTACCGCCTAGACTAGAGTTTCAGGCTGAAACACAGGACCCACCTCTTAAATGTAAATTTCAGATAGAGGCCAGGTGCAGTGACTAATGCCTGGAATCCCAGCACTCCGAGAGGTCAAGACAAGTGGATCGCTTGAGCCCAGGAGTTTGAGACCAGTCTGGGAAGCACAGCAAGACCTTGTCTCAACAAAAAAAAGTTTTTTAAGACAGAGTTTCTGTCACTGAGGTTGGAGTGAAGTGGTGCAATCTCGGCTTACTGCAACCTCCACCTCCCGGGTTCAAGCGATTCTCCTGCCTCAGCCTCCTGAGTAGCTGGGAGTATAGGCATCCACCACCACGCCCGGCTACTTTTTGTATTTTTAGTAGACACGGGGCGGGGTTTTGCCATGCTGGCCAGGCTGTTCTCGAACTCCTCACCTCAGGTGATCCATCTGCCTCGGCCTCCTAAAGTGTTAAAATTACAGGTGTGAGCCCTGCACCTGGCCACAAAAATTTTTTAAAAAATTATCCAGGAGGCCGGGCATGGTGGCTCACGCCTGTAATGCCAGCACTTTGGGAGGCTGAGGCAGGCGGATTGCCTGAGGTCAGGAGTTCGAAACCAGCCCAACCAACATGGTGAGACCCCCATCTCTACTAAAAATAAAAAAAATTAGCTGGGCGTCATGGCATCTGCCTGTAATCCCAGCTACTAGGGAGACTGAGGCAGGAGAATCATTTGAACCCGAGAGGTGGAGGTTGCAGTGAGCCAAGATCATGCCATTGCACTCCAGCCTGGGCAACAAGAGCAAAACTCCATCTCAGAAAAAGAACAAAAAAATTATACGGGTATGGTGGCTCCTGCCTGTGGTCCCAGCTACTCAGCAGGATTGCTCGAGCCCAGGAGTTCAAGGCTGCAATGAGCCACAGTCACACCACTGCACTGTAGCCTAGGCAGCAGAGTGAGGCCCTGTCTAAAATATAATCACAAATACATTTCAGATAGGGAAGGAATTTTTTAAAGTATGAATAAGTTCCAATATTGCTGTTTGTGTCTCCTCTTCTTAGCTTACTTTTTTTTGGAGATAGGGTCTCACTCTGTTGCCCAGGCTGTAACCTTGAACTCCCGGGCTCAAACGATCCTCCCATCACGACCCCTTGAGTAGCTGGGACTACGGGCACATGCCATTACTCCCGGTTAATTTTCGTAATTTTTGTAGAGATGTGGTTTTGCTGTGGGGTGCAGGCTGGTCTCAAACTCCTGGGCTCAAGGAGTCTTCCTGCCTTGGCCTCCCAAAGCGTTGGGATTACAGGTGTGAGCCACTGCACCTGGCCTGAGTTTTAAAATAAATGTCTTATAAATGTTTTATTTTGGAATCAATTTAATGGCAGGAAAGTTGCAAAGAGGCCATGCAGCACTCCCGTATCCCCTTCCACCAGCTTCCCCTGATATTGACGTCTTTCCCCACCTCAGTACATTGGTGAAACTAAGAAATCAAGGCTGGGACAATGATGCTATCAACTAAACTCCAGACATTCTATGTGGATGTTGCAAATGTCCCCACAAATGCCCTCTCTCTCTTCCAGGATCCTTCACCTTATTTAGCCCTTGTGTCTCCCTGATCTCCTCTGGTCTGTGATGGTTTCTTAGTCTTTCCTTGTTTTTCATGACCTCAGCAGTGTTCTTTTTCTTGTTTTATTTCTTTTTTTTAGATGGGTTTCACTCTTGTCGCCCAGACTACAGTGCAGTGGCACAATCTCAGCTCACTGCAACCTCCGCCTCCTGGATTCAACTGATTCTCCCGCCTCAGCCTCCCGAGTAGCTGGGATTACAGGCATCCGCAACCACACTCGACTAATTTTTGTATTTTCAGTAGAGATGGAGTTTCACCATGTTGGCCAGGCTGGTCTCGAATTCCTGACCCGCAGTGATCTGCCCGCCTCAGCCTCCCAAAGTGCTGGGATTACAGGCGTGAGCCACTGTGCCTGGCCCGTTTTTTGTTTGTTTGTTTTTTGGTTTTTGTTTTTTTGAGACGGGGTCTCGCTCTGTTGCTCAGGCTGGAGTGCAGTGACTCGATCATACCTCACTGCAGCCTCAAATCCTGGGTTCAAATGATTTTTCCCACCTCAGCCTCCTGAATAGCAGGGGCCATAGGTGTGTGCCATACGCTTGGGTGTTTTTTTTTAAACTTTTTGTGGAGATGGGGTCTTGCTATGTTGTCCAGGCTGGTCTTGAACTCCTGGACTCAAGTGATCCTCCTGCCTTGGCCTCCTGGGGTGCTGAGATTACAGGTGTGAGAGGCTTTGGCTGAGATGGAGTTTCGCTCTTCTTGCCCAGGCTAGCCTGCAGCGGCATCATCTCAGCTCACTGCAACCTCTGCCTCCCAGGCTCAAGTGATTCTCCTGCTTCAGCCTCCAGAGTAGCTGGGATTACAGGCGCCCACCACCATACCCAGCTTCTTTTTGTGTGTTTTAGTAGAGAGGGGGTTTCATCTATTGGTCAGGCTGGTCTTGAGCTCCTGACCTCTGGTGATCAACCTGCCTTAGCCTCCCAAAGTTCTGGGATTATAGGCATGAGCCACCGTGCCCGGCAGACTTTGGCAATCTTGAAGAGTGCTGGCCAGTGCTCCCCAGGGCATCCAAGTGTACATTTGTGTTTGACATTTTCTTGTGGTTAGACGGGAATTGTGGGGTTTGGGGAAGAAGACAGGGGCATGCCCTCCTCATTGCGTCATATTGGGGGTGTCCAGTGTCCCCATCCATACCCCCAGTCGTGCCAATCCTGTGCATTATGGCTGGGGCACCAAATAAACGCTCCCCAAGCATCTTCCCTTCCCAAGTATCTTCAAGAACTGGAAGGAGTTCCATTTCCTCACAGCCAGACACAATAACACATCCCAGACATTGGCCACTTGGCTGGAGGCCGAATTTTAATGGGAGGAAATGGACATAGAAGAGTATCACCAGCTGCAGAACCTAGAGCCCCCACATGGTTCTATCTTCTCCTCAGTTTCCCAATGTGGATGCTTTACAGCCTCAAACAAGGTAGAAAACAGGCATCTGCCTGCGTGTATTTCTCTAACTTGCCGCCTGAAGAATGTCAACCAACCTATTTTAAAATTATTTAGCCGGGCGCGGTGGCTCACACCTGTAATCCCAGCACTTTGGGAGCTCTAGGCAGGCAGATCACCTGAGGTCAGGAGTTCGAGACCAGCCTGGCCAACATGGCGAAACCCCATCTCCACTAAAAATACAAACATTAGCTGGGAG
>NW_012120265.1:80110-82253 GCF_000951035.1 Colobus angolensis palliatus | reverse complement strand
TTTTTTGAGGCAGAGTCTTGCTCTGTCACCCAGGCTGGAGTGCAGTGGCACCATCTCGGCTTACTGCAACCTCTGCCTCCCGGATTCAAGGGATTCTCTTGTCTCAGCCTCCTGAGTAGCTGGGATTATAGGCATGGGCCACCACGCCTGGCTAATTTTTGTATTTTTATTAGAGATGGGGTTTCACCATGTTGGCCAGGCGGGTCTCGAACTCCTTACTTCAGCTGATCCACCCGCCTTGGCCTCCCAAAGTGCTGGGCTTAGCGGTGTTGTGAACCATGAGCCTGACTTTATTTTTTTATTTTTTGAGATGGAGTTACATTCTTTTTGCCCGGGCTGGAGTGCAGTGGCGCCATCTCGGCTCACTGCAACCTCCACCTCCCGGGTTCAGGCGATTCTTCTGTCTCAGCCTCCTGAGTAGCTAGGATTACAGACGCCTGCCACCACATCCAGCTAATTCTTTTGTATTTTTAGTAGAGATGGGGTTTCACTGTGTTGGCCAGGCTGGTCTCGAACTCCTGACCTCAGGTGATCCACTCGCCCCAGCCTCCCAAAGTGCTGGGATTACAGGCATGAGCCACTGTGCCCAGCCGTTTTTTTTAGATGGAGTCTCCCCTCTCTCTGTTGTCCAGGCTGGAGGGCAATGGCCTGATTGGTTCAATGCAACCTCAACCTCCTGGGCCCAAGCAATCCTCCCACCTCAGCCTCCTGAGTAGTTGGGAATACAGGTGTGCACCATCACACCTGGCTAATTTTATTGGTATTTTTTTGTAGAGATGGGGTTTTGGGATTACAGGCTTAAGCCCAGGAGTTTGAGACTGGTTGCCCAGATAACTAGTACCCAGTCTGTGTGCATTCATTTTTGTTTTAAACAACAGCAAAAAAATTAAGGTGAGCTGGGCTCAGTGGCTCACGTCTGTAACCCCAGTATTTTGGGAAGTGTAGGCAGGGGAATCACTTGAAGTCCAGGAGTTCGGGACCAGCCTGGGCAACATAGAGTGCCCTCCGCCCACCCAACCAAAAAATAAAAATCAATTAGCTAGGTGTGGTTGCTCACGCCTATAGTCCCAGCTAGTTGGGGGGATGAGGCAGGAGATCCAGGCTGCAGTGGGCTGTGATGCCACTGTGTACACAACCCTGTGATGGCACGTGTAATATACAAATGGGGACAGGATGATCACACCCCCAATATCACCGGGATGTGTATACGCCCCTGAGATGCTGTGCATAATATCCTGGGTGGGACAGGATGATAGTATCCCCAATATTGCAGGGGACGTATACCAGTCAATATACAGGGGGGACAGGATGATAGTACCCCAATATTGCAGGGGGCGTGTACACCCCTCCGTAATACCAGTCATAATATACAGGGGAGGACAGGATGATAGTACCCCCAATATTGCAGGGGCATGTACACCCTCAATTGATATTGTGCATCATATCAAAGGGGGGACAGAATGATCGTACCCCCAATGTTACAGGGAGTGTGTACACCCCCTGTGATATCACGCATAATATTAATAATTAGCAACCACACTTAGCTAATTTATTTTTATTTTTTGGTAGGGTGGGCAGAGGACACGCTATGTTGCCCAGGCTGGTCCCGAACTCCTGGACTTCAAGTGATTCCCCCGCCTCCACCTCCCAAAATACTGGGATTACAAGCGTGAGCCACTGAGCCCAGGAAGTGACAGGATGATAGTACCCCCAATATCAAAGGGGTGTGTACACTGCTCTGTGATACCGTGTGTAATATTGAGGGGGGTACTGGATATCATGAACAGTATCACAGGAGGGTGGACACTCCCCACGATATTGGGAGTAATATTCTCCTCTCCCCGCCTGGATATTGCGAACCATATCACAGGGTGTCCTGTATGGTATGGTGCCACTGTGCTCCAGCCCAGGCAACATAGTGAGACCCTGTGTCTAAAACAAAACAGACAACCCCCCGAGTGGTAAAATAACATACATAACATTAAAATTCATCTTAACCTTTTTTTTTTTTTTTTTTGACACAGAGTCTCACTCTGTCGCCCAGGCTGGAGTGCAGTGGCATGATCTCAGCTCACTGTAACCTCCGCCTCTTGGGTTCAAGTGATTCTTGTGCCTCAGCCTCCCAAGTAGCTGAGATTACAGG
>NW_012120265.1:76901-78397 GCF_000951035.1 Colobus angolensis palliatus | reverse complement strand
ATTAAATTGTGGTTAAATATACCTAACACAAAATTTGCCATTAGACGCAGGAGCGAAATTGATGGTTACCAGTCCTCTTTCAGAGCACTCTCCTGATTAGGTCAGGTCCACCCAGGGTAAGCTCCTGTTTGATGAACTCAAAATCAAATTATTTTGGACCTTAACTATATTCGTAAGGTTTTTTTCACCTTTGCCTTAAAATGTCACCTTATCAAGGAAGTGACACCCTTATTGACTCACTAGTCCCACCCAGACTTACAAGATTATAACAGGTGTGTATGCAGACTGCCTGGAATCTTGGGAGCCTGTTAGAATTCTGCCTACACTGAACCCAGCCTCATTCCCTGTCGCTGGTTGGTTTTGGGCCAAGATGAGAGGATTGCTCAGGTGACCGGTGGGTGGAATTGGGTGGGGGTGAGGAGGCTGTGGTCCTGTCTCTCCCTTTCTCCTCGTCAGGGGCAACACGCTGCTCTTTCCTTCCAAAGAGGGACAACAGGCCAGGCGTGGTGGCTCACACCTGTAATCCCAGCACTTTGGGAGGCCGGAGCGGGTGGATCACAAGGTCAGGAGTTCGAGACCAGTCTGGCCAACATGGTGAAGCCAACATAGTGATACCCCATCTCTACTGAAAATACAAAAATTAGTCGGCCGTGGTGGCGGGCACCTATAGTCCCAGCTACTTGGGAGTCTGAGGCAGGAGAATCGCCTGAACCGGGGAGGCGGAGGTTGCAGTGAGCTGAGATCGTGCCACTGTACTCCAGCCTGGGTGTCAGAGACAGACCGAGACTTCATCTCAAACACACACACACACACACACACGGTGAAGGTGAAAACAGTTTGTCTTCCGGGCTGGGAACCTTGATGCCGCGGATGAGTGAGGCTCACTGGGACAGAATGAAGGAATCACATTCATGTTGAAAGTCTCCTGTCGCCATGCACAAAGAAGGGGATCTCTGTGCACTTTTGAGGACTTTCAGAGACGATTGGCCATCGGCTTTTGTCCTCATCGGGTTCAAAGAGGACCATTTGGAAAGGTTTTCCAAAGCGCTGGCTGGCCAGATGCCCAGACCATTTACCAGGCTCATGGATTTGTCGCCACGAAGGGCTTTGCCCTAGACAATCCAACGGCTTTGTCTTGTGACTCACTGTGTCCCAGGCACCGAAAGGCCGTGTACAAAAGGTGGGGTGGCCATCCAGAGAGGCAGCTCCCAGACACACCTTGGCCTGGTGGGTACTGAGTCACCAGCGAAGCCAGCAGGCAGCAGGGACCATCACCACCTTCAAGGGGCCAGTCCCTGTGGGCTCCCACGAGGTTTTACAGTCCCCTTTGGGGACAAACCTGGCTGTTGAGATATATGCCATTTTGTCCCATCTTGGGGACCTCAGGGAAGTCATGGAAGCTGCATTTTCTTTTATTTTCTTTCCTTCTTTCTTTCTTTCCTTCCTTCCTTCCTTCCTTCCTTCCTTCCTTCCTTCCTTCCTTCCTTCCTTCCTTC
>NW_012120265.1:72770-75111 GCF_000951035.1 Colobus angolensis palliatus | reverse complement strand
CATCTCGGCCTCCCAAAGTGCTGGGATTACAGGCTTGAGCCACCGCGCCCGGCCTTCTTTTTTTTTTTTTGAGTTGGGATCTCACTCCTCTTGCCCAGGCAGGAGTGCAGTTGGCGCAATCACAGCTCGTTGCAGCCTCGACCTCCTGGGCTCAAGTGATCCTCCTGCCCTACTTTTAAATTTTTTGTACAGACGAGGTCTCACTGTGTTGCCCAGGCTTCTCTTGAACTCCTGAGCCCAGGAGATCCTCCTGCCTCAGCCTCCCAAAGTGCTGGGATTACAGGTGTGAGCTACCACGGCTGGCCTATTTTCATTGTTCAGCGTCACGTCCACCTGGTCCCTTCATGTTCTGCATGTAGTCAGTGCTTGTTCTTATCTTTTTTCTTTTCTTTCTTTTTTTTTTTTTGAGACAGAGTTTCCCTCTTTGCCCAGGCTGGAGTGCAGTGGCGTGGCGTGATCTTGGCTCATTGCAACGTCTGCCTCCTGGGTTCAAGCGATTCTCCGGCCTCAGCCTCCTGAATAGCTGGGACTCGCTACCATGCCCGGCTAATTTTTGTATACGGTTTCGCCATATTGACCAAGCTGGTCTAGAACTTTTGACCTCAAGTGATCCACATGCCTCGGCCTCCCAGAGTGCTGGGATTACAGGCATGAGCCACCGCGTCCGGCCAAGGGACAGAGATCTTTCGGGGAAATCCCATGGCAGCGGACAGATTTCACTTTGGGCTTTCTCTGAGTGGTTTATCCCTGAATCACATTCCACCTCCTCTCTCTGCACTTTGGGTTTCGTTTTCTGCAAAATGGGAGAAGACATTGGGGACCAAAGGGAACCCCCAAGGGCCCTAGGAGGGTGGAAGAGATGCTGCTAGAAAGTGTCTGCACACTCCTGTTGAGGCTTGGCGTGGCGGCTCATACCTGTCATCTCAGCACTTTGGAAGGCCGAGGTGGGAGGATCACTTAAGGCCAGGCGTTCTAGGCCAGCCTGGGAAACATAGCAAAAGCCCTCCCCACATCTCTACAAAAACTTAAAACATAAACAAAACTTAGCCGAGCCGGGTGGCATGTGCCTACTTAGGAGGCCGAGGGTGGGAGGATCCCTTGAGCCTGGGACATCGAGGCTGCAGTGAGTTAAGATTACATCACTGCACTTCGGCCTGGGTGACGGAGCAAGACTTTGTCTCTAAAAAAATAAACACACAAGCAAGCAAATAAATACATATAATCCTGGCGCACCATCAGTGAGCCATGGGTGTGCCGGAGTCTCAGGCTGGAGGAATCTATTCCACAGGACCTCTGTGATGCTTTACGAGAACCTGGCCTTGCCAACATATTTCAAATATGCAATTGGCCTCCCAGCTGCGGTCCACACTGCCCTTATCACTTTCATGGGGGAGTCGAGGATTCTTGGCAAAGATTGACTTTCCCTGCTCACGACTTTATTGCTACTCAGAGCCTCTGCAGCTGGGGAGGCTTATCTAGTTGTTTCCAGGGGCTGATTGTATAAACTCTGTGTAACGTAAGCTCTGTGTCGATTTTTGGAAAACTCCCTTTTTTTCTCCCCGCCTTTAGAAGATTTTTTTCCAGTGTCACCCAAACACCCGGCCACGGGAGGGGGTGGAGAGGTTGTTGTTTACAATTCTCGGTCAGAACAGTGTGTCTGAATTTCAGGGCGAGATGTGTGTGAGCGCCTTCGATTGTGGAAAAACAAATGTGATTTGAAGGGGGAAAAAAAAAAGAGGGAAAATGAAACGGAAAACAACTTGCTGAGTGGGAACTTTGAGGCGCGGCCCGGATGGTATGATTTCTGACGACTCGAGAAGGAATGTTCTGGAATATTTTGGGAGTTTTTCTGTGCTTCTGGCAGGCTGACAGCTCGTGCCCCCCCTCCCCCCACTCCCACCTCCAACCCCGCACTCCACGTCACTCCAGTCATTCTGGACAAGCTCCCAAGAAAAACGGCTTCTCTTCTTTCCATGGGCTGCAGACATGTGTCCCCAAGCACTTAAAAATAGCCGCCCGTTTACTGCAGACCTGACTTTAAACAATCAGGTTTTTCTTAAGATGTAAAAAACTTTTCCATTGAAAGGGCAGTTTTTGAAACTACGTGTAGTGAGAGGGAGTTTTCCTTTTTTTTTTTTTTTCCTTTCCTCAGGAATAAATGTGAAGGCCTTGAGTCTAAAATGGCCAACTTGGCAGGGCACGGTGGCTCATGCCTATCATCCCAGCGCTTTGGGAGGCTGAAGCAGGAGGATCACTTGAGCCCAGGAGTTCGAGACCAGCTTGACCAACATGGTGAAACCCCGTCTCTACTAAAAATACAAAAATTAGCCGGATGTGATGG
>NW_012120265.1:69188-70430 GCF_000951035.1 Colobus angolensis palliatus | reverse complement strand
AACCCAGGAGGTGGAGGTTGCAGTGAGCCAAGATCACACCACTGCACTCCAGCCTGGGTGACAGAGACTCCATCTCAAAAAAAAAAAAAAAAAAGTTAGGCTATTTTTGTGTGGGCTCTTAAACATCCCAGGGCTCTGGGCCTTGTATGTATGATGGATTGGACAGCCCTGGACAAAGTGTCCCTGGGGGAACAGAGCAGCGATGGATGGCAGGGGTTTCCTCACTTAGCATCCTCTGACATCCCCCAGGCCTCCTGTGTTAGGCCCGGAGCCGGGTTCTGGGAAAACTCGAGGGGAGAAATGTTACCTGCTCTGGCTGACTTACCCCTGGCAGGGGGTGCTTCCAGCTGCACGGACTCTGTTTGAATACGAGGAAGCGTGAATCAGACCTCGGTGGCCCAGGAGGCAGAGCTGAGGGAGGCGTGTTTTCATAGAGCGCTGATTCTATACTGATCCCATGCTCACTGGCCCTTCCGGCGACCTGGGGTTGGGGACCAATTTAGATCATGTGTCATCTGACGAAAGTGGACCTTCAAAGACTTCCCAGGTCCAGGCCAGGTGTGGTGGCTCGTGCCTGTAATCCCAGCTCTCAGGAAGGCAGAGGCAGGAGGATAGCTTGAGCCCAGGAGATCGAGACCTGTCTGGGCGATATAGCGAGACCCCGTTCTCCACAAAAGGGAGAAAAAAAAAAGACTTCCCAGGTTCTGAACCAATTATTTGTCACCAGACTTGTCTTGGGAAGCGGTGGAGAATCGGAGGCATGTACTTGGTGGATTGAGTCCCAGCAGGTAGGCAACATAGCAAGATCTCATCTCTATAAAAAATACAAAAATTAGCCAGGCATAACAGCATGGACCTGTGGTTCCAGTTGCTTGGGAGGCTGAGGTGGGAGAATTGCTTGAACCCAGGAGGTCAAGGCTGCAGTGAGTCCAGATCACCACCACTGCACTCCAGCCTGGGTGACAGGCTGAATGGGTGGATGGGTGACGTGGGGTCTGAAATACCTAGCCGGGCTCGGTGGCTCACACTTGTATTCCCAGCGCTTTAGGAGGCCGAGGTGGGCAGATCACAAGGTCAGGAGATCAAGACCTTCCCGGCTAACACAGTGAAACCCTGTGTCTGCTAAAAATACAAAAAATTAGCCGGGCATGGTGGCACGTGCCTGGAATTCCAGCTACTCAGGAGGCTGAGGCAGGAGAATCACTTGAACCCAGGAGGTGGAGGTTGCAGTGAGCCAAGATC
>NW_012120265.1:60591-68143 GCF_000951035.1 Colobus angolensis palliatus | reverse complement strand
AGGCAGAGGATGCAGTAAGCCAAGATTGCACTACTGCACTCCAGCCTGGGCAACAGAGTAAGACTCCATCTCAAAAAAAAAAAAAAAAGAAAAAATTACCGTATACCATAGCAGCTGCACTCTCAAGTGGTATATACTCATATACTCGAAGGATTTTGGTATTCTTTGGTATATTCTTTGGGAGTATCCTCAAAAGAATTGAAGGCGGGTGTTCACACAAAGATGTGTGAATGAATGTTCACAGCAGCGCTGTTCACAACAGCCAAAAGGTGGAAGCAACTTAGGTGTCTGTCAACGGATGAACGGATAAACAAAACGTGTTCCATCCATGCAATGGAATATTACGCAGCTGTGAAAAGGAAAGAAGCACCGTTCCATGCTACAACGTGGATGAACTCCAAAAATATGCCGAGTGAGAGAAGCCAGACACAAAAGGCCACAAGGTGTATGATTCCATTGATATGCAATGCCTAGAACAGGCAAATCCATAGGGACAAGGAAGCAGATGAGTGCCTGCCTGGGATGAGGGAAGGGAAATGGGGAGTGACTGCTGACGGGGACAGGGTTTTCTTTTTTTTTCCTTTTTTTAATTCTTGCTCTGTCGCCCAGGCTGGAATGCAGTGGCACGATCTCAGCTCACTGCAGCCTTTGCCTCCTGAGTTCAAGGGATTCTCCTGCCTCAGCTTCCTGATTAGCCGGGATTACAGGCATCCACCACCACGCCTGGCTAATTTTTTTTGTATTTTTGTATTTTTTGTATTTTAGTAGAGACGGGGTTTTACCATGTTGGTCAGGCTGGTCTCAAACTCCTGACCTCGTGATCTGCCCGTCTTGGCCTCCTAAAATGCTGGGATTACAGGCGTGAGCTACCGTGCCCTGCTGGGACAGGGTTTCTTTTTGGACTGATGGAATGCTCTGAAGTAGATACTAATGGTGGTTGCACAACCTTGTGAACGTGCTAAATGCCACCAAACTGCACACCTTACGATGGTTAAAATAGTAAATTTTATGTTACATGTATTTTACCACAATTCTAAAAAGGCCGGGCTTGGTGGCTCACACCTGTTATCCCAGCACTTTGGGAGGCCAAGGCAGGTGGATCATTTGAGGTCAGGAATTCAAGACCAGCCTGGCCAATATGGTGAAATCTCATCTCTACCAAAAATATAAAAATTAGCTGGGTGTGGTGGCATGTGCCTGTAGTCTCAGCTCCTTGGGAGAGTGAGGCAGGAGAATCGCTTGAACCCAGGAGAGAGAGGTTGCAGTGAGCCGAGATTGAACCACTGGACTCCAGCCTGGGTGACAGAGTGAGGCTCCGTCTCCAAAAAAAAAAGGCCAGGTTCAGGCAGCCTCCCCTGTTGGCCTGGTTGCGAGACTGCCTCTCTCTAAGCCTGCGTTCCTCTGTAAGGTGGGGTAGGGGCAGTGCCTGCCCTCAGCACCGGGACATCCCCAGAGTATCAGCAGGCCTGCTCTTGGCCGTGGGCTGCTGCTTATTGAGACCAACCCCCCTGGGAGTTCATGGTCACCCAGGACAGCTTGTCAGGAGCTCCAAGCCCCTTCCCAGAGAGGTCTGGGCATCTGCTTATTTAATTAAGAAAATCTAATTGCAAAGAGCGCACAGGCTTCTTCTGAAAGCTTTGAATGAGACCAGAAGTCGGGGTCTCCCTGCTGGGACGCGGAGACCGGGGAACGGCTCTTAACACACAGAGTACCTTGGAGCTGGAGTGTCGACTGGGGGACAGGCAGCCACTCAGTCTAGTCTTTTCCCCCTGAAAGGAACGGAGGCCGCAGGGTCACCCGTCTTGTTCTTGGGGTATAGGCACTTGCCCTGCCCAGACACAGCTGCAAAAACACACATATACCCTGGGAGAGACATGGAGGCTCAGAGAGCGAGAGTCAGAGACAGAGGAGATAGAGACAGACAGTGAGAGACAGACAGAGACAGGGAAAGAGAGGAAGAGAGATAGAAACAGAGACACAAGGAGAAAGAGCAAGAGATAGAGAGAAAGAGCAAGAGACAGAGAGAGAAAGAGGGGGGGAGACAGAGAGACGAGGGAAGAGAGTCAGACACAGAAAGAGAGAAGGGGGAGAGACTCACGCGAGAGAGACACACAGAGAGACAGAGAAAAAGAAAGTCAGAGACAGAGAGAGAAACACACAGAGTTAGAGAGAAACAGAGAGACAGAAAAGAGTCACAGACCCAGAGAGAGACAGAGAGAGAGAGAAAGAGAGACTCAGAGAGAAAGACCCAGAGAGAGAGAGTGAGAGACCCCCCCACACAGAGAGACACAGAGAGAGATGGAGGGATAGAGAACAAGATGGAGAGAGGCCGGCAGAGCAGGACCCTGGGACTGGTTGATGGAATGCCACATCCTGCTGCTGTGGAACAAAAGCGCCCTATGAAGTGAAAGCCACCATTGGACAGATGAGGAAACCGAGGCCCGAGGTCCCTGCCTCCACTCCCCATAGCTAAGGGGTTCAGACACTGCTCCCCGCAGAGACCCCAGCCACCAGCCACAGCCCTTGGCCTCTCCAACAACCCTCCATCGTCTCTCCCCTCAGGTGCCCCCCTGCCGCTGGCCCATAACAACTCCCCTTTGGCCAGTTAAAAACAGCCCACGTCAGAGCCCATGGAGGACGCTAGTGACTCCTGAAAGGGGCTTCAGAGCCAAGGCGGCCTCGATCTGCAGGCCGCAGCCAGGGACGGCGCTAATTGTAGCAACAAGCAGGGTACAAAGGCGCCCTTCAGGGGAGCTGGCACTGCGGGCTCAGATTTCTGGAGAGCAAACGTATCTTTCATTTCCCTGAGCCCCACCGGGGCTCTGCCCTAACGGCAGAAGAACACGCCTCCCTGGAAGGGAACAGGATCTTGTTTTGGGGGGCAGGGAGCCCAAGCGCCCCTGTGAACAGCAGCAAGCCAGCCTTCGGCACCTAGGACAGTCCCCAGCATGCCCGGAGCAGCCACCGGTATAGAGCCATTCGGGAAGCTTTCTTTCCTGTTCAGTTTGGTGAAAGTCCTCGTGTAAGGTTGCTGCAAATGTAATTGCTTAAAAGTCATGGCAAAAACCACAACTAGGTTTGCATCAACCTATCAAAGTGATGCTCTCTCTTCCTTAGATGTTTGGGGGAAATTTACCAGGGACGCTGTCCGGACCTGGAGTTTTCTTTGTAGAAAGGCTTTTGTTTGTTTAGAGACAGAGTTTCACTCTGTTGCCCAGGCTGGAGTGCATGGCACAATCATAGCTCACTGCAGCCTTGACCTCCTGGGCTCAAGTCATCCTCCCACCTCAGTCTCCCAAGTAGCTGGGACCACCCCACCATGCCTGGCTAATTTTTAAATTTTTTTGTAGAGATGGGATCCCACTGTGTTGCCCAGGCTGGTCTCAAACTCCTGAGCTCAAGTGTATCTCCCACCTCAGTCTCCCAAAGTGCTGAGATTATAGGCACAAGCCACCAAGCCCAGCTAATTTTTCTATTTTTTTGTAGAGACAGGATCTTGCTATGTTGTCCAGGCTAGTCTTGGCCTCATGCGATCCTCCTGCCTTGGCCTCTCAAAGTACTGGGATTACAGGCACCCACCACCATACCTGGCCTCTAGGAAGTTCTTTTTACAACGATGTTGATTTATTCCATAGATACAGGAATATTCGGGTGATCTATTTCTTCTTCTTCTTCTTTTTCTTTTTTTTTCTTTTTTTTTTTTTGAGAGAGTCTCACTCTGTCATCCAGGCTAGAGTGCAATGGCACGATCTCAGCTCACTGCAACCTCCACCTCTGGGGTTCAAACAATTCTCCTGCCTCAGCCTCCTAAGTAGCTGGGACTATAGTAGCCGCCACCATGCCTGGCTAATTTTTGGTTTTTAGTAGAGACGGGGTTTCACCTTGTTGGTCAGCCTGGTATTGAACTCCTGACCTCAGGTGATCCTCCTGCCTCGGCCTCCCAAAGTGTTAGGATGACAGGCGTGAGCCACTGCCCCGGCCGATCTATTTCTTCTTAAGTAAGCTTTGATAATTTGTGTCTTTCAAGGAATGTGTCCATTTCATTCCTGTCACTGGATATTTTGGCATCGAGATGTTTATAACATGTCCTTGTGATCCTTTTTGTATGTGTTGAATCTTTTGTGGGGTCACCCAGACTTGGAAGCCTCAAACCCTGGCATTGCAAAACCCAGACACAGGCTTTTGCTTTTCTTGCTGTTTGGGCAGCTGTTCCGATGGCAATGACAACTTTAAAAATCTGCTTGTGGCCAGGCGCAGTGGCTCATGCCTGTAATCCCAGGACTTTGGGAGGCCAAGGTGGGGGGGAATCTCTTGAGCCCAGGAGTTCGAGACCAGTCAGGGCAATATAGTGGTATCTTGTCTTAACTGAAATTCAAAAGAAAACTAGCCAGGCATGGCAGCATGCATCTGTGGTACTTGGGAGGCTGAGGAGGGAGGATCGCTTGAGCCTGGGAGGTTGAGGTTGCAGCGAGCCATGATCTTGCCACTGCACTCCAGCCTGGGTGACACTGTCTCAGTGAGACGCTGTCTCAAAACAAAACAAAACAAAAATCTGCTTATGAAAGGGCAGACATCCATCTCCCAGGCCACACCCTCCTAACTCCTAAAGCTTAACTTCTGTGTTTAGTGCTTACAGCAGCGTAGGAGCTATTGTTAGTTCCATTCTACAGATGGGGAAACTGAGTCACAGCGTTAGGTGGCAGAGCCGGGATTTGAACCCTGGCTGCCAGCACCTCCCCAGCCTGGGTGCACTACAGCGTCACTGCCAGGCACAGCCAAAATCACAGCCCAGCCCATCTGGGTGGGAGCAGGGGACAGGGATTCCTCTACCCTGACAGCAGTTTGAGGTTACGTGCTTTGCTGGAGAAAAGCGTTTTGAAACAGAAACGCCCACGGTGTCCCTGACGCTGAGTTCTGGAAGTGAGGCAGACTTGGGGCTCCGAACTTGGCTGGTGTCTTCCCCAGCCAGGGGCCCAGAGGCAGGGGTTTGGCCTTCCCGAGGCCCCAAACCACCTGCTCAGCCCTGCGTCCAGCCGGCCGGCGCCCGAGTGAGCAAGCAAGGGGACCCTCCGCTGTCTTTATATACCGGAGTTATTTTTAACCATCGCCTCCCAGAACATTACGGAGCTTCCTCTCTCCAACACGCAGGAAACCCTACTTGGCTGTGCTTCCTGCTAACACGAGGCCCTGCGATTGCTGAGAACAACAGGCCCGAGACTGCACGGCTCCGGGGGGAAAAAAAACCTGGCCCCCTTTCAAGCCTTGACAGAAAACCTTTCAGAGCCCTGAACTCCCACCAGCCCGAGGACGGCTCCGATGGCGCTGACAAATGAGCCGGGACTGTGCCCAGGGCTCCCAGGCTGGGAGGGGACCCCAGCTCCCTTGTTCCTTCCTAAGGTCGGGGAAAAAAAAGCGCGTGTCTCTTCCCTCACCACGGAGGAACAGAGAAATGTTTGCATTGGTGGATTTTTAAATACTTCTGTTTATTTTTATTAAAGTGCAATTCACATGAAATTAACCATTTTAAAAGTAGTGGCATTTTATACATGCAGTGTTGTGCAACCGCCACCTCTACCTAGTTCCAGAATATTTTCATCACCCTAAAGGGAGACCCAGTCCCCATTAGCAGTCACTTCCCATTTCCCCACCCCTAGTCCCTGGCCAGCACCAATCTGTTTTCTGGCTCTATGGATTTGCCTCTGTGGGCGTCTCACATAGATAGGATCGTACAATATGTGGCCTTTTCTGTCTGGTTTCTTTTACTCTAGGTAATATTTTCTTTTTTTTTTCTTTTCTTTTTTTTTTTTTTTTTTTTTGAGACACAGTTTTACTCTTCTTGCCCAGGCTGCAGTGCAGTGGCACAATCTCAGCTCACTGCAGCCTCGACCTCCGGGGTTCAAGAGATCCTCCTGCCTCAGCCCCCCAAGTAGATGGGACTACAGGCATGCACCATCACGCCCAGTTAGTTTTTGTATTTTTAGTAGAGACAGGGTTTCACCATGTTGGCCAGGCTGGTCTTGAACTCCTGACCTCAGGTTCAGCAGCGTAGGAGCTATTGTTAGTTCCATTCTACAGATGGGGAAACTGAGTCACAGCGTTAGGTGGCAGAGCCGGGATTTGAACCCTGGCTGCCAGCACCTCCCCAGCCTGGGTGCACTCACTCTGTTGCTCAGGCTGATCCACCCACCTGGGCCTCCCAAAGTGCTGGGATTACAGGCGTGAGCCACCGCACCCGGCCTAGACATTTTTGGTGATCACCATGGGGGTGGGATGGGGCTCCTAGCATCTGGTGGGTGGAAGCCAGGGAAGCTGCTCAATGCCCTGCAGTGCACAGGGCGGCCTCCACCCCGGACAGAGATCTGGCCCCAAATGTGAGCAGTGCCAAAGCTCAGAGGCCCTGGCCCAGGGAGTGCTCAGATGTCTGTAACTGAAGAAAGAGGGATCCCTCAGTGGGCTGGGTCCTGTGAGGCCAGAGAGGAACCCCAGGGGAGAGCTGGAGGACACTCGAAGGGTGGATCTGAGGGGCAAAGGGGCTGATCCAAGAAGGGTTCAGGAGAGCTAATGGGGAAGAAAGAACCAGGTGGGTTGTCCTGTCCTCTGGGGGGCTAGCGATGGCCCCTCTGGCTTGGCACCAGATAAAAATTCACTGATGCCCTCTTTAGGCCGGACACTGCTTGGTGGGGCCATAAGGATATTTCAGGCTGGGACCTGGGCGGGAAGGACAACCAGTTTAGGGGAGGAGACAGCTGAACACAGACAACCCCAGTTCTGGAGGGTCAGGGCCGACTGGAAGAAGGAACCGCAGTCTGTCTGGGGGCACTGGTGAGGAGCAGGAACTCTGCTGGAGGTTGAGGGGGAGAGCCAGACTGCAGGCAGAAATGATGCTTAGTTCTAAGCAGACGTGGGAGGAAGAGGGGAGGGGGTTCCAGGTGGAGGGAACGGCAGAGGCCAAGACCTGGAGGTGGGAATGGAACAAATTTGGGAAAGGAGAAGAGTTCTCAGTGTATCAGAGGGAATATGTAGGAGGTGAGGCTGGATTATAAAAGATATTAAGGCAAATTGGAGGTGATGCTATGGGTAGAGCTGGGGAATCAGATCCTCTATCCCTGCTGGTCCTCGAAACCCCACAGAGAACCATCCGGGCCAGTTCCCAGCCCTTACTTGGCGGAGAGGGGGCTCATCTCCAAAGACATGAAGGGGCGCCGGGCACAGTGGCTCATGCCTGTAATCCCAACACTTTGGGAGGCCGAGGCGGGTGGATCACCTGAGGACCTGAGATCAGGAGTTTGACACCAGCCTGACCAACATGGTGAAACTCTGTTTCTACTAAAAATACAAAAAATTAGGCCGGGTGCGGTGGCTCACGCCTGTAATCCCAGCACTTTGGGAGGCCGAGGCAGGCGGATCACAAGGTCAGGAGATAGAGACCATCCTGGCTAACACGGTGAAACCCCGTCTCTACTAAAAAATACAAAAAATTAGCCGGGCGTGGTGGCGGGCACCTGTAGTCCCAGCTACTTGGGAGGCTGAGGCAGGAGAATGGCGTGAACCC
>NW_012120265.1:58466-59826 GCF_000951035.1 Colobus angolensis palliatus | reverse complement strand
GGGAGGCTGAGGCAGGAGAATGGCGTGAACCCAGGAGGCGGAGCTTGCAGTGAGCCGAGATCATGCCACTGCACTCCAGCCTGGGCGACAGAGCAACACTCCGTCTCAAAAAAAAAAAAAAAGAAAAAGAAAAGAAATGAGGGGCAATCTTAAAAGTTACATCTAAATTTAAATCCTAAGCAGCTTCTAAGCCTGCAGCGATTTCTTGTCGACCTATTTTGGGTCTGCTTCCTGGAACATCTAACCATTTGTAGTCGCCCTGCAAGCCCAGATGGGTCCTGTGCTTCCCCGGCACTGAGTCTGGCTTTCCGGCCTTCTGTCCAATCCAGAGCTTCCCCATGCCAAGTTGTGGCACAGGGGCCCTCTGTCTAGGGAGGAAGAGCTGGACTCAGACACCCCAGACTGTGGGGTCAAGGCTGGGCCAGAGGGAGGGATGGGGGCTAATTCTTTAACATTTTGCAGAGAAGAGGTCTCACTCTGTTGCTCAGGCTGGTCTCGAACTCCTGACCTCAGGTGATCTGCCTGCCTCGGCCTCCCAAAGTGCTGGGATTACAGGTATGAGTCACCGCACCTGGCCCAACTTCCAGTTTCTTCTTCTTTCTGCCCACTCTTTCTGTTCTTCCAGTTTCTTCTTTCTGTTTCATGGTGGTTACAGCACAACCCCTCCCCATCCACCTGTGCCCCCACTCACTCGTTCCTTTAATCATTTATTCAACCAATCCTTCTCTGTCCCTGGGGCACCCCGCACTTAGCCTGCTTCTGCCACCTAGACCCTAGGCTCACTGTTGCTAGAGCAACCCCGCCTCCCTTCCCAGAGCACCTGCGTCCTCACCCAGATTTGCCTTATGAGCAAATCCCCTGTGAGTCTGGGTTCCACCCGGCCCTCTGCCTGGGTCTCACACACTTTTCGTCCCAGGGCCAACCTGTTTGGGTGTTTCTGTGATTAGCAAATAATGACACCAAGGTCCCATCTAGCCCACCACCTGTGTTTGGGCTTTCAAGCTCAGAATGTTTTATTTGTCTTTTAAATGTTTTATTTGTCTTTTAAAATTTGTCTTTTAAAATTGTGATAAAATATACATAACAGGCCGGGCACAGTGGCTCACACCTGTAATTCCAGCACTTTGGGAGGTCGAGATGAGTGGATCACTTGAGGCCAGGAGTTCGAGACCAGCCTGGACAACATGGTGAAACTCTGTTTCTACTAAAAATACAAAAATTAGCCAGGTGTGGTGGCGGGCGCCTGTAATCCCAGCTACTCGGGAGGCTGAGGCAGGAGGATCGCTTGAAGCTGGGAGGCGGAGGTTGCAGTGAGCTGAGATCGCACCACTGCACTCCAGCCTGGGTGACAGAGACTCCG
>NW_012120265.1:56263-57486 GCF_000951035.1 Colobus angolensis palliatus | reverse complement strand
ACACACACACACACACATATATATAACAGAAAATTGACCATTTTAACCATTTAAAAAAATAGATGGGGTCTCGCTTGTCACCTTGGCTGGAGTACAGTGGTGCAATCATAGTTCACTACAGCCTCAACCTGCTGGGCCCAAGCCATCCTCCTGCCTCAGCCTCCCGAGTAGCTGGGACCACAGGTGTGCACCACCATGACTGCCTAATTCTTTTTCTTTTCAGAGACAGGGACTCCCTATGTTGCCTGGGCTGGCCTTTTTACATTTTGTAAAGGTTGGGAGACTATTAAAGGAAAAATATTTTGTGACATGTGAAAGCTCTAGGAAATTCAAATTTTGGCATCCATAAATAAAGTTATGGCACGTGGCTGTGCTCATTTGTTACATCTTGTCTTAAGGCTGCTTTGGGGACACAAAGGCAGAGTTCAGTGGTTGCAACACAGACCCTATGGCTTGCAAAGCCCACTCTTTGCAGGAACACTTTGCCCAGCCTTCCATTTCTTCTTGTTTCACCGGCCCCTTCCAACTCTGCCGAGCCACCTTCATCTTGCCCGGGGAAGCCAGACCCAGCTACCTACTTCCTCCCTTGGCCCAACAGCTCATTCTTCACCCATCAGCCAGAGGGACCTTCTGAAACATCATGGGATCAAGGGAGAGGCCTCAGGATCTGGCCTCTGGGACGTCACCTTCTGTCACTCCTCTCCCTCAGCCGTAGCCCAGGGGCCTGTTGTTACTGCCCCTCAATCCCACTGGGTCTTTCTGGACTTAGATGTGCACATCCACTGAACCCCCACCCTACGCCTGCAAACTTTGCTCAGGGTGGTATATTCAGATCCCAGCTCAGACGTCACGACCGCAGAGAGGCCACTCCTGGAAGATGCTTCTCTTAGTTCAAGATTTCTGGCCGGGCGCTGTGGCTCACGTCTGTAATCGCAGCACTTTGTGAGGCTGAGGCGGGCGGATCACGAGGCCAGGAGATCGAGACCATCCTGGCCAACATGGTGAAACCCAGGCTCTACTAACAATACAAAAAAAATTAGCTGCATATGGTGGCGTATACCTGTAATCCTAGCTACTTGGGAGGCTGAGGCGGGAGAATCACTTGAACCAGGGAGTCAGAGGTTGCAGTGAGCCGGGATCGCACCACTGCACTCCGGCCAGAGACTCCAGCTGGGATCGCGCCTGCACTCCAGGCAACAGAGAGAGACTCCATCTCAAAAAAA
>NW_012120265.1:45663-47078 GCF_000951035.1 Colobus angolensis palliatus | reverse complement strand
AAAAAAAAAAAAAAAAGAAGGAGCAGAGACCTCCCCCTCCACACAAGAATAGACAAAATCCTGAGTGTAGCCTGTGCAGTAGCTCACTCCTGCCATCTCACCACTTTGGGAGGATCGCTTTATCCAAGGAGTTGGAGACCAGCCTGGGCAACATAGTGAGACCCTATCTCTACAAAAATATTAAAAATAAATTAGCCAGGTGTGTGATAGCATGAGCCTATGTTCCCAGCTACTTGGGATGCTGAGGTGGGAGGATCACTTGAGCCGGGGAGGTGGAGGCTGCAGTGAGCCGTGACTCAGTGCCACTGCACTCCATCTTGGGCGACAGAGTGAGACCCTGTTTCAAAACAGAGAAACAAAGAATCTCTGATGGAGGCTGTCTCCAGGTTGTGCATTTCATACCCAGCATTGAGCAGATTTCTCACCACTCTCCCATGAGGTGTGAATTACTCACCCCCGTTAGCAGATGGGTAAACTGAGGCTTGGTGAGAGAAGCCAGCAGTCTGTCCCTCCGTTCTCTGCCCCCCATATTCCTGCCAAGGCTTTCCCCGAGCAGCAAAAATTACAGACCTGAGATCCCAAAATAGCTCCCAGGCAGGGACTGAACACAGTGGCCTGTGGTTCAGCCTCCAGAGACGCAGGGATAAAATCAGAGATTCAAGTCCAGTCGCCTGTAGATCGTAAACTTCAAAGAAGGCAGAGCGGTCTGTTCCCTGGTGATGGGGGCACGAGTGTGCTTCCCCCACTGCGTGGGAAAACTGCCACCAACGTCTGATGGGGAGAGTCCAGATGAGCCCCTGATGGGACAGCAGCGAACCCCTGGGCTGTCCTACTGAGTGAGGCCAGGAAAAAGGCCCCTGGAGACTTCTCCAGGAGCCCCAGAACCCTTGAAATGCCCCTAGGTGCAGCTCATTTCTAGGATGTGGCTCAGAGGCCATCTCCTCCAGGAAGTCTCCAGGAATGCGTCCCATCTGCCCTCACACGGTGCCCTCTTCTGGCTCAGGACAGGGTCTAAGCCATCCCTGGCCCTGTTAGCTCCGTGTCAGCTGACCCGATCCGACACAGGGCTTACTTGCAGATGTTTTTTTAAAGAAAAAAGAAAAAGACATTGCAACAAGGGAGCCCTGAGACAGAATGGAGGCTGGGGCCAGCAGGGCTCTGCAGAGAAGAGATTTAAAGGAGTCATTTCTAGCTTCTCCTGCACATTGGGGTCCCTGCTCTGGGAAGATTTTATTACATATAATCCCATCACCTGAGCCATAAGAACACATCTGGCTGGGGGTGGTGGCTCACACCCGTAATCCCAGCACTTTGGGGCCTGAGGCAGGAGGATTGCTTGAAGCTAGGAGTTTGAGACCAAACTGGGCAACATAGCGAGACCCCTTTCTTTTTCTTTTTTTTTTTTTTTGAGACGG
>NW_012120265.1:40497-44203 GCF_000951035.1 Colobus angolensis palliatus | reverse complement strand
TTTTTTTTTTTTTTGGAGATGGAGTATCGCTCTGTTGCCTAGTCTGGAGTGCAGTGGTGCGATCTCGGCTCACTACAACCTCTGCCTCCCAGGTTCAAGCGATTCTTCTACCTCATTCTCCTGAGTAGCTGGGACTACAGGAGCGCACCACCGTGCCTGGCTAATTTTTGTACTTTTAGTAGAGGTGAGGCTTCACTATGTCGGCCAGGCTGCTCTTGAACTCCTGACCTTGTGATCCACCCACCTCGGCCTACCAAAGTGCTGGGGTAACAGGCATGAGCCACCGTGCCCGGCCTTTTTTTTTAAAAGAAATTCATACAATGTAAAATTACCCATTCTAAAGTGAGCAGGCTGTGCACAGTGGCTCATGCCTGTAAGCCCAGCACTTTAGAATCTGCCCCGAGGCAGGCAGGTCACCTGAGTCAGGAGTTCGAGACCAGCCTGGCCAACATGGTAAAATGCTGTCTCTACTAAAAAATACAAAAAATTAGCCAGGTGTGGTGGCACCTGTAATCCCAGCTACTCAGGAGGCTGAGGCAGGAGAATCACTTGAACCTGGGAGGCGGAGGTTGCAGTGAGCCGAGATTGCATCATTGCATTCCAGCCTGGGCAACAAGAGCAAGACTGTCCCAAAAAATAAAATAAAAAGAAAAAGAAAAAGTGAGCAATTCAGTGGTATTTAGTACACTCACAATATTGTGTAACCACCACCTCTATCTAATTCCAAAATATTTTCATCCCTGCCAAAAGCAGACCTTGTCCCCATCAGCAATCACTCCCCACCCCCCTTCAACCGGTGGCAACCATGCTTCCTCTTCTTCCTCTTCTGTCTGTATGGATTTGCCTGTTCTGGGCATTTCATATCAATGGAATCTTACACTATGTGGCCTTGGTGTCTGGCTTCTCTCACTCAGCATTATGTTTTTGAGCTCATCCTCCTTGTAGAATGGATCAGTGCTTCTTTCCTTCCTATATCTGATTAAGAATGTTATTTTTTTTTTTTTTTTTTTGAGACAGAGTCTCACTCTGTCTCCAGGCTGGAGTGCAGTGGCGCAATCTTGGCTCACTGCAACTTCTCCCTCCCAGGTTCAAGCCATTCTCCTGCCTCAGCCTCCTGCGTAGCTGGGACTACAGGCGCCTGCCACCACGCCCGGCTAATTTTTGTATTTTCAGTAAAGGTGGGGTTTCACTCTGTTGGCCAGGATGGTCTCGACCTCTTGACCTCGTGATCTGCCCATCTCAGCCTCACAAAGTGCTGGGATTATAGGCATGAGCCACCATGCCCGGCCAAGTACATTACTTTTTAAAAATCAGGGCTTTAGGCTGGGTGCAGTGGCTCATGCCTGTAATCCTAGCATTTTGGGAGGCTGAGGCAGGAGGATGCCTTGAGGTCAGGAGTTGGAGACCAGCCTGGGCAAACACAGCAAGACCCCCATCTTGACAAAAAAAATAAAAAATAAAATTAGCCAAATGTGGTGGTGCATGCCTATAGACCCAGCTACTTAAGAGGCTGAGGCAGGAGGATCGCTTGAGCCCAGGAGTTGGAGGCTGCGGTGAGCCATGATCTTGCCACTGTACTCCAGCCTGAGCAACAGAGTTCTAGCTCTGTCTCTTTAAAAAAATTAGGCCGGGCGTGGTGGCCCACACCGCCTGTAATCTCAGCACTTTGGGATGCTGAGATGGCTGGGTCACCTGAGGTCAGGAGTTCAAGACCACCTTGACCAATATGGTGAAACCCCGTCCCTACTAAAAATACAAAACAATTATCCAGGAGCGGTGGTGGGCGCCTGTAATCCCAGCTACTTGGGAGGCTGGTGCAGGAAAATTGCTTGAACCTGGGAGGCGGAGGTTGCAGTGAGCCAAGATCACACCATTGCATTCCAGCCTGGGCGACAATAGAGAGACGCCATCTCAAAAAAAAAAAAAAAAAAAAAATCAGGGCTTTGCTTATAGAAATGCAAGATGCTATATTTGGCAAATGAAGTGATGTTTGGTTTGGTTTGTTGTTTTTTTTTTAAATCCACTCCACAAATAGCTCAAAATTGGCTCATGCTACCAAACATCTCGAGTCCCAGCGCTTTGCCACAAGCCCAGGGGCCTCCTGTGAAGGAGTCCTGGGCTCGGACAGGGCCCTGTGGGAATAATGTGTTAATTAAAAAGTCATACAATGACAGGCTCCCAAGCAGCAGAGGCCCGAGCCTGGCGGGGCGAGAGCCATGCTTGACATTCCACGCTGGCCTCCTTGGAGCCCCGGCAGCCGCAGAAGTCCCCAAGCCGAGCCAGGAATAGTTCTGCCTTTTATTTGGAAAAAGAATTACAGGGCGAGTGGCCCAGCCCCAGGTTTGCTGCTTCGAAGCCGTATTTTTGAACACGACCCTAACCACACACTTGCATTGGATAGTTCGTTCCAGGCTAAATGCTGTCAGCTGCCTAAACACTCAGCTCGCAGCTCTAAACACAGGTTCTTTTTTATTCTTGTTTGAAGGTGTATCCGTCTATTTTTGTGCAAAAACATATTTAAAATCTTGCTGGCTCAGGAGGCCCTAGCAGCTGCCAAGACCGCCCTTCTTCTCTCTCCTCCCTCTATGTGAATCTCAATTAGACCTGCCTTGTCCTTGTGAATTTTCCTAGGTAGGGGAACCACCTCTTGGTTCCCCAAATTTGCCCCCAGCCCATTGAGTGTGAACCTCTAGGATCGATAGGCCCACTGGCCATGATGAGACAGATGGGTTCCTGAGGACAGAATTGGGTGTTGCTACCAATAAAAGCAAGATGCATGATGGGAAAGAAAAGGATCCAGTGGTCACAGTGGTTGAGCCAAGATTTGAACTTGGGTCCTAGTTAGTTGAAAGCCATAAGGGTTCAAAACTACTGAGCTATTGCTGGTGGGAATGTCAAATGATGCTGTTGCTGAAGGGTGGTGGGTCCTCAAAAAGTTAAACACGGGCTGGGTGCAGTGGCTCACATCTGTAATCCCAGCACTTTGGGAAGTTGAGGCAGGAGGATTGCTTGAGCTTAGGAGTTCAAGACCAGCATGGGCAACATAGTGAAACCCCGTCTCTATGAAAAGCATGAAAAAATTAGCCAGGCATGGTGATGCGCCTGTACTCCCAGCTACTTGGGAGGCTGAGGCAGGAGGATCACCTGAACCCAGGAGGTTGAGCCATGGTGAGCTGTGATAGAACCAATGCACTTCAGCCTGGGCAATAGAGTGAGACCCTGTCTCAAAAAAAAAAAAAGTTAAACACAGAATTATCATAAATATGGCCCAGCAATTCCACACCTAGGTATAGCCCCAGAAGAATGGAAACAGGTGTTCAAATAAATCCTTGGACATGAATATTCATAGCAGCATTATTCACAATAGCCAAAAAGTGGGAGCAATGTAGATGTCTATCAAAGGACGAATGGACCAGCAAAACGTGGGCCATCTGTTCAAGGGAATATTACTCAGCCTTAAAAACAATTGAAGGGCCAGGCGCAGTGGTTCACGCCTGTCATCCCAGCACTTTGGGAGACCGAGGTGGGCAGATCACCCGAGGTCAGGAGTTCAAGACCAGTCTGGCCAACATGACCAAACCCTGTCTCTACTAAAAATACAAAAATCAGCCGGACATGGTAGCGGGCACCTGTAATCCCAGGTACTCAGGAGGCTGAGGCAGGAGAATCGCTTGAACCTGGGAGGTATAAGTTGCAGTGAGCCGAG
>NW_012120265.1:34385-36080 GCF_000951035.1 Colobus angolensis palliatus | reverse complement strand
AAACAAAACAAATAGTTCCTGAGCCACTCCTGTGCCCCTGAGACAGGCATAATCCCTGTCCTCATGTAGCTCTCAGGTGAGATGCAAGAGATGCAAGCAGTAGTAGCCTGGCAAACAGTCATAAATAGAGCTCTGGGACTGCTTATTGGCTGGGCATGGTGGCTCATGCCTGTAATCCCAGGGCTTTGGGAGGCTGAGGCTTGTGGATCACCCGAGGTCACAAGTTCGAGACCAGCCTGGCCAACATGGTAAAACCCCGTCTCTACTAAAAATACAAAAATTAGCCGGGCGTGATGGTGGGCGCCTGGAATCCCAGCCACTTGGGAGGTTGAGGCAGGAGAATCACTTGAACCCGGGAGGCAGAGATTGCAGTGAGCCGAGATCACGCCACTGCACTTCAGCCTGGGCAACAGAGTAAGACTCTGTCTCAAAAAATAATAATAAAAATAAATAGGCCGGGCGTGGTGGCTCAAGCCTGTAATCCCAGCACTTTGGGAGGCCGAGACGGGTGGATCACGAGGTCAGGAGATCGAGACCATCCTGGCTAACTCAGTGAAACCCCGTCTCTACTAAAAAATACAAAAAAAAGAAAAAAACTAGCTGGGCGTGGTGGTGGGTGCCTGTAGTCCCAGCTACTCAGGAGGCTGAGGCAGGAGAATGGAGGGAACCCGGGAGGCGGAGCTTGCAGTGAGCCGAGGTGGTGCCACTGCACTCCAGCCTGGGCGACAGAGCGAGCCTCTGTCTCAATAAATAAATAAATAAATAAATACAGCTCTAGGTACTGAGGTTCCAGAGAAAAAAGTGAATTGAGGCGAGGGGAAAAGAGGGCCCATTGGTGCATTTAGCTGGGGGAGTCAGTGAGGGCTTTTCCCAGGAGGAGAGAGAGGCCAGTGGTAACCTTCAGGAAGATTCTTGAAGGTGCTCCCAGCAGAGAGGGATGGACAGCACAAAGGCCCTGAGCCTCGCAGCCATCCCGCGAGTTTGACATTTTTAGTCCCATTGCTTAGGTGGATAAACTGAGGCTCACTGTCTTGAAGGAGCTCCAGAGAGTCAGTGGCTAAGCTGGGCTCTGATCCTGGCTTTTGGAGGAGGGTCCTTTCCCAGTCCTGCCTACATGGGCAGCTCACGAGGAAGCCAAGTGGGTAGAGGGATGGAGGCAAGGGCAGATGAGGGAGCCGGGGAAGCCAGGCGCCAGGCAGACGGGCTGGTGGGTGGGTGGAGGAAGTGGCTTAGCAGGTAGACAGGTAGCAAAGGCGAAGAAACCTCAATGTGGGCGGGTGGGGGGCCCAACTCCTGTTGCCACATCTGAGGGGCAGCCCCTGGCACCTTCCTGCTGGGAGAAGCGGAGGAGCAGCTGGGTGGTTGGGACTCCCAGCAGGAGCTCACCTGGTCGTAGCTTGGGTGACGAGGAGCTCAGTACCTACATCCTTCAGCCGCTGCCCAAAATGCCTTCTATCCAGAGGTTCAGAGCTGCCTCCCGGGCTTCCTAGTGCTTAAAGTCAAAAAGCTCTTCTTGGTCTTCTGTTGTCTGTTTTGTTTTTTAACGGTTTTGTTGAGATATAATGCACCTACCACACAATGAACTCCTTTTAAGTGTCCAGTTAGTCCGGGCGCCGTAGCTCACGCCTGTAATCCCAGCACTTTGGGAGGTTGAGGCAGGAGGATCCCTTGAGGCCAGGAGTTCAAGACCAGCCT
>NW_012120265.1:20439-33003 GCF_000951035.1 Colobus angolensis palliatus | reverse complement strand
CCTCTGCCTCCCAAAGTGCCGGGATTATAGGCGCGAGCCCCTGCCCCCAGCCTGCCACAAGGTTCTTATCTCCAAACCTCTGCCCATGCAGGTTCTTCCACCTGCAATGCCTTCCCCCTATTCTGCAACTAACCCTCCATCACTCCCTTCCAGCATCCCTTCCTCCAGGAAGTCTTCCCAGAAGCTCCTCGACCCAGCCCTGCTTTCCCCTCCCTGATGCCCTGACCCCTGGGCTGCAAGACCAGGAGACATCAAACGGAGAATCTCTGAAAATAAGGCCCGTAAACAAGTTGTTGGGCGCCTTGAAGGCCCTAATCAGCAGGGATCACGATGAGGGGGCCTGATAAACAAGCTGTTTTGTGCCGAGCACCTGTGATGACATGGCTGTCTCTTCTAAGAAGTGCACGGAGGTGCCCCGAAACCACCGCGTCCCGCCGCTGATAGCAGATAACAGCACCCTGAGTTGTGGTTTTTTAAGACACCAACTAGTGGCACCAGGTTGGGAGAGCAGGGTGAGAACAAAATAGTATCGGGACCCAGCTGCAGTTAGGGACAGAGGACAGTGCATGTGTGCTTGGGGGAAGGACACTGGGGACCCCAAAGCTGCTCAGGGGGATGTGGGGACCCCAGGGCTGAACGATAGACCTGGTGGGTTGTCGTGATGCACCACAGGGCTTTTTCTGTCCTTTTCAGATAGGGAAACTGAGGCCTCATTGGTTCCTGTGCCCCTCCCTGGGTCTGGCCTGGGCAAGTGGGTGTCCGTTGCCAGATGGATCCCAAACACCTTTTATTTCATAGACGGGGGCTGGGGGTATTGAAGTGAGCCCCTGTCAGGCTTGGAGTTACTGGGGAGCTTGCAGAAAGCTCAGGTTTCCCTGTCCAGGTCGGTGGCCTCGTTATATCACAGTCAAGTCACCATGAAGGAGCAGCACGTGGTGGGCAGCACGGTCTTTGCGGCTGGCAGGAGGTTGCCAGGGACTCAGTCCCTGAGGTGGCCAACTCAATTCTGCCCTGTGGGAGACAGAGCCTCCATGCAGTTCCTAAATGCATCCATGCTGTTCCATGCAGTTTCACACTGTTCCAGCTTCCTCAGGAAGGTCTGCAAAGATCTGAATTCCTTGCATCCTGGAGTCTCCATGTGAAGGCCTGAAGCACCAAAGGTAGGGCTGAGTCTGTGGTATGCCCATCCTCTTTCAGCAAATATTTTTAGAACAGTGGTGGAGAACGGAGCCCTGTACCAGGTTTGCAATAAAACCCAAACCTGGCTGGACACGGTGGCTCACACCTGTAATTCCAGAACTTTGGGAGGCCGAGGTGGGCGGATGGCTTGAGGTTGGGAGTTTGAGACCAGTCTGGCCAACATGGTGAAGCCCTATCTTTACTAAAAATACAAAAGTTAGCCAGGCATGGTGGCTTATGCCTGTAATCCCAGCTATTCAGGAGGCTGAAGCAGGAGAATTGCTTGAACTTGGGAGGCGGAGGTTGCAGTGAGCTGAGATCACACCACTGCACTCCAGCCTGGGTGACAGAGTGAGACTCCATCTCAGAGACAAACAACAAAAGAAACAAAACATAAACCTCTCACCGAGGCCCTCAGGCCCTGTGGTGTGACCCCAGCCACCCTGTGACCCCATCTCCTCTTGCACACCAGCCTCCCCAACACACCAGCCTCCCCACTGTTCCAGGATCACACCAGGCATGGTCCTGTCTCAGGGTCTTTGCCCCGTCTGTTCCCTCTGCTGCAAATGCTGTTCCCTTCAGTCACTCCTTTATCTCCTGCTGGTCTCAACTCAAAAGTCACCTCCTCAGAGAGAACTCCTTGACATTCTCGGCTAAAATGACCCTCCTGGTCCCACCTACCATGTCATGACCTATTTTTCTCCATCACAAAGATTTCACTCAGAGTTATTTTCCCCACCTCATGGCTGTCCAAAATAGGTGAATCCAAAGACAGAAAGCAGATTTGTGGTTGTCAGGGTCCTGGGGAGGGGGATGAGAAGTGACTGCTGATAGAGATGAGGTTTTCCTTTGGGAGGATAAAAATGTTCTGGAATTAGGTATAGGTGATGATTATACAGCCTCATACACTTTAAAGCAAATGGTGAATTTTGTGTTATGTGAGTTTTATCTCAATTTTTTAAAAAGTCGGCCAGGCGCGGTGGCTCATGCCTATAATCCCAGCACTTTGGGAGGCCGAGGCTGCTGGATCACCTGAGGTCAGGAGTTTGAGACCAGCCTGGCCAACATGGTGAAACCCCATCTCTACTAAAAGTAAGAAAATTAGCTGGGCGTGATGGCAGGTACCTGTAATCCCAGCTACTCAGGAGGCTGAGACAGGAGAATCGCCTGGACCCAGGAGGCAGAGGCTGCAGTGAGCCGAGATTGCACCACTGCACTCCAGCCTGGGTTAGGGGAGTGAAATTCCGTCTCAAAATAAATAAATAAACAAATAAATAAAATTAAATAAAAATTTAAAAAGGTCAAGCCAGGTGTAGTGGCTCACACCTGTAATCCCAGCACTTTGGGAGGCTGAGGCTGGCGGATCAGGAGGTCAGGAGATCGAGACCGTCCTGGCTAACACGATGAAACACCATCTCTACTAAAAATGCAAAACAAAATTAGCCGGGCGTGGTGGCGGTGCCTGTAGTCCCAGCTACTTGGGAGGCTGAGGTAGGAGAATGGCATGAACCCAGAAGGCGGAGCTTGCAGTGAGCCGAGATCACACCACTGCACTCCAGCCTGGGCGACAGAGCAAGACTCCATCTCAACAACAACAAAAAATTTAGCTGGGTGTGGTGGTGCATGCCTGTAGTTGCAGCTACTCGGGAGGCTGAGGTGGGAGGATCACTGGAGCACAGGAGGTCAAGGCTGTACTGAGCCATGATGAACCTGCTGCACTCCAGCCTGGGTGACAGAGTGAAATCCTGTCTCAAAAAAATCAAAATAAAATGGTGAATTTATGTTGTGTGAATTTTATCTCAATTTTTTATTAAAGTCATAGCTAGCGGCTGGGCACGGCGGCTCACACCTGTAATCCCAGCACTTTGGGAGGCTGAGGCAGGCAGATCACTTGAGGCCAGGAGTTCAAGACCAGCCTGGCCAACATGGTGAAACCCCATCCTTACTAAAAATATAAAAATTAGCCAGGCGAAGTGGGGGGCACCTGTAATGCCAGCTACTTGGGAGGCTGAGGCAGAAGAATCTCTTGAACCGGGAGGCGGAGGTTGCAGTGAGCCGAGATCATGCCACTGCACTCCAGTCTGGCAACAGAGCAAGACTCCGTCTCCAAAAAAAAAAAAAAGGAAAAACAAAAAGTCAGATCTAACTGCTGGGATCATTCCTGCTTCAGGGCAGGGGGTTTGGGAGCCTACATGAGCTGTCCCTGCTCCCTGTTCCTCTAGCCGAGCAAACAGGATTTGGAGCCTCCAGTGTGCACAGCAAGCCCTAAGCACTATGGGTGCTGGAAGCCAGCTCGGTGAACGGGAGCGGGGGGGCAGGCGAGCCTATGTCCAGCAGCCGTGCCCAGGTGGCAGCAACTCAGGCCAGAGTGGGTTAAAGGGGAAGCGGATCTTTTCATGGTCCCCAGGTTTCTGGATTTGCATCGACCACTTTTACATAAAAATCTTTCCAGGCTGTGCCCAGCGGGCCCTGAAGCCGGCCGTGGGGTTGGGGGCCTGGGTGGGCAGCTTCTGCGGGAGGCTTCTGCAACACGGGGTGCCACCCACTGGTTCCTGTTTTGGGGGAATGTTATCACCATTGGCTTCTTAGAAAGACCTGGAGGTGGGGGAGAGAACCCAGCACCTTCAGAGCCTCACTGGTCACTTTTATCCTCTTTGCCTGGTAGGGGAGGAAGACAGAGCCCCATCCAGGAATCAGCAAGGGGACATTCCTGGGGGAAATGACAGTGGCTGGGTGTCTCCAGTGTGCCTGGCTTCTTTTTTTCTTTTTCTTTTTTTTTTTTTTTGAGACAGAGTCTTGCTCTGTCGCCCAGGCTGGAGTGCAATGGCGCAATCTCAGCTCACTGCAACCTCTGCCTCCTGGGTTCGAGCGATTCTCCTGCCTCAGCCTCCTGAGTAGCTGGGATTACAGGCATGTGCCACCATGCCTGGCTAATTTTTGTATTTTTAGTAGAGATGGGGTTTTGCCATGTTGGTCAGGCTGGTCTCAAACTCCTGAGCTCAAGCGATCCTCCTGCCTCGGCCTCCCAAACTGCTGGGATGACAGGCATGAGCCACTGTGCCATGCCAGGTGTGCCTGGCTTTCTGTGTGCTATGGGTTATCTTTGGGGATCCCTGGTAAGAAATGTCACTCCCTGGACCTGTTGTTTAGCTGAGAAGAACTGGAGCTTGTAGGAGTGATGGCCCAAAGCTGAGCTGGAGTTTGGTCCTGAGCCAAGCTGATAACACTCCCTGCTGAAGATAAGATGGGCCTGACCCCGCGTATTCAGGCAGCAAATATTTACTGAGCGCCTTTCAGTGCCAGGCTCCAGGCTGGGGAGTCAGAAGTAGGATGGATGGAGAGGCAGGGAGAAAGCCAGCTGAGTCCTGCCTTCCCACGGGTGGCCGTGGGGACAGGTGAGCAAAAGGCAGAAAACCAAGGTGACTCTGGAGAGACCACGGTTGAAGACAAGACCACAGTGGGGGTGATACTGAGGGCCCTGAAGTGTCCGGAACAGGCACATGTGTAGAGACAGAAGGTGGCTTAGTGATTACCAGGAGCTGGGGGACACAGTATAACTGGGGGTGACTGGTGAACGGGTACAGGGTCACCTTTAGGGGTCGGAGAAGACAAAGATTCCCTATGGGGAGGTTTAGGGGAAGCGGACCCCAGGTCAAGGTGCAGCCCGGATAAAGGCTAGAGGTAGGGCCAGGAGCTGTGGCGAGGGGGCCTGGGTGGAGATCTGCTCGGATGGAGTCCCCGAACCCCCTGCCCTGCGTGTGGCACGAGTCCCTTTTCATCAGTGCCTTTTTACTTCTTCCATTTCCCCCAATGGGGCTGAATTTGCATTATTGGGTTATTTATTTTTAGAACTCCTACCTCTTCTTCCAGAGTTTTTCCTGGTGCAAGCTGAGGGTGCCACCCCCACCCCCATGACCTTCGAAGGTCAAAGAGTTTCCTCTTTGGGGCCGGGCTTCTCAGAAAAGCCACCTCCGCAGTGCTCAGGTTATGAAATGCCCCCTCCACTGACCAGGCCCTCTTCGCTGGAATCACGGTGCAATCCACGGGGAAGCGTCGCTGGGCTGCATGCAGAGGGGTCAGAGATGAGACTCGTTCACCCTCCCACGCCCCCGTTTGACGGGTGAGGACGCTGAGGCCAGTGAGTGCAGAGTGAGACTCGAACTTGGGACATCTGGCTGATTCTTGTGCAGAGAGGTTGTGACCACTCTCCAAGTGGGTGCAGCTGGGAGAAAGAGGCCCTTGGGCGAGCCGGACCAAGCTCACATTGCCCCTCTAGCTCCTACTTGCAGCCAAGCAGCCTGGATTCGCCAGGTCTCAGTATTCCCCTCTGGCAGATGGGTTGAGCACCCCTTTACCACTCAATCATAAATGTCCCTGCTTGTGGCTTCAACCGCCCTTCCACGTGTCCACCCCATGTCATCAGCCTCCACTTAAACCTCTTGGCTTGGCACCTGTCTCGGGGTAACGTCCACGCACCCTGCTGTGACTTTTGAGGGTCTGCACGGCTGGTCTCTGCCCCCACCCAGCCACACGGGCCTCTGCCAGATCCTCAAACACCACGGCTGCCTCAGGACTCCAGGCCTTAGCCCGTGCCTTGCCTCTTGCCTGCAATGCCCTTCCCGAATCCATCCACGCCCTCAAACCTCACCTAGTTATTATCTACTTAGCTTTCAGTCTCAGTCTGAGACATCAAACTGCTTTCTTTCCTTTTCTTCTTTCAAAATATTTTATTCAAGGACCACATACAGACATTAAAATACCCAAATCCTAGGTACACAGTTCTGTAACTTCTCATAAAGGGAGTATGCCCAGGTAACCAGCAGCCAGCTCAAGAAACAGGACATTCCGGCTGGGCTCGGTGGCTCATTCCTGTAATCCTAGCATCTTGGGAAGTCGAGGCAGGAGGACTGCTTGAGGCCAGGGGGAGGTCAAGTCTAGCCTGGGTACATAGTAAGATCCCATCTCTACCAAAAAAAAGAAAGACAGAAAAAGAAACAAGACATCCCCATGCCCACCACCTTCATCGAAGCTCCCTTATGGGGCTCAATATTTGGAATTGATGAATGGTTATGTGAAGGGGCCCATTGCCTATGACATAGTTGTCCAGCAAGTCACTGAGCCCATGGGTTGCATTACTAGAGGTATAGACTCCAGAATGGGGAAGGTGATTTCCCTCTCCATTCTGGGCTGGTCAATGCTGTCAGGCAGGGGGCCCTACCACTTCAAAATGGTGATGGATGGTGGCAGGTTCGGGGAAGACCACCATGGGGGGTGTGTGTGTGTATACACACTTCCAAGTGGTGTCCTGGGAGAAGGCACTGGAGGCTTTAGGGCATTTAACCTAGAGAAGGACTGACTTAGGTCTCTATCAGCAGTCCCAGGTGGCTAGATGGCAGAGTGGGGCAGGGTGGGGACTGAGCCATTCTGAAGGAGGCACCCACTTTCACTAAGCCACACACCAGGCTGCCCCGGCTGGCAGTGAGCATGTCGTCAGGAAAGGGATGCCAGTCCAGTGCCTCCCTGGCAGCAAACTGAGCCAACTGGTTGTGTGGCATGAACTAGGAGATGTCTTGACCCCCAATCCCCACCAGATCTTAAAGAAAGGTGGGCAGGGGTGAGGACTTCAGGGACACCTGAAGGGGCCCACTGCCTGTGACATAGCTGCCCAGCAAACTGCTGGGCCCATGGGTTACATTACTAGAGGTATAGGCTCCAGAATGAGGGAGGTGATTTCCCTTTCCACTCTGGGATGGTCACAACAGGCAGGCAGGAGCCTCTGCCACTGCTGAGACCTTTCTGTGGCCAGCAGGGAGACTGAGATCCAGAGGAGGACAGTGACCTGCCCAAGGTCATTGGGCCAAAACTGGTTTTCTAGGCACAGGCCGGGCCTCGAGCTCTGGTTTTGGGTGGAGTTCAGGTCAGGTTATATGTGGCGTGGCTGTTCCCTCTTGTCAGCTGCAGCTGCCCGGGGTGGGGGCTGGCTGGGCACGCTTCATCACCTGCCCTGGCAGGCAGTGGCAGGTGCTGGGCCAGCCACTTTACATAGCCACGGTTGGTCTCCTCTGCCTGCGCTGCCGTCCTGCCCCCTCGCCTCTGCCCAGGAAAGACGGAGGCTCTGAGGGCAGGAGCCGGCTGCGGGCCCCAGCGAGTTCTTGAGTATCTTTATTTCACTTCTTCATTTCACTTTTACTGGTGCCGGGAGAAATATGCATGTTAATCAGGACCAGAGCCATCATCGCTGGGCCCAAGATGGCTCTGTTCTGTGCCAACCAGGGGTCGTGGAGCAGGCAGACCCCGGTTCAAATCCCAACCCCACTGCTTGCTGGTTGGCCACATCACCCCTGGAGCATCTCCTGAGAGGTGCACGGGGTGGAGGTTCTGATGGGGCGTGGCCTCTGCTCTGCTGTGTGGCTTCAGGCAACTTCCTGTCCCTCGCTGGGCCTCAACCCCTATTCTGTAAAATGGGAATAACTACAGCCCATTTTTATAATGTGGCTCAAATTCAGCACTTGTGCGATGTTACCCTGGGTGCCTGTCCACGGAACTTTTTGGGTGGAGGCGCTGGACCTGCTGTATGTTCTTGAACTTGAGAAGCTTGGGCTTGCATATGGATCCCTGTTTTGTGTGTGTGTGTGTGTGTGTGTGTGTGTGTGTGTGTGTGTGTGTTTAGATGGAGTCTTGCTCTTGTTGCCCAGGCTGGAGGGCAGTGGTGTAATCTCGGCTCACTGCAACCTCCGCTGCCTGGATTCAAGAGATTCTCCTGCCTCAGCCTCCTAAGTAACTGGGATTACAGGCACCAACCACCATACTTGGCTAATTTTTGTATTTTTAGTAGAGACGGGGATTCACCATCCTGGCCAGGCTGGTCTTGAACTCCTGACCTCATGATCTGCCCGCCTCAGCTTCTCAAAGTGCTGGGATTACAGGCGTGAGCCACTGTGCCCGGCCAAGGGTGGTTTTAAGTTGCAGATTCCTGGGCCCTGCTTCGCATTGGGAGAAAGTGGGTTGGCTCCCAGATGTCAGCCCAGAAACTTCAGAAAATGCTCCACGACCTGGGGGCGTTTTTTTCCCTGGGGCAGGATCAGAGGAGCGATGTGAGGAGGGGGAAATTGAGGCACAGGTGAAGTCACTTGCCTGGCAAGTGAGAATGTCTGTACCAGGATTGAATGGGGGCCAGCTCGATTCAGAGCTGGCACCCTCAGGCCTGCAGTGACGCCCGGACAGAGTCCACCCCTGCCACTCTGTCCCACTCAGCTCCTGAGCTCCTCCCGGGTCCCCGTATTCCAGCAACCTCAGGACTGCCGCAGAACATGAAGCCTGAGGCTTCCCCGGGGAACAGCTTGGAGCTGAGTCGGGGTTTATATAGTGGCTCCCAAAATATCTGGCCGCTGATAGGCTGAGCCGGGTGCGGGTGCGGCTGACCCATGCCGCGCTTCCTGTCCTGCCAAGATGTTTCCTGCCGATAGCCAGGCCCAGCGGCCTTATCTGTGACCTCGGGGACACCCAGGGGACAGGCTGTCCTGGCCTGGGCAGGGGCTGCAGGGAACCAGGAGGGGGTCAGGGCACAGGTAGTGGGTTCTCCATACACACATTTTGGAAGGAGCACTGGACTTGGAGTCTGGCTGCTCAAGAGTTGAAAATTGGCTCTGGGTCTAAACAGCTGTCACCCCAGGGAAGTTGAGCCCCTCTAGAAATCTCAGTCCCTTATCTATCAAGGGGGGGGTACTGGGGTCTCCATTTTATTTATTTTTTATTTTTATTATTTATTTCAAGATGGAGTTTTGCTCTTCTTGGCCAGGCTGGAGTGCAATGACCCGATCTCAGATCACTGCAACCTCTGCCTCCCGGGTTCAAGCGCTTCTCCTGTCTCAGTCTCCCGAGTAGCTGGGATTACAGGCGTGTGCCACCACACCTGGTTATTTTTGTATTTTTAATAGAGACGGGGTTTCACCATGTTGGCCAGGCCGGTCTTGAACTCCGGACCTCAGGTGATCCACCCACCTCAGCCTCCCAAACTGCTAGGATTATAGACGTGAGCCACTGTGCCCAGCCTGGCATCTCCATTTTTATAAAACACTTGCCATCCCCTTGTGTCCCCTAGCCCAGTCCTCAAGGAGCCCCCAGTCTCAGGGAGACAGAGCTGGACACAGATGGTCACAGCCTGCAGAATCAGGGCTCGGTTGGAAGGTGGGTGGGGATGAGAGAATTCAGAGCATCTGTCTGCGGCAGCTGCCTGGAGGAGGGACATCACAGTTGGGGTTTAATGATATGTAGGAGCTCTCTAGGCAAATGACGTGGAAGGGATCACCAGCCTGAGGGAACAGCATGTGTGAATGCTTGGAGTCAGAGTGTCACTATCCCCATTTCACAGAGAAGAAACCTGAGATTCCAAGAGAAACTGATTTTGTGGCTCTGAAACCTGGCTCTTCCCTCTGCACCTGCTGACCAAGATCTCAACTTCTGGAAGAGGACACGTTAAGGACTTCAGATGTACCCCACGATCTGAACAATTATATTTTCATTTCAAAATAATGTTATCACAACCCAAAGAGTGAAATTAACAGTATATAATAAATTACATGCATCTACATCTGTATACGTCTATGTATACATATACACACATCTTAAGTTATAGGAAAGAGTTTATTTTGGCAGATAGTGTGAAACAAAATTAAAGTAGCATGCAAGAGTAACACAACTCAACTTCCTTTTTTTTTTTTTTTTTTTTTTGGGTTGGGTTTTGCTCTTGTCGCCCAGGCTGGAGTGCAGTGGCATGATCTCAGCTCACTGCAACCTCCACCTCCTGGGTTCAAGTGATTCTTCTGCCTCAGCCTCCCAAGTAACTGGGACTACAGGAGCCTGCCACCACACCTGGCTAATTTTTGTATTTTTAGTAGATACGGGGTTTCACCGTGTCGGCCAGGCTGTTCTCAAACTCCTGATCTCAGGTGATCCACCCGCCTCTTCCTCCCAAAGTGCTGGGATTACAGATGTGAGCCACTACGCCCGGACTCAACATCCTTAATGTGGTATAAGTGTGACACATTTTCTTGACTTCCTATGTTCTGCAAAATCATCATACCCACACTTCTTTATCTAACGGATATGCTGAAATTTAACATTACACTATTCGCTTACATTTTGATTCTCTTTTTCTCTCTTCTTTTTTTTTTTTTTTAAAAAAAACAGGGTCGGTCTCACTCTGTCACCCAGGCTGGAGTGCAGAGGTGCTACCATAGCTCACTGCAGTTTCTAACTGCCAGCTCAAGCGACCCTCCCACCTCCACCCCAGCTAGTAGCTGGGACCACAGGCATGCACCACCATGCCTGGTTAATTAACTTATTTACTTATTTACTTATTTATTTTAGAGATGGGGGTCTCACTATGTTGCCCAGGCTGGTCTCAAACTCCTACTCAAGTGATACTCCTGCCTCGGCCTCCCAAAGTGCTGAGATTACAGGTGTGATGTCACTGCACCCTGCCCCTGTGCTCTGATACTAAAACGGGTTTTCAGCCGGGTGCAGTGGCTTCCTGCCTGTAAGCCCAGCACTTTTGGAGGGTGAGGCAGAAGGATCACTGGAAGACAGGAGTTTGAGACCAGCCTGGCCTGGACAACAAAGTGAGAACCCATCTCTACAAAAAGTAAAAAATTAGCTGGGCGTGGTGGCACGTGTGCCTGCGATCCCAGCTTTTCAGGAGGCTAAGGTAGGAGGATCACTCGAGCCCAGGAGGCTGAAGCTACAGTGAGCTATGATCTCACCACTGCACTCCAGCCTGGGCAACAGAGTGAGATCCTTTTTTTTTTTTTTTGAGACAGAGCTTCACTCTTGTTGCCCAGGCTGGAGTGCAATGGTGCAATCTTGGCTCACTGCAACCTCCGCCTCCTGGGTTCAAGTGATTATCCTGCCTCACCCTCCTGAGTAGCTGGGATTACAGGCGTGCACCACCACGCCCAGCTAATTTTATATTTTTAGTAGAGACGGGTTTTCACCATGTTGGTCAGTCTGGTCTTGAACTGACCTCAGGTAATCCACTCACCTCGGCCTCCCAAAGTGTTGGGATTACAGGCGTGAGCCACCGTGCCCGGTCGGTATCCAGTCTTTAAAAAGGCAGGGGAGGGGATTCACCCTTTTCTCTAGCAGTGGCTCACGCCTGTAATCCCAGCACTTTGGGAGGCAAGGCAGGTGGATCATGAGGTCAGGAGTTCAAGACCAGCCTGACCAAGATGGTGAGACCACCCCCCCCACGTCTCTACTAAAAATACAAAAAAAATTAGCAGGGTGTGGTGGTGGGTGCCTGTAATTCCAGTTCTCGGGAGGCTGAGGCAGAGAATTGCTTGAACCTGGGAGGCTGAGGTTGCAGTGAGCCGAGATGGCGCCACTGCACTCCAGCCTGGGTGACAGAGCGAGACTCCGTCTCAAAAAAAAAAAAAAAGCAGGGGAGAGGGTTCACCTTTTACTCTCATCAGCTCAACTTCAGGGACCAGAAGGGTCCTTGGGAGCCAGTGGCCGGTGCTGGGAACCTGGCAGCAGCCACGCAGAGAGGGGAAGCCAGAGGCTGCTCCCAAGGTTCCAGGTGGGTCTGAAACTGGATCCCCTGTCCCTGCCTGCCCCATGACTTCAGGGAGGTCCTCGTGTCCTCCAGCTCAGCCCTGCTTTGGGACTCAGGACTGTGACCCAAAGGAGCCAGGCTTTGAGACATTCTGAGGTTGTCCTTACCTTCCCTCCCATCAGAGGGGCTAAAGTTTCCCAGGATAGTTCAACCTTTGCCGACGCACCCGTCCCCTACTCCTTGGCTTGGGTTTGGGGGTTTTGAGCTGCAACATAGGGAGGGGCTGAGGGGCGAGGGGTGAGGGAAAACTGTTGGTTTGGGTCTCCCTGTCTTTCTCTCTCTCTCTCTTTTTTTTTTTTTTGTTTTTTGAGAGATTCTTGCTCTGTCACTCCGGCTGGAGTGCAGTGGCGTGATATTGGCTCACTGCAATCTCCACCTCCCAGGTTCAAGTGATTCTCCTGTCTCAGCCTCCCGAGTAGCTGGGATTACACGTGCCCAACACCATGACTGGCTAATATTTGTATTTTTAGTAGAGATGGGGTTTTGTGAGGCTGGTCTTGAATTCCTGACCTCAAGTGATCTGCCCACCTCTGCCTCCCAAAGTGCTGGGATTACAGGTGTGAGCCACCGCAACCAGCGAGTTTGGTTCTCTTTTAATGTTTTTCGAGTCATGGGCATAATGTGGAATTCTTTTTTTTCAATAAATCAGAGCCTCCCTCCAAGGGCCTGCATTACTTGGGTCTCCTGGTCATAGAACACAAAAAGTGTGTTGGAGGAACCAAACAAATCCTTGTACATACACACGCACACTCACACACACACAGACACACACA
>NW_012120265.1:19127-20389 GCF_000951035.1 Colobus angolensis palliatus | reverse complement strand
CACAGACACACACATACACAGAGACACACACACTCAGAGACACACACATACACAGACAGACACACACATACACAGACACACAGACACAGACACACACACAGACACACAGACACACACACACAGTAGACACACAGACACACATAGACACGGACACACACTCATACACAGACACACTCACACACACATACACACACATAGACACACAGACACACACACACAGACACACACACTCACAGACACACACATACACAGATACACACACAGACACACACATACACACAGACACACACAGACACACATAGACACACACACACAGACACACACATACACAGACACACACACTCACAGGCACACATATACACAGATACACACACAGACACACACACATACACACAGACACACACAGACACAGACACACACAGACACACACACACACACAGACAGCAGTGCTGTTCACAATAGCCCCAAAGTGGAAGCAACTCAAGTGTCCATTAACAGGTGAACGGATCAACACAACATGTTTCCTCCACACAACGGAATACAATGCAGCCATGAGAAGGAAGGAAGCGCTGCTCCACGCTACAGCATGAGCCCCCAAAACACAGCACTGAGTGAGAGAAGCCAGACACAAAAAGCCACACGGTGTAGGATTCCACTGATACAAAATGTCCAGAACCGGCAAATCTATAGAGACAGGAAGCAGATGAGTGGCTGCCGGGGTTGGGGGAGGGGAATGGGGAATAGGGAATGGGGAATGGGGAATGGCTACCGATGGGGACGGGGTCTCCTTTGGAAGTGGAGGTCATGGTTGGACAACATTGTCAATGTACTGAATGCCACCAAATTGTTCACTTTAAAAATGGTGAACTTTATGTTACATTATGTAGATCTCCCGGCCTGCTGGAGCCCCTCCTGCACACATCTCCCAAGCCCCCTCACAGAACCCTCCTGTGAGGCAGGAGAATCGCTTGAACCCGGGAGGCAGTGGTTTCAGTGAGCTGAGATCCTGAGATCATGCCATTGCACTCCAGCCTGGGTGACAGAGCAAGACGCTATCTCAGAAAAAAAAAGAAAAAAAGAAAAAAGAAGAAAGAAGAAGGCGGCGGCCAGGTGCAGTGACTCATTCCTGAAATCCCAGCACTTTGGGAGGCTGAGGCTGGCAGAACACTTGAGGTCAGGGGTTCGAGACCAGCCTGACCAACATGGTGAAACCCTGTCTCTACTAAAAATACAAAAGTTAGCCAGGTGTGGTAGCACACGCC
>NW_012120265.1:7618-11682 GCF_000951035.1 Colobus angolensis palliatus | reverse complement strand
TTTTGAGACAGTGTCTCGCTCTATCGCCCAGACTGGAGTGCAGTGGCGCGATGTTGGCTCACTGCAAGCTCCACCTTCTGGGTTCAAGCGATGTTTGTGTATGTCTGTGTTGTATGCATGGTGTCTGTGTGTCTCTGTGACTGTTGTGTGTGTCTCTGTGCATGTTGTGTGTCTCTGTGTGTGTCTGTGTGTGTTGTGTGTGCTTTGCGTGCATCTCTGTGTGATATCTGTGTTGCACATGTGTTGTGTGTGTTAGATGTGTGTCTGTCTGTATGCTGTATGTCTCTCTGTGTTGTGTGTAATTGTATTTGATGTGTGTGTGTTGTGTGTGTGCATCTGTGTTTTGTGTGTGTCTCTGTGTTGTACATGTGTGTGGTATGTGTGTCTGTCATGGGTTTGTGTGTGTCTCCGTATGTTGTGTGTATCTGTGTGTGTGTGTGTTGTATGTGTGTTTCTGTGTCTGTGTGTTGTGTTTCTGTGTATGTGTGTGTGTTGTATGTGTGTTTCTGTGTGTCTGTGTGTTGTGTGTATCTGTGTATGTGTTTGTGTGTGTTGTATGTGTGTTTCTGTGTGTCTGTGTGTTGCGTGTCTCTGTGTATGTGTGTGTGTTGTATGTGTGTTTCTGTGTCTGTGTGTTGTGTGTATCTGTGTATGTGTTTGTGTGTGTTGTATGTGTGTTTCTGTGTCTGTGTGTTGCGTGTCTCTGTGTGTCTGTCTCTGTGTTGTGTGTAGTTGTGTTTGATGTGCATATGTTAAGTGTGTGTCTCTGTGCTGTATGTGTATGGTGTGTGGTGTCTCTGTGTGTCTGTCTCTGTGTGTTGTGCCTGTGTGTGTGTGTGCATTCATGTATGTGTGTGTGTCTGTTGTGTGTGTGTGTTGTCTGTATGTCTCTCTGTATATTGTGTGTCTCTGTGTGCAGGTGTGTGTGCCTGTGTGTGTCGTGCGTGTCCGTGTGCGTGCTCTGCCCATGTGCACACACGCGCCAATGTGGCATTTTTGAGGAACTGAATCCTCGGTCGGATGTGTACGCTGCCCAGAGGGTGTGGGAGCCCCTCCACGCCACCCTCACCCCATGACATCCCCACCCCCACAGCCCTGCTGGCCTCAGGCTCTTCCACTCTCTCTGGCTGCACCCAATTCCCACAGTTATCTCCCCACCCGCTCTCCGGTGGGGCCCCAACATTGCTCCCTGCTCCCACGCTGGCGCCCTGACCTCCCTCCTGCCTGGGCTCCTCCCTCTCCTATCGGTGGCCAGAGGCGGCCTTGATGCCCAGAACCCCCTGTGGCTCTCCCGTGCCCTCCTCACAGCCCCAACCCCTCTACAGGGCCCCTTCTCCAGGGACTTGGGGTCTCCATCCTGCTGTGTCCTCGCCTCCCCTCCTGTGCCTGCCCGCCCGATGCCCCACGTGCCACGTGGTGACTGTCGAGATCATCCGTCCCCCACCCCATGGCTCCCTGGGACTGGGGTTTTGTCTGCCTGCGTCAGTTGAGTCTCTGTTCACAGCAGGTGCTCCATAAATACCCAAACGAATGAATGAATGAGGGTCAGGAGTGGGGCTGGAGAGTTCAGGGGACACTCAGACTGGGCAGAGACTTGCCAATGGGCCTGGACAGGGGCTGAGCACTGAGAAGGTGCCCAAACGCTTTCAGCCAGCCCCCTGGGTCTCAGAAGCGTCCCTGGGGTGTGAGTTGGACAAAAGGGTGAGCACCAAAGAAAGTGAGCTGGTCAGGCTTGATGGCTCATGCCTGTAATCCCAGCACTTTGGGAGGCCGAGGCAGGCGGATCATTTGAAGTCAGGAGTTTGAGACCAGCCTGGCCAACATGGAGAAACCCCATCTCTACTAAAACTACAAAATAAATAAATAAATAAATAAAAATAGCTGCACGTGGTGGTGCATGGCTGTTGTCCCAGCTACTAGGGAGGCTGAGGCAGGAGAATTGCTTGTACCTGGGAGGCGGAGGTTGCAGTGAGCCAAGATCGCTCCACTGCACTCCAGTCTGGGTGAGAGAGCAAGACTCCAGCTCAAAAAAAAAAAAAAAGAAAAGAAAAGGAAGAGAGCAGTGAGGCTTTCATGACAAAGCACAGCTCTGAATAGTCAGGGATAAGCCAGAGGCAGGACCTTCCTGGGAGATCAGGGAGGGCTGCCTGGAGGAGGGGTCATCAGAGCCGGGCTTTGTAAGATGAGCTGGAGCTTGCCAGAAGAGTCTGGGTGGCAGGGGGTCCTCTAATCAGAAGGACACACCCACTAACTTCCTCCAGCCTGAGCTCACAGCAGCTCCAAGAAGAGAGATGGGTCATAGGTCACCCCTTTTTCTTTTCTTTTTTTTTTCTAGATGGAGTCTCGCTCTGTGCCCAGGCTGGAGTGCAATGGCTTAATCTCGGCTCACTGTAAGCTCCGTCTCCCAGGTTCATGCCATTCTCCTGCCTCAGTCTCCTGAGTAGCTGGGACTACAGGCGCCTATCACCACACCCGGCTAATTTTTTGTATTTTTAGTAGAGATGGGGATTCACCGTGTTAGCCAGAATGGTCTTGATCTCCTGACTTCGTGATCCGCCCGCCTTGGCCTCCCGAAGTGCTGGGATTACAGGCGTGAGCCACCGCGCCCGGCCCCTTTTTCTGTTTTTACAGTCTCTAAAACAAAACGATTTGGACAGCACTTTATTATTTATTTATTTATTTGGAGACAGAGTTTCACTCTTGTTGCCCAGGCTGGAGTGCAATGGTGTGATCTCCGCTCACTACAAGCTCACTGCAACTACCACACCCAGCTAATTTTTGTATTTTTTTGTAGAGACGGGGTTTCACCATGTTGGCCAGGCTGGTCTCGAACTCCTGATCTCAGGTAAATCCATGCGCCTTGGCCTCCCACAGTGCTGGGATTACAGGCGTGAGCCACTATGTCTGATCTCGGCTCACTGCAAGCTCTGCCTCCCAGGTTCAAGTGATTCTCCTGCCTCAGCCTCCTGAGTAGCTGGGATTACAGGCACCCACCACCACACCCAGCTAATTTTTGTATTTTTAGTAGAGACGGGGTTTCACCATGTTGGCCAGGCTGGTCTCGAACTCCTGATCTCAGGTGGTCGGACTGCCTCGGCCTCCCAAAGTGGTAGGATTACAGGTGTGAGCCACCGCGCCCGGCCTGGGCAGCACTTTAACTACACGAAGTATCAGTAGCATTCAAAGCGTGGGTGATGGGGACATAACACAGGTGCAGATACCGACCTGAGGCTCGGCGGGCTGGGGTCGCCTTGGAAGGGGACTATGGTCAGCCAGGGTGGAGCAGGCTCTGATGAGAGTGGCAGGCTGATGCAGAGGAAAGAGCTCAGAGAAAAGAACTTGCCAGAAATTTCCAGGCACTATATTCCCAGTTTGACCAGGGGCCTTATAAAACACACACACACACACGCGCGCGCACACACACACACACACACACACACACACACACAGTGAAATTGTGAAATTCCTCAGAAAGTTAAGCCTAACATTACCATATGATCCAGAGATTCTATTCCTGGGTATATACCCGGAAGAATTGAAAGCAGATGTTTAAACAGACACTCGCATGCGAAAGTTCATAGCATTGCTCACGACGTCTAAAAAGTGGAAACAGCCTTCGTTTTTGCTGGCAGATGAACTGATAACACAGAACACGAGGTATCCGTGCAATGGGATATTATGCACCCATAAAAAGGGATGAGGTGCTGATCCACGCTGAGACAAGGATGAACCTCAAAAACCTGATGTTGGCCGGGCACTATGGCTTATGCCTGTAATCTCAGCAGTTTGGGAGGCCAAGGCAGGCGGATCAGTTGAGGTCAGGAGTTCGAGACAAGCCTGGCCAGTGTGGTGAAACCCCATCTCTACCAAATACACAAAAAATTAGTCGGGTGTGGTGGCAGGACCCTGTAATCCCAGCTACCTGGGAGGTTGAGGCAGGAGAATCGCTTGAACCCGGGAGGCGGAGGTTGCAGTGAGCCGAGATCGCGCTACTGCACTCCAGCCGGGGCGACAGAAGCAAAACACTGTCACACATACATACACACTCATTCCCCTTCTCTCTC
>NW_012120265.1:0-6928 GCF_000951035.1 Colobus angolensis palliatus | reverse complement strand
GCTTGAACCCGGGAGGCGGAGGTTGCAGTGAGCTGAGATCGTGCCACTGCACTCCAGTCTGGGCAACAGAGTGAGAGTCCGTCTCAGAAAACAAACAAACAAACAAACAAATCCCCACAATGCTGAGTGACAGAAGCCAGACACAAAAGGCCACGCAGTGTGAGATTCCATTGATATGAAATGCCCAGAACAGACAAATCCCTAAGACATAAGGTAGGCTGGTGTTACCTGCAGCTGGGGAAGAGGAATGAGGAGTGACTGCTGATGGGGATGGGGTCTCATTTTGGGGTGATGGAAATGTTCTAGAATCAGATAGCGGTTGCACGACATTGCGGATGTCCTAAATGCCACTGAATTGTTCACTTTCAAATGGTTAACTGTGGCCAGGAGCGGTGGCTCACATCTGTAAGCCCAGCACTTTGGGAGGCCGAGGCGTGAGGATCGTTTGAGCCCAGGAGTTCAAGACCAGCCCTGGCAACCTAGTGACACCCTGTCTCTACCAAAAATTACAAAAATTAGCCAGGCATGGTGGCATGCTCCTGTGGTCCCAGCTACTCAGAGGCGAGAGGATTGCTTGAGCCCAGGAGGCCGAGGCTGCAGTGAGCTGTGATTGCACCACTGTACTCCAGCCTGGGTGACAGAGTGACACCCTGTCTCAAATTAAAAATAAAACAAAATGGTTAACTATGTGTTATGTGAATTTCACCTCAATTTCAATAAACAACAGTCATTGGCCATATCAGGGTCTTTGTGTCACGTAAAAGAACCTCGGTGCTTAGAAAGAGCATCTGACCGGTTCTTAATTGGTTGACAAGTGATCTTTTTCTTCTTTTAGAGACTCTTCTAACAAAATGGCATGAAGAAACCCCAGTGGACAGAGAAACAGGCCCAGAGAGGGCAAGGAGCCTGCTCAAGGTTACACAGCACAGGGAGCCAGGCCTTTGGGGCACAACTTCGAACACACGGCTTCCCTGCCCACTCCAGGGCCAGGCCACTGGGCGTTTCCTTTTGTGGGGGGTAGTCTGAGTTTGGGGGCCCCTGGATGAACCTGGGTGGGATCAGACCCAGTTCTCTATTGAATAGGGAACTGGAAGGAAGTGGGTGACGGGCACTCGCCTGCTGTCCCCACACTGGGTCCCCAAGCCCCACCACAGAGGGCAGCTGGGGAGGATTCAGTGGGTAACAGTGGTGTGTCAGGACCTGCTGGGTTCTGGTGCACAGAGGCGGATGTTTTCACTGCTTGTGGCAAAACTAATTCAAATATTGCATGTGGATATAATCAGGTGTTAACTGATTTCCTTGAAGACAGCATTTCCTTTCCACTTTCTCATTATCTTGGGTGTTTCTATGCCTCACAGTGTGGCAGGGATATTTTTACTCTGCTTTAGTTAACTACAAATCCACAGGTGTATTTTGTACTAGTTGAAAACTGGTAGATGCAGTACTCACACGTGGCCAAGAGAGGGTGCTATTGACCCATTTAGGTCTAACCTTTATGTTTTTGTATACTGTAGTCATCTAATTCGCTTGCTTGTCTTTGAGTTTGTTTCAGAGAAAAGGCCCAACGTTAGAAGAGTTGAGAGGTTATATGATACTGGCTAAACTCTCAGATTCTCTAGGCACTCAAGAAAAAACGTAACAAATAAACACTTTGGTTTTAAAGATGCAGAGAAATGTCTGGCAATGCACCCTCAGGGAACCTCTCATTCCAGAAGTCTAGAGACCTTCCAGGAGGATGAAGCACTTGCTTTCCTATATCCCTATGGTTGCGAAAGCTACTCAGCCATTCCCTGGAGAGGTTTCTCTTGGTGCAGTCTCTTGGCTGACATTTTGGATCACAAACGAGCAGTCTGCGCATAACTCAATTTCAAGAGCTAAAAATCTTAGCCTTTAGTTGGGAACGCTTTTCCAACAAATAGGATGTGGAAGTGATGTTATCTAAGGGAGGACATAGACCTTTCCAAGCTACACATATCTCTGTGTGCACGAGCACACGCGCACACACACACACACACACACATACATACACACTCATTCCCCTTCTCTCTCTTAAGTGACCTGAACTCCAATCCCTCTGCAGCCTCCTGAGGGCTTCTTTTCCTTTAATATGAATGAGAGTTATCAGGCAAGTTTATTAAAATGCAGATTCTGGCCGGGTGTGGTGGCTCACGCCTGTAATCCCAACACTTTGGGAGGCTGAGGCGGGTGGATCACGAGGTCAAGAAATCGAGACCATTCTGGCCAACGTGGTGAAACCCCGTCTCTACTAAAAGTACAAAAAAAATTAGCTGGGCGTGGTGGCGCTCGCCCGTCGTCCCAGCTACTCGGAAGGCTGAGGCAGGAGAATTGCTTGAACCCGGGAGGCGGAGGTTGCAGTGAGCCGAGATCGCGCTACTGCACTCCAGCCGGGGCGACAGAGTGAGACTCCGTATAAAAAAAAAAAAAAAAAAAAAAAGAGAGAGAAAGAAAAAAGAAAATGCAGGTTCTGACTCAGGAGGCCTGGGGTGGCCCGAGGCTCTGCATTTTTAAAGAGCTTCCAGGGGATATTGGCCATCTGGGTTTGCCAGTCACATTCTGAGGAGCAGAGGTTCGTGGCAGTGCAGAGTGGCATAATGACAGGCATCAATGTGGTTGCTTCAGAGATGCCCCAGCGTTCCCGGATCAAACCGAGGGTCGGGCTGCTTATTCTCGAGGCCTAGTAACGAGCTGCAGATGAACTGGGAAAGAAGAGAGTTTATTTCTGTAGCCAGACCAACTTAAAATTACAAAGATTTCCATTTCTTATATACCTTCTAAGCTATACGTCTATGTGTAAGTGTGCATTCATCTAAAGTTCACCATCTAAGTGGTTAACTTCTACTATAACTAAGGTCTGAGTTTTGAAGACCTTTCTCTGGAGCCTCAGTAAATTTACTTAATCTAGATGGGTCCAGGTGCGGGGTGATCTTGTCTCCTGCTAAATCATGGAGGTTTGAGGAGTTCCTTTAGACCACGCCCCCCCCTGCCCCCCCACCCAGTAAAACTTGTTTGTGAGGTCTGGGGAGTTTCTTCAGCCCCCCAGTAAAACTTGTTTAATCCTACCTGGGTCCTGTTAAGAATTCCTTCAATATCGTGTCATGCTTCAAGGCCCAGGAAAGGCCTAGGCCAAACTCTTGGTGGGCTTTGTTACATTCCAGCCTTTGTATAAGGAGACCGGCTCTATCCACTTTTAATGTTTAACCTAACCACTCAGTCAGTGCCGAAACAGTTGTCATGGAGGCTTGCCTGTTCAGCTGTGAGACCTGGCCTGCCACGCCACGACTCAGAATCAGAAGCCCTGGATTCAGATTCCGGCTCCACCACTTTCAAGCTTTATGGCCTGCTCAAGCCAACGCCAGCCAGTCTCTCACAGCCTCAGTTTTCTCAGCAGTAACTTAAGGATAATTGTGCCTAGGACACAATGACTATTCTCAGCACAAAATTAGATGATGTGTATGGCATCAAATTCAATGCCTTGCCATAGAAAGTGCTTGGTCATGCTTTTTAGGAAATGTGAGACTTACGCATAAAATGGCACTGTGAATACTAGAGTTGAACACCTAGAGCTACTTCTAGTTCCTCATGGAAATGACCTGTGGAATCATTTTCTAAACTTCCTTCTAAACTTCTACAACTTCATTAAAATTACCAGGACACTGTGAAAAACGCAAACTCTTGAGACTCTGTCATCTCCCAGATCCTGAACTCGAATCTCTGTGGAGGAGAGGGGCTTACATTTTTAACAAGTGCTCAGAAGGATTCTTGAGATCAGGCATGTTTGAAACACTGGCCTACAGAATATAAAAATATGGAAAAACCTGCCTTCATTCTGGAAACTAGAGAAAGGTACCCTCTGTCTGTCTGAAACAGCAGCATTTTTCTGTTATCTATCATAAAGATGGGGCCAAAGGCAGCCTAGAAAGATAGCTCCAACACTTTGGTGAAAGATGGAAGAAGGAGAAAGTGGGGAAGACCAGTTACCAAACAGACCCCCACAAAGCCCTTAACTCAGAGGACTGCGGGCAGGCATGGAGGGGCCTCCAGGCTTCCATCCAAGGGGTATCTGCACTCCTGGAAGGCAGGGAGTGGGGCTTCCTGCTTGGCAACAGGAAACCACATGCACTGAAACCCTCATCTGGGGTCTCCTTCTCCTGGGAGGATGAATATAGGGAGGAAAATCAGCAGGATCACGAAGACATTACAATTATGTGCACACCAAAATTGAACATAAGAATTCCCTTCCCTCTAGCAATTCCACTTCTGGGAATTTATGCCAAGGAAACGATCAAGCCACGGGACAAAATTGAATGCATTCAGATATTCAATGCACTATTGTTTATAACACTGAAAATTTTGAAACAACAGGAGAATGGTTAAATCAATGAGAACTGAAAAGGATTTAGGCAGGCAAAGAGTGGGAGGTGGCAAGCTTCAGGAGGGCTTGGCAAGCACAAAGTCTTCCCATGAGAAAGCAGTGGACCTGTGTGATTGGAGCACAAGATGGGGAGGTAGGTTGGCATGAGAGGAGTGAAGGTGAGAGGCAGGCCAATTAGACAGGGCCTCACAGACCATGGCAAGACGCATGAATGCTATTGGAGGGCATTGACGAATTCCAAGCATGGGAGCAGAACAATTGGATTTATTCTAAGAAGCTGATTATGGCTGTTCATCAGAGAGAGGAATGTACAGGAAGCAAGAGCAGAGGCGAAAAGGCCAATGAGAGGCTATTGCAGTGGTACAGGTGGAATGATGGTGGCAAAAAGGCAGAGAAGTGGGTGGAAAAGAGACTGGCTTGGAGATAGAACTAACAGGACTTGCTGTTGTGTTGGCCATAAGTGGCAAGGAAAAGATGACCTCCAGGATTTGATCTTTAGAAATTGGGTGGCTGGGAGTGACATTATTAAAATGAGGGAGGCTGGGGTAGAAAGACAGGATTGAGGAGTGGAAACGAGAATTCCATTTTGAACATGTTGAATTTTTTTAATAGAGACAGGGTCTCACTATGCTTCCCAACTGGTATTAAAATCCTGGGCCCAAGTATTCCTCCCACCTCAGCCTCCCAAAGTGCTGGGATTACAGGCGTGAGACATCACACCTGCCCTGAACATGTTAAGTTTTAACTGCCTAAGAGACATCCAATCAGAGATGTCAAGCAAGTAGTTGGATGTGTAAATCTGGAGCTCAGAGAAGACATAAATTCAGGAGGTATCAGCCCACAGAATATTTTTAAAGCTATGAATGAATGAGTTTCTGTAGGAATGTATAGAGAAGAGGGCCAAGAAGAAATCCATGTGGAACACTAAAAACGCTAGTTTTGAGGAAGTATGTCTGGCATGACATCACTTTGTTTAAAAAATAAAGCCCCAAAATTTCATCATAACAAAAGCAGAAGATACTTGCATAAATAAATACTCATCTGTTTATGGTGGTTATCTCTGGATAGGTGGGAGCAAAACGCTCATCGACACCCGTGAAAGTCAGGTCAGTGACCAAGAACCTTTTTGCACCTGGTCTTTCCCAGATGGCTGTTTAAGGGGTCCAGGAGGAGGAGCCTGCAAGTCATGGTGCCCTATTTGATGATGAACCTATGAGAAGCCACTCTGCATTCGCTACCCAAGGGAGTAGGAGGAATGGGAGGGCTTTCATTTTCTCAGTTGTATATTTCTGTCAACATTTAAGCTTTTATAAAGAACATCATTATTACTTTTCTATATAGAGAAAAAGCAATAAATGAACTTATTTTAAATGGTGGCATCCATTGTTGGCAAAGCCACTGTGCGGTGGAAACATGCATCTCTTTGGAGAAAATGTGAATTGGTACAACTTTCTGAAATGACATTTGAATGAATTTGAATGAATTTCCTGCAAATGAAATTTTATGTCAAGCTCCTTAAAATGTTCACATCTTTTCACATTCAGGCACCTATCCTAGGGAAATAATCAGATATAGGTGTTAGGAACCATGGAAAGAATTCAATAGTTCTAAAATAACAGCTTGGCCTGCATCCATGAACCCTACAAATGCCCCCAACTTGGCTGGGTCCAGCCATCCCTTATCCCCATAACATCTTTAAGGGAGCTGTACACACAAGGAACAAGGAATGTATGGGACACCAAATGACCACTGACGATTCCCTACCTCGTGGCTGCACCTTTGCCTGCAGAAATCCATGGAGTGGGTGCTTCTTAGCCCAAGGCCCCAGGGAAGTTTCTCCCAATTCCAGTTTCTGGATGAATACACATGAGATGGTGAGGTGGCCGAGTCCATCCTGGAAGACCGGGTCTCCCTGCATGGTGGAGAGGAGAACATCAGAGACAGGGACCATACTCAAATGCACCAACTTTAAATAACTGGGTTTGGTACCATGGCATGTCACCCCATTCCACCCGAACTACCATAATAAAAATGTATTATTAGACTCTAGCAGAGGCCGACTCACCCTGAAACAAGCACAATGGGACTTTCTGGTGCCTCACCTGTCCAGGCCTCCTCCTTGCCCCTGAGCCTAGTATTGCATTCATTCACATGCTTTTATTCCTTACTTAAAGGGGGTCTCTAAAACTGCATAAGTCTCCGGTCCCAGCAGACTAGGATGTTCTTGCTTTCAGAAATTTGAGATGGGAAATAAGAAAATAATCAAGCCGTTGGTAGTAGGAGCTGCAGCTGTCTGAAAGGAGGGATCATGAGGGACCCTGAGGAGAGCAGAGCAATGAGCAAGCCAGAGATTTGTTTCAGCTGGTCTTGTGAGCCATCACCAGGACTGGAGAGTGCAAAGGAAGATGTGTTGGAACCAAACTCTCGATTCCCTCCTGGGCAGGGGTCGTCGCGAAGGATCACCGACACGAAGTTCACAGCAGAGAGTTATTTATTACTAGCGCGCTAGGGTCCCAAGCTCTAAGTTGGTCCTGG
>NW_012120264.1:6962-7940 GCF_000951035.1 Colobus angolensis palliatus | reverse complement strand
GGGAGGAAAGGAGAGAGAAAGAAAGAAAACAGTGGAGACACTGAGGATTATAGAACAAAGCCCCATTTTTTAGCACATTTATGATTCAAAATGCAGCTCTTTGGCCGGGCACACGGTGGCTCATACCTGTAATCCCAGCACTTTGGGAGGCCCAGGTGGGCGGATCACGCGGTCAGGAAATCGAGACCATCCTGGCTAATATGGTGAAACCCCATCTCTACTAAAAGTACAAAAAAAATAGCTGGACGTGGTGGCGGGTGTCTGTAGGCCCAGCTACTTGGGAAGCTGAGGCAGGAGAATGGCGTGAACCCAGGAAGCAGAGTTTGCAGCGAGCCGAGATCGCGCCACCACACTCCAGCGTGGTGGCAGGCGCCTGTAGGCCCAGCTACTTGGGAAGCTGAGGCAGGAGAATGGCGTGAACCCAGGAAGCAGAGTTTGCAGCGAGCCGAGATCGCGCCACCACACTCCATCCTGAGTGACAGAGTGAGACTCCCTCTCAAAAAAAAAAAAAAAAAAAAAGAATGCAGCTCTTTGCATGCCACAGGGTCCTGGTGGAGACTAAGCACTTGACCACGGGGCATCAAGAGACAACCAGACTGCAGCTATCCGTTATGAGAACCATCAAATTATAATGTTGAATGAGCAAAGCAGCAATCCGTATGCAATGGGAATGGCATATTCTACATAAAGCCTCTGTCCAGAGGGCAAAATAAGTTACATAAATAGGGAACCTGGACCTCCATGTCATTTACCTTCATTGAAACAATGCTTCTCCAGGCTGGGCATGGTGGCTCACACCTGTAATCCCAGCACTTTGGGAGGCCAAGGTGGGTGAATCACTTGAGGTCAGGAGTTCAAGACCAGCCTGGTCAACACGGTGAATCCCCGTCTCTACTAAAAATACAAAAATTAGCTGGGCATGGTGGCGTGCACCTGTAGTCCCAGCTACTCAGGAGGCTGAGGCAGGAGAACTGCTTG
>NW_012120264.1:0-1352 GCF_000951035.1 Colobus angolensis palliatus | reverse complement strand
GTATTTTTAGTAGAGACAGGATTTCACCATTATGGCCAGGATGGCCTCGATCTCCTGACCTCATGATCCGCCTGCCTCGGCCTCCCAAAGTGCTGGGATTACAGGCGTGAGCCATGGCGCCCGGCCTATTTTTTAAAATTTTTTTTTAGTAGAGACGAGGTTTCACCATGTTGGCCAGGCTGGGCTCCAACTCCTAACCTCAGGTGATCCACCCACCTCTCCCTCCCAAAGTGCTGGGATTATAGTCATGAGCCACTGTGCCTGGCCAATTTCTTACATTTTTTATTTTAAATTTTATTTATTTATATTAATAGAGATGGGGGGGGTCTCACTATGTTGGCCAGGTTGTCCTTGAACTCCTCACTTCAAGCAATCCTCCCGCTTTGGCCTCCCAAGGTGCTGAGATTACATGCCTTTATTTTTTTGTAGAGAGAGGGTCTCGCTCTGTCACCAAGGCTGGAGTGCGGTGGCCCCATCACAGCTCACAGCAACGTCTGGGTACACGCCCCCTGACCCCCAGCACCTTGGCATGTTCACCAACTCAGGAAGTTCTCTGAATCCCATTCCCCCAATTTTGTTTTTTCTTATGGTGGCTTCATTTCCTGGGCATGATTGGTTAAATCACTGGGGCATTTGTGATTAGCTCAACCTCCAGCCCTCTAATGACATGGTTGGGTCCCCGGGCGATCAGCATAACCTCAAGTGTGGTTGAAAGGGGCTTGTTATGAATAACAAGAGAAACTCATTTCACCTGCATCTCCCTGGAGCTATTGCTTTTTTTTTTTTTTTTGAGACAGAGTCTTGCTCTGTGGACCAATCTGGAACACAGTCTTGACTCACTGCAGCCTCTGCCTCCTGAGTTAAAACAATTCTCCTGCCTCAGCCTCCCGAGTAGCTGGGATTACAGGTGCACACCACCACACCCAGCTAATTTTTGTATTTTTAGTAGAGACAGGGTTTCGGCATGTTGGCCAGGATAGTCTTGAACTCCTGACCTCAAGTAATTCGCTAGCTTCAGCCTTCCAAAGTGGTGGGATTACAGGAATGAGCCACCACACCCGGTCCTCCCTGGAGCAGTTGCAAGAGCCTGGGACAAAAACCAAATTTATGATGAAAGATGATCCTATCGCTCTTACCACTTAGGAAATTACACGTGTTTTAGGAGCTCTAGCCTGGAGTAAAGACCAAAATACACATTTCTTATTATATCACAAGATCACAGCAGCTTTTTTTTTTTTTTTTGAGGTGGAGTCTCGCTCTGTAATCCCAGCTACTCGAGAGGATGGCAGAGAATCCCTTGAACCTGAGAGGTGGAGGTTGCAGTGAGCCAAAATCACACCACTGCACCCCAG
>NW_012120263.1:897-1534 GCF_000951035.1 Colobus angolensis palliatus | reverse complement strand
GCCTTTAATCCCAGCACTTTGGGAGGCCGAGGTGGGCAGGTCATGAGTGGGCAGTCAGGAGTTTGAGACCAGCCTGATCAACATGGTGAAACCCCATCTCTACTAAAAATTTTAAAAAAATTAGCCAGGGTGTGGTGGCATGCACCTGTAATCCCAGCTACTCAGGAGGCTGAGGCAGGAGAATTCCTTGAACCCCGGAGGCAGAGGCTGCTGTGAGTTGAGATTGTGCCACTGCACTCCAGCCTGGGTGACTCCATCTCCTCTCTCTCTCTCTCTCTCTCTCTCTCTCTCTCTACATATATATATATATGTAAAATGTTGCATTAATAGATCTCTTTATAAGTGATCCTTGCATTTCTTGGATAAGTCCTACTTGGCCATTGTAAATAATTCTTTTGATTTGGTTGCTGAATTTGGTCTGGTAATATATAATCAACGATTTTTGTGTCTCTTTCAAATTTTACTACAGATTTCTCTTCCCTCTTTTCACATTTCAGAATCAGGATTATGTTGGATTTACAACATAAAGAATGCGTTCGTATTATTCTGTGCCTAGAAACCATTTTGATAGCATGAAGATTTTAGTTCTCTTGAAAGTTTGAAAATGGAATCCCAAAACTACCCGGCATAGGAGTTT
>NW_012120263.1:0-427 GCF_000951035.1 Colobus angolensis palliatus | reverse complement strand
TATGTAAAATGTTGCATTAATAGATCTCTTTATAAGTGATCCTTGCATTTCTTGGATAAGTCCTACTTGGCCATTGTAAATAATTCTTTTGATTTTGTTGCTGAATTTGGTCTGATAATATATAATCAACGATTTTTGTGTCTCTTTCAAATTTTACTGCAGATTTCTCTTCCCTCTCTTCACATTTCAGAATCAGGATTATGTTGGATTTACAACATAAAGAATGCATTCGTATTATTCTATGCCTAGAAACCATTTTGATAGCATGAAGATTTTAGTTCTCTTGAAAGTTTGAAAATGGAATCCCAAAACTACCCGGCATAGGAGTTTCTGTAAAGTAATTCTTTGATAAATTTTTCAGAGTTTTTCACAGTAGCTTCTCTATTCAGGTTTTCTACCTATTCTTGAGTGAACTTTTCAAGTGTCT
>NW_012120262.1:6101-6441 GCF_000951035.1 Colobus angolensis palliatus | reverse complement strand
TGTTTTGTTTTGTTTTGTTTTGTTTTGTTTTAGACCGAGTTAGCTCTTGTTGCCCAGGCTGGAGTGTAGTGGCACCGTCTCTGCTCACTGCAATCTCCGCCTCCCAGATTCAAGCGACTCTCCTGCCTCAGCCTGCAGAGTAGCTGGGATTACAGGCTCCCGCCACCACGCCTGGCTAATTTTTTGTGTATTTTTAGTAGAGACAGGGTTTTATCGTGTTGACCAGGCTGGTCTCAAACACCTGACCTCAGGTGATCCGCTTGCCTCAGCCTCCCAAAGTGTTGGGATTGCAGGCGTGAGCCACCGCACACAGCCAAATCAAATGTTTTTAATGTTTGGA
>NW_012120262.1:0-946 GCF_000951035.1 Colobus angolensis palliatus | reverse complement strand
GGCAGATCACGAGGTCAGGAGATCAAGGCCATCCTGGCTAACATGGTGAAATCCCATCTCTACTAAAACACAAAAAATTAGCCAGTCGTGGTGGCAGGCACCTGTAGTCCCAGCTACACAGGAGGCTGAGGCAGAAGAATGACGTGAACCTGGGAGGCAGAGATTGCAGTGAGCCGAGATCGTGCCACTGCACTCCAGCCTGGGCAACAGAGCAAGACTCTGTCTCAAAAACAAAAACAAAAACAAAAAAAAACCTACCAGAATCTGTCCCCAGGCCAAACGTTAATCTTTCCCCATTTCTGGTCCTAATTTCCCCTCTCCCCCAGCTTTAGATATACTCTTAGGCATGCACTGTCTAATACGGTGGCCACCAGCCATGTGTGGCCACTGAGCACTGGAACTGTGGCTATTCAGAATTGAGATGTGCTGAAATATACACAGAACCTCAAAGAGTTAGTGGAGGGAAAATGGAATATAAACTGTTTCATTAACAATATTAATACTAACTACATGTTGAAATGATTTTTGATATATTGGGTTAAATAAAATATATTATAAAAATTAATTTCACCCATTTCCTTTTACTTTTTAAAAATGTAGCTTCGGGCTCACGCCTATAATCCCAGCACTTTGGGAGGCCAAGAAGGGAGGATTGCTTACTTACGCCCAGGAGTTAGAGACCAGCCTGGGCAACAAAGCAAGATGTTGTCTCTACAAAAAAAAAAATTAGCTGGGTATGGTGGTGCATGCCTGTGGTCCCAGCTGCAAGGGAGGCTGAGGTAGGAGGATTGCTTGCGCCAAAGATTGTGCCATTGCATTCCAGCCTGGGCAACAGAGCAAGACTCCATCTCAAAAAAAAAAAAAAAAGCTGAGCAGGACCTTCAAAATGATCAAGGCCAGTGGTTCTCAAAGTGCAATCCATGCATCCACAGACTCCACTTTGAGA
>NW_012120261.1:6912-7501 GCF_000951035.1 Colobus angolensis palliatus | reverse complement strand
TTTTTTAGAGAGCCTCTCTGTTATTTAGGGTGACACAAATAGTATCTGGAAGCAGGACCTGAAGTAGGATCAGTTTTGGACAGAGCTGGCAATTCTTGATACCAGTGTGCAGCACTTACAGGAGCTCTTTGAGCTCTCCACTTTCGCCACTCACCTCTTCTGCCCTGGTGAGTCTTCTCTCAGGCTGAGCCTCCCTCTTTTTGGTAGAGGCTTTAAAAATTTTGGGGGGATCACTTTGGTTATAAGCCTACCTTAGTAAAAGACCTTAAAGGTTGGGCATGGTGGCTCATGCCTGTGTTCCCAGCACTTTAGAAGGCAAGTGGATCCTTGAACTCAGGAGTTCGAAACCATCCTGAGCAACATAGCAAAATCCTATCTCTACAAAAAAGACGAAAATCAGCCAGGCATGGTGGCATGTGCCTGTAATCCCAGCTTCTTGGGAGGCTGAGGTGGGAGGATTGCTTGAGCCCGGGAGGCAGAAGTTGTAGTGAGCCAAGATGGCGCCACAGCACTCCAACCTGAGTGACAGAGTGAGACACTGTCTCATTTTTTTTAAAGAAAGCATGTGGTGACAAAAGTTTGAAGACAA
>NW_012120261.1:0-817 GCF_000951035.1 Colobus angolensis palliatus | reverse complement strand
AAAAAAAAAAAAAAAAAAACCCTGAAACAAATTGCTGAATATAAGTTTATTTGTTGTTTCTTAAATTTTATACAAAGACTAAATATACTTGGGTCTATTAATGCACACAAAATAATGTGTGTTTTTTGTAAGAAAAAATTATAAGAAAGACAAAAGTGTGCTCTTTATTGAATAAGAAGAGTACATTTGTCTGATTTCGAGGTTATTTTAAAATTGTTTCAAAATATAAATTTAGGAAGGAAATAGAAACAAGACAGAAAGGAACCAGTAAGTAGGAAAGAGAGAAAGTAAGTTATGTGCCACATGCAGTGACTTACACTTGTAATCCCAGCACTTTGGGAGGCTGAGGTGGCAGGATCACTTGAGGTCAGCAGTTTGAGACTAGCCTGCACAATGTAGCAAGACCTCGTCTCAAAAAAAAAACAAAAAATTTAGCTGGGTATGGTGGTGTGTATCTGTAGTCCCAGCTACTCTGGAGGCTGAGGTGGGAGAATCATGTGAGCCTAGGAGTTTTAGGCTGCAGTGAGCTATGAATGTGCCACTGTACTCCAGCCTAGGCAGCAGAGCAAAACCCTGTCTCAAGAAAAGAAAGATGACTGGGCACAGTGGCTCATGCCTGTAATCCCAGCACTTTGGGAGGCTGAGGCAGGCAGATCATTTGAGGTCAGGAGTTCAAAACCAGCTTGGCCAACATGGTGAAACCCCCATCTCTACTAAAAATACAAAAATGTAGCCAGGCTTGGTGGTGGTCACCTGTAATCCCAGCTACTCAGGAGGCTGAGGCAGGAGAATTGCTTGAGCCCAGGAGGTGAAGGTT
>NW_012120260.1:2834-3425 GCF_000951035.1 Colobus angolensis palliatus | reverse complement strand
TGATGGACATTTGGGTTGATTCCAAGTCTTTGCTATTGTGAATAGTGCCACAATACACATAGGTGTGCATGTGTCTTTATAGCAACATGATTTATAATCCTTTGGGTATATATCCAGTAATGGGATGGCTGGGTCAAATGGAATTTCTAGTTCTAGATCCTTGAGGAATTGCCACACTGTTTTCCACAATGGTTGAACTAGTTTACAGTCCCACCAACAGTGCAAAAGTGTTCATATTTCTCCACATCCTCTCCAGCATCTGTCGTTCCCTGACTTTTAAATGACTGCCATTATAACTGGTGTGAGATGGTATCTCATTGTGGTTTTGATTTGCATTTCTCTGATGGCAAGCGATGAGCATTTTTTCATGTGTCTGTTGGCTGTATGAATGTCTTCTTTTGAGAAGTGTATGTTCATATCCTTTGCCCACTTTTTGATGGGGTTGTTTGTGTTTTTCTTGTAAATTTGCTTAAGTTCTTTGTAGATTCTGGATATCAGCCCTTTGTCAGATGGGTAGATTGCAAAAATTTTCTCCCATTCTGTAGGTTGCCTATTCACTCTGATGGTAGTTTATTTTGCTGTGCAGAAGCT
>NW_012120260.1:0-943 GCF_000951035.1 Colobus angolensis palliatus | reverse complement strand
GATATCCCCTTTATCATTTTTTATTGCATCTATTTGATTCTTCTCTGTTTTCTTCTTTATTAGTCTTGCTAGTGGTCTATCAATTTTGTTGATCTCTTCAAAAACCCAACTCCTGGATTCATTGATTTTTTGGAGGGTTTTATTTGTCTCTATCTCCTTCACTTTTGCTCTGATCTTAGTTATTTCTTGCTTTCTTCTAGCTTTTTTACGTGTGTGCTCTTGCTTCTCTAGTTCTTTAGTTGTGATGTTAGAGTGTCCATTTTAGATCTTTCCAGCTTTCTCTTGTGGACATTTAGTGCTATAAATTTCCCTCTACACGCTGCTTTAAATGTGTCCCTGAGATTCCGGTATGTTGTATCTTTGTTCTTATTGGTTTAAAAGAACATCTTTATTTCTGCCTTCATTTCGTTATGTACTCAGTAGTCATTCAGGAGCAGGTTGTTCACTTTCCATGTAGTTGAGTGGTTTTGATTGAGTTTCTTAGTCCTGAGTTCTAGTTTGATTGCACTGTGGTCTGAGAGACAGTTTGTTGTAATTTCTGCTCTTTTACATTTGCTGAGAAATGCTTTACTTCCAACTATGTTGTCTATTTTGGAATAAGTGTGATGTGGTGCTGAGAAGAATGTATATTCTGTTGATTTGGGTTGGAGAGTTCTGTAGATGTCTATTAGGTCCGCTTGGTGCAGTTCAATTCCTGGATATCCTTGTTAACTTTCTGTCTCATTTATCTGTCTAATTTGACAGTGGGGTGTTAAAGTCTCCTATTATTATTGTATTGGTGTCTACGTCTCTTTGTAAGTATCTAAGGACTTGCTTTATGAATCTGGGTGCTCCTGTATTGGGTGCATATATATTTAGGATAGCTAGCTCTTTCCTGTTGAATTGATCCCTTTACCATTATGTAATGGCCTTCTTTGTCTCTTTTGATCTTTGATGGTTTAAA
>NW_012120259.1:967-1459 GCF_000951035.1 Colobus angolensis palliatus | reverse complement strand
AGCATGTAATTTATCTAGTGCGTTCTATGGAAACTATGCTGCTTATGGAAAGAAATTATTAAAAACCCCAAATTAAACATCTTCAAGTTAGCTTTTTTTTTTTTTTTTTTTTTGAGACAGAGTCTCACTCTGTCACCCAGGTTGGAGTACAGTGGCACGATCTCAGCTCACTGCAACCTCTACCTCCTGGGTGCAAGCGATTCTCACGCTTCAGCCTCCCAAGTAGCTAGGATTACAAGCTCCTGCCACGATGGCCAGTTAATTTTTTATATTTTTAGTAGAGACAGGGTTTCACCATGTTGGCCAGGCTGGTCTCGAACTCCTGATCTCAGGGTTATCCTCCCACCTCGGCCTCCCAAAGTGCTGGGATTACAGGTGTGAGCCACCGCACCCAGCCTCTTCAAGTTAGCTTTGATTGAATTTAGAGATAAAACAGAAGCCGTCCATTTTGTTTTGCTTTATTGCAAGCAGGAACCTTGAAAGAAACCTGAA
>NW_012120259.1:0-917 GCF_000951035.1 Colobus angolensis palliatus | reverse complement strand
TCTTCAAGTTAGCTTTGATTGAATTTAGAGATAAAACAGAAGCCGTCCATTTTGTTTTGCTTTATTGCAAGCAGGAACCTTGAAAGAAACCTGAAGAAACTGTTGAAACAATTGCTTTTGAGAAAGTAAAACACAAAATTGATTCTTAAATTTTGATTGATAGATGAGGAAGGAGATTAACAAATGTTTAACATATTCATGACCATAAAATTTCAGTTAAATATTTGTATATTCTTGATCATAACATCCATAAAGCTAGATTTCTCCCTATTTTCTAAGAACAAAGAGCTTTCCTATAATATTAAAAAGTTTGTTTTGATAGTTTTAAGACTGTTGACTTGTAAGAGATCATGAATGTTTATTATGGGAAACTACGGTAGCGCATCTTTTGTGAAAAACTGTGTTTGACCACCAAAGTATAACTCATTGCCTGTGATATCACTAATCACTAATCTAAGTCCAGTTAACTCCACCAGCATAAGGGACAAAATAAACTTACTTAAAATTAGCAGCTTAGCTAAATTACAGAAAGATACTTCCTTGTAAAAGTATTATATAAGTACATGGAAATGTACTTTTCAAGTAAAATGAACAGTGACCCTCAGAGATTAATTTAAAAACCCAATAAAGAATCTCAATTTTCCTCAACAGCTTGGAGTCAAATAAGCCATTTGTACGTTGATGAAACGTTCCCAGTCGGTCAGTTGTGGGAAGATGCAGTGCCTTGGGAAGCTGAGGGAAGACGACTGCAAGACCCCAGGAATTCGAGGTTGTAGTGAGCTATGATCATGCCACTGCACTCCAGCTTGGGTAACAGAATGGGACACTGTGTCTGAAAAAAAAAAAAAAAAAAAAAGAAAGAAAGAAAAGGCTGGGCACAGTGGCTCACCCCTCTAATCCCAGCATTTTGGGAGGTC
>NW_012120258.1:6520-6963 GCF_000951035.1 Colobus angolensis palliatus | reverse complement strand
TTTGAGACAGTCTTGCTCTGTCGCCCAGGCTGGAGTGCGGTGGGGCGATCGCAGCTCACTGCAACCTCTGCCTCCCAGGTTCAAGTGATTCTTCTGCTTCAGCCTCCAGAGTAGCTGGGACTACAGATGTGTGCCAGCACGCCTGGCTAATTTTTTGTATTTTTGTAGTAGAGACAGGGTTTCACCATGTTGGCCAGACTGGTGTTGAACTCCTGACCTCAACTGATCCACCTGCCTCAGCCTCCCAATGTGCTGGGATTATAGGTGTGAGCCACTGCATCCAGCCGGTACCTACTTTCTTTTTTCTTTTTTTTTTGAGACAGAGTCTTGTTCTGTTGCCCAGGCTGGAATGCAGGGGCATGATCTCGGCTCGCTGCAAGTTCTGCCTCCCAGGTTCATGCCATTCTCCTGCCTCAGCCTCCCAAGTAGCTGAGACTACAGGT
>NW_012120258.1:0-795 GCF_000951035.1 Colobus angolensis palliatus | reverse complement strand
AAAAAAAAAAAAAAAAAGGAAACCAACAACATCATGACAGTTAGTGTAACTTTGCACCAAAGGAGAAGGGGAAGTTCCAGAACTTTCTTCCGGCTTCACAGATAAGTCACACACAGGCCTTTCAGGAGAGAGGTCACATTGGAGATGTTCAGGACAGGACGTTGCCAGTGGCAGAGACTGCTCCGAGTGCTGGAGTTAGCACGTGGCAGGTCCCACCTCAGAAGTCCAGCTGTGTAGAAAGCTCCTCTGAGCAAAGGGCAGGCCCAAGCACAGTTTAACAACATCAGAAAAGACAGCAAGACAGGCTCCTCCGAATTCTCTGCTCCAGGTGGAGAGGGGGACCCTGTGAGTGTGCTCGGTGACCCCCGTGGAGATGTGGACAGCAGGGGCCGCTCACCGTCCTCCAGCAGCCGGTCACTAAGTAGGCTGGAGGCTGGAAGTTCCTGTTAACCTTCTAGAAAGATGGGCCTCCCTGAACTGGCAGGTTCCTGAAAAGAAAATGTTTTAAGAAAAAGAAAATAAAAATAGATGGGCCTACAGAGCTCAAGCACACCAAAGATTAGGTAACAGGTGGAATAGAGCTTTTCCAAAGGAGAACAGGATATGGTACTTGTGGCGGAAAAGAGGACGTAATGACATGTACAGCGGGAACGGGAGTAGGAGCACCACAGATGTTCTGACCCCACGCCTGACCAGCCGACCCTGCGCCTGAGCAGCCCAGCCCACTCCACACCTGACCAGCTGACCCCACACCTGACCAGCCCACCCCACACCTGACCAGCCCACCCCACACCT
>NW_012120257.1:6065-6917 GCF_000951035.1 Colobus angolensis palliatus | reverse complement strand
AAAAAAAAAAAAATTAGCCGGGTGTGGTGGCAGGCACCTGTAATCCCAGCTACTAGGGAGGCTGAGGCAGGAGAATCGCTTGAACCTGGGAGGCAGAGATTGCCGGGAGCCGAGATCACACCACTGCACTCCAGCCTGGACAACACAGCAAGACTCTGTCTCAAAAAAAAAAATTAGAAAACAAAGCAATGTTCCTAACACATCACCCTGTACTCCAAATAGGTTTCCCATTCCTTCCTACCTCATCTCCACTGTGCTTATTATAGCAGCTGGCACATGGTCAGCTAGAAGTAATGAAAACACATGAGCTCCTGGAAGTTTACCTTTTTCACATACTAAGAAGTCTGGAAGGAAAACTTGCTGCCATTAGTTCAGCTTCTCAGGCTCATTTGGTGTCTAGCTCTTTCCAGTCTTCCACCTTTCATTTGTTGGCTTTTTGTCTTTGTGGATTATTGCTTCACGGTCACAAGATGGCTGCCACAGCGCCAAGAATCATGACTGCATTCAAAGTCAGCATACAGTGAGGCAGTCAGATAACACAGGACCTCCTCTTTTCTGCCTCCTATGGCGGGGATCAAAAATACTTTTCACAAGCCCTCAACAGACTTCCTTTTCGTCATATTGACTGAAATTTGGTAAAATGGCTCCCATTAGCTACAAGAGGACAGGGCGCTAAAGTGCATAGCTGGCAAATGGTATTAGCATAACCATGACTGGCTTAAAACCAATCACAATTCATTCACAGGAGCTGGACACATGACCACCCACCCTCCCAACCCCTCAACCCAACCACCAAGAAAAAGAAAATCAGAGCTCCGTTAGCAAGAAAGAAAGCAGAGAAACGGCAGATGC
>NW_012120257.1:0-895 GCF_000951035.1 Colobus angolensis palliatus | reverse complement strand
AAAAAAAGAGAGAGATAATGTATATGAAAGACCAAGTGACTCTTGGCACACAGTAAATGCTCATTATATGCAGGCAGAAACCAATTATATCACCACCTGGCTTCAAAGCCTTCAATTGCTTCAGTTACACTTAGGGTGAAGGTTCAAGTACAAACTGCTTGAACGACATGGCCTTTTCCTACCTCTTGGGATTCTCCCTTGTTTCTTCAATCATGCTCTCTCTCCCTTGGGCAGCTGTACACCTGCTCCTCCCACCCAGTATGGATGACATCTTCCAATCATCCTTCATGTTCTATCTAGGAGTCTCTTTCCCCTACAGGCCTTCGCCTCAATTCTTCTCACAGAGTAGCCCAGCTAGGTTCCCAGGGAGACAAGAAGTCTGGAGCCAAAGCATTCAGGAAGAAAGTATTTAGGGAGAATTTCTGGAGTTGGGAAACAGGAAAGCATCCTCTCAAGTCTGCACTGCCAGAGCCCCAGGCGGAGCCCCTGAGAAATGTGACAGGATGGCCCGGCACGGTGGCTCATGCCTATAATTCCAGCACTTTGGGAGGCTGAGGCAGGTGGATCACCAGAGGTCGAGAGTTTGAGACCAGCCTGGTGAAACCCTGTCTCTAGTAAAAATACAAAAACTAACTGGGCGTGGTGGCAGGCTCCTGTAATCCCAGCTATTCAGGAGGCTGAGGCAGGAGAATCACTTGAACCCGGGAGGTGGAGGTTGCATGAACCGAGATTGCGCCATTGCATTCCAGCCTGGGCAACAGAGTGAGACTCCGTCTCAAAAAAAAAGAAAAGAAGAAAGCAAGAAATGCGACAGGACTCATCTTGTTCTTCTATCTGGAAAGCTGTGGGAGCCAGGACTGCAGATCAGAACGGGTATGGTGTTTTCGAGATAGGA
>NW_012120256.1:6001-6467 GCF_000951035.1 Colobus angolensis palliatus | reverse complement strand
GTGGTGGCAGGTGCCTGTAGTCCCAGCTACTCGGGAGGCTGAGTGAATGGTGTGAATCCCGGAGGTGGAGGTTTCAGTGAGCCGAGATCGTGCCACTGCACTCCAGCCTGGGCGACAGAGCCAGACTCTATCTCAAAAAAAATAAAAAAAAAAATCTCAAAACAAAAAACAGGCCAGGCGCAGTGGTTCACACCTGTAATATCAGCATTTGGGAGGCCGAGGTGGGTGGATCATTTGAGGTTAGGAGTTTGAGACCAGCCTGAGCAATGTGGTGAAACCCCATTTCTACTAAAAAATAAAAATAACAGAAAACACATTAGAATGAAAACCAATAAAACATTTAACATTTGAAGGCCATCTATTGTGGATATAGAAAAGTATGGTATTTTACACTCTACTCCCTGCTTATTTTTTGTGGTTTTTTGAGATGGTGTCATTATGTTGCCCAGGCTGGACTCAAACTCTG
>NW_012120256.1:0-701 GCF_000951035.1 Colobus angolensis palliatus | reverse complement strand
GGATTACAGGCTTGAGCCACCGCGCCCGGCCAAGATGTTCATTTTCATCATTTCTATTTAACACTGTACTGGAGGTTCTAGCCAGGGGCAATTAGTCATGAAAAAGAAAAGACATCCTGATATCCTGGTTGGACAGGAAAATGTAAAAACTATCTGTATTTGTGAATGACATGATCTTGTATATAAAAAATCCTACGGATTACAAACACACAAAACTATGGAACTAATGAGTTCAGCAAGATTTTAGGATATAAGATTGGCCGAGCATGATGGCTCACACCTGTAATTCCAGCACTTTGGGAGGCCAAGGTGGGAGGATCACTTGAGCCCAGGAGTTCAAAAGCAGCCTGGGTAACTTAGCGAGACCCCTGTCTCTACTAAAAAAACAAAAACAAAAACAAAAACAAAACAAAACAAAAAAACAAGGTTAATATACAAAAATTAGTTGTGTTTTTATACACTGAGTGATCTGAAAATAAAGAAACATTTTTATTTGCAATAGCACCAAAAAGAATAAAATACTTAAAAATAAAATTAGGTCAGGCTTGGTTGCTCATGCCTGTAATTCCAGCACTTTGGGAGGCCAAGGAGGGAGGATGGCTTGAGCTTAGGAGGTCAAGGCTGCAGTGAGCTAGGATCACTCACTGTCCAGCCTGGGTGACACAGCGAGTCTAAAAAAAAAGTTATAAATACAATTAACA
>NW_012120255.1:6359-6667 GCF_000951035.1 Colobus angolensis palliatus | reverse complement strand
CAGACGGAGTCTTGCTCTGTCACCCAGGCTGGAATGCAGTGGCATGATCTCAGCTCACTGCAACCTCTGCCTCCCGAGTTCAAGCAATTCTCCTGCCTCAGCCTCCTGAGTAGCTGGGACTACAGGCACATGCTGCCACACCTGGCTAAATTTTTGTATTTTAGTAGAGATGGGGTTTCACCATGTTGCCCAGGCTGGTCTCGAACTTCTGAGCTCAGATGATCCACACACCTCGGCCTCCCAAAGTGCTGGGATTACAGGCGTGAGGCACCATGCCCTGCATTTTTTTTTTTTTTTGTATTTTTTTT
>NW_012120255.1:0-1149 GCF_000951035.1 Colobus angolensis palliatus | reverse complement strand
CGGAGCTTGCAGTGAGCCGAGATTGCACCACTGCACTCCAGCCTGGGCGACAGAGCAAGACTCCATCTCAAAATAATAATAATAATAATTTTAATTTTAATGCTTTTGGCTGTTGGGTGTGGGGGCCTCTGCGGGTGGGAACACAGCATGAAGACTGTAAAAATCTACTACCAGGAGCCCTTTGTTTTTCCTGGGTTTAAGAACAGGTAAAACTGGACCGTTAAACAGAGCAGCAATAGGAACAATCACTGCCTTATTAGTTAGGCTTTACTTAATAAGCATGATTCCCTGAGTGCCTTATTTTAACTTATATTGAACCAAATTAACTATTTAATTTAATTAACATTTTTTGAGAAAAGACCTTGCTCTGTCTCCCACGTTGAGTGCAGTGGCGTGATCTTGGCTCACTGCAGCCTCAACCTCGTAGGCTCGAGTGATTTTCCCTTCTCAGCTTCCCAAGCAGCTGGGACCACAGGTGTGTACCACCATGCCTGGCTAATTTAAAAAATTTTTTTTGTAGAGACGAGGTCTTACTATGTTGCCCAGGCTGGTCTTGAACTCCTGGGCTCAAGCAATCCTCCCGCCTCGGCCTCTCAAAGTGCTGGGATTACAGGTGTAAGCCAACTCACCCAGACCAAATTACATTTCAACTGGAGGTCCATGGGGTCCCATTTTATTGAGCCAATCTGTAAGCACTTACTTCAATTACTGTAAGCATCTATACCCAGTGTGTGATATTTTAAGGCAACGGGTACTGTAACTACAGGAAGTTTAGGCAGGGCTGCCGTTACAGTTAAGCATATGTATTTTCCCTCTGTTTTATATTAAGTTACCTCCTTAAGATTATAAGGGGGTACAATGTTTATTTATTTTAATTATTTGTTTTTTATTTATTTATTTTTTTTGAGACAGAGTCTCGCTCTGTCCCCCAGGCTGGAGTGCAATGGCACAATCTCAGCTCACTGCAAGCTCCGCCTCCTGGGTTCAAGCAGTTTTCCTGCCTCAGCCTCCCGAATAGCTGGGACTACAGGCACGTGTCACCATGCCTGGCTAATTTTTTGTATTTTAGTAGAGACAGAATTTCATCATGTTGGCCAGGCTGGTCTCAATCTCCTGAGCTCAGGCAATCTATTTGCCTCAGCCTCCCAA
>NW_012120254.1:406821-409532 GCF_000951035.1 Colobus angolensis palliatus | reverse complement strand
CATCCTTCTCCCATCCATGCTTTCTCCTTCTATATTCCAGGTTTCGGACTCTTTCATCACTTTGCTCTTCCACACACATCCCTGTCTGTTTCCCCACTACCAGGGAAGCCAACATGTGGGAAGACCATCAGTACATACATATATCCACCAGTCTCTCTGTCAAACCATGCATCTTTTCCATTTGGTTTCTCAACTCATTCATTCATTCATTCATTCATGCCTCCAACAAACATATTTGAGATTCTAATATATAACAGGCACTGGACTAGGCAGGCCTTTAGGGTATACAATGGAGAAGAAAACAGACAATGATAACTTTCACCCTGGGGCTTTCACTGCAATGGGGGAGAGATGTTTCAAAAAGAATCCCTCTAAAAATATGTATCATTATGACATATATTGGGATAAATGATATAGAGGAAGTTTCCAGAGCACGAAGAGAAAGTAAAAGAGCAAAATTAATTTAAATTGAGGGTGAAGTGGTTTGTGGCCAGAAAATGCTATCATGAAGAAGTGACATTTAGGCTGAGGACTTGGAAATCAGCATGAGGTAGACAGGTGAACAGCAAAGAGGGTGACCAGTTCAGGGGTATTGGGAGCAAAACTATAAAGTCAGTCACTAAGACCAACAAGCATGGCTTCAACAGGGGCCTAAGAGAAGGTCAGAATAGTTCAAGCAAGGGGAGGGTGGGGATAGGATAGGGTCAGAGGGTTGAGAAAACCATTTCCAGCTCATATCACTGTTCTTGCCATTCTTTTAGGCAAGGCCCCCTTCTTGTTGCCATTCATTTATATGATCCTTTTGTTTGCATTCTCTACTCCCACTCTGCACTGCTCATCTAAATGTACCATTCTAATATGCTTATTATTTGCAATTTTTCTTATGTGATGAAAAACATGTAATGTGTGACATGTGTTCTTACTTTATGTAAGATTATCTTTAGCTATATCATTATGTGCATATATAATATGATATATAGATAGATATGGACATCTCATACTGTGTCTATTTTTTTTTAGAGACAGGGTCTCACTCTGTCACCCAAGTTGCAGCGCAGTGGCATCCTCTTAACTTACTGCAGCCTGGAACTCCTGGGCTCAAGTGATACTCCTGCCTCAGTCTCCCAAGGACTACAGGCACGTCCCACCACTCCTGGCTAATTTTTAAATTTTTCATAGTGACTGGGTCTTACTATATTGATGAGGTTGATCTTCAACTCCTGGCCTCAAGTGATCTTCCTGCCTCACCCCTACAAAGTGCTGGGATAACAGGTGTGAGCCACCATGCCTGGCTTCTTTACAGCTTTATTAATTATAATCGGCTTATGTTAGACTGAGCATATTTCACATATACGATCTAATAAGTTTTGGTATCACACCTGTGAAACAATCATTATAGTAAAGATAATGAACATCTGTATTACAAGCAAAAATATCCTCGGGCTCCTTTGAAATTCCAGAATTTTAACAAACGTAATCTTATTCCCTGCACCCTTTTTTTTGGTTAACTTCTTTCAGACAGCATATTTTCAGATGCATTTAGGTTGTCGTAAGTGTCAACAATTCATTTCTTTTTAATGCGCTGTAGTATTCCATTGTATGGACACACAATTTCATAATTCATCTCCCTGTTGATGGACACTTGGGTTGTCTTCAGGCTTCGGCTATTACAAATAAGTTTGCTATGAATATTCATAAACAAGTAATCATATGAAAATATATTTTCTTTTCTCCTGTGTATGTCTTGGAACGGAATGGCTGGTTTATGGGAGGTGAATATTTAACTGGGTAAGCGACTACCAAACCATTTTCCGAAGTGTTTTCGTGACTCAGAAGCTCCACATCATTGCTAGCACTGGGTACAATCAGTTATTTTAATTTCAATCATGCTCGTGTATCTACAATGGTATTTACATTTGATTTTAATCTGCATTTCCTGAATGATAAATGATGGTATCTTTTTGTGTGGTTATTAGCCATCTGTATATCTTCTTTGGTGAGGTAGTCTGTTGGAGTCTTTTGTCCGTATTTATGGTTGAGTATTTGCTTTCTTATAATTGAGTTATAAGACTTCTTTAGAGTCTAGAAGTGCCCTGCGTTGGATATAGATATATGAATTCTAAATATTTTATCACAGACTGTGGATTTCTCTTTCAATTTCAAAAGAATGGCTTTTAAAGGCCAAAAGCTTTGATTATGGTGGAATCAAATGTATTAATTTTTTTTCCTTTATAGTTTGTGTTTTGGGTGTCTCATTTTGAAAATCTTTGCCTAAACCAAAAAGATGAAGAAAGTTGTAATTTCCCCAAAGAGGGCATTACATAAGGGTAAAGGATTCAATTCAACAAGAAGACTTAGCTACCCTAAATATATATGCACCCAACAAGAGGAGCACTGGCACCCAACAACAGGATCACTCAGATTCATAAAACGAGTTCTTAGAGACCGACAGAGGGACTTAGGCAACCACAAAATAATAGTGGGAAACTTCAGCACCCCACTGACAGACAGTATTCGACAGATCATCAGGCAGAAAACTAACAAAGTTATCCGGGATCTGAACTCGATACTTGACCAAATAGACTGAACAGACTATTCTACAGGACTCTACGCCCCAAAACAACAGTATGTACATTCTTCTCATCTGCACATGAAACATACTGTAAAACTGACCACACAATTGGTCATAAATCAATTTTCAGCAAAATAGA
>NW_012120254.1:404835-406771 GCF_000951035.1 Colobus angolensis palliatus | reverse complement strand
GAATGGCTGGTTTATGGGAGGTGAATATTTAACTGGGTAAGCGACTACCAAACCATTTTCCGAAGTGTTTTCGTGACTCAGAAGCTCCACATCATTGCTAGCACTGGGTACAATCAGTTATTTTAATTTCAATCATGCTCGTGTATCTACAATGGTATTTACATTTGATTTTAATCTGCATTTCCTGAATGATAAATGATGGTATCTTTTTGTGTGGTTATTAGCCATCTGTATATCTTCTTTGGTGAGGTAGTCTGTTGGAGTCTTTTGTCCGTATTTATGGTTGAGTATTTGCTTTCTTATAATTGAGTTATAAGACTTCTTTAGAGTCTAGAAGTGCCCTGCGTTGGATATAGATATATGAATTCTAAATATTTTATCACAGACTGTGGATTTCTCTTTCAATTTCAAAAGAATGGCTTTTAAAGGCCAAAAGCTTTGATTATGGTGGAATCAAATGTATTAATTTTTTTTCCTTTATAGTTTGTGTTTTGGGTGTCTCATTTTGAAAATCTTTGCCTAAACCAAAAAGATGAAGAAAGTTGTAATTTCCCCAAAGAGGGCATTACATAAGGGTAAAGGATTCAATTCAACAAGAAGACTTAGCTACCCTAAATATATATGCACCCAACAAGAGGAGCACTGGCACCCAACAACAGGATCACTCAGATTCATAAAACGAGTTCTTAGAGACCGACAGAGGGACTTAGGCAACCACAAAATAATAGTGGGAAACTTCAGCACCCCACTGACAGACAGTATTCGACAGATCATCAGGCAGAAAACTAACAAAGTTATCCGGGATCTGAACTCGATACTTGACCAAATAGACTGAACAGACTATTCTACAGGACTCTACGCCCCAAAACAACAGTATGTACATTCTTCTCATCTGCACATGAAACATACTGTAAAACTGACCACACAATTGGTCATAAATCAATTTTCAGCAAAATAGAAAAAAAAAAAACAAAAAATTACCAACCACCCTCTCAGACCACAATGCAATAAAAACAGAAATCAATACTGAGAAGATCATTGAAAACCACACAATAACAAGGATATTAAACAACCTGCTCCTGAGTGACTTTTGGGTAAACAATGAAATCAAGGCAGAACTCAATAAATTCTTTGAAATTAATGAAAACAAAGCTACCACATACCAGAATCTCTGGGACACAGCTAAAGCAGTGTTAAGAGGAAAGTTTTTAGTGCAAAATGCCCACGTCAAAAACTTAGAAAGATCTCAAATTAATAATCTAACATCATACCTAGAGGAACTAGAAAAACAAGAGCAAGTCAACCACCAAGCTAGCAGAAAACAAGAAATAACCAAAATCAGAACTTGACTGAATGAAGTTAAGTTGCAAAAAACCACACAAAAGATCAATGAAACCAGGTGTTGGTTATTTGAAGGAAAAAATAAGACTGATAGACCACTAGCTAGATCAATCTAAAAAAAAAAAGGGAAGATCCTAATAAACACACTCAGAAATGACAGAGTGGACATTACCACTAACCCCAGAGAAATACCAAAAGACCCCAGCCCCAGAGACTATTATGGACACATCTATATATGAACACGAGCTAGAAAACCTATAAGGAATCAATAAATTCTTGGATACATACACACGCCCAAGACGGAGCCAGGAAGAAATTGGTTCCCTGAGCACACCAATAATGAGCTGCAAAATTGATTCAGTAATAAATAGCCTACCAAAAACAACAACAACAACGACAACAACAACAGGACCTGAGGAATTCACAGCTAATTCTACCAGATGTACAAAGAAGAGGTGGTGCCAGAAACTATTCCAAAAAAACTGTGGAGGAGGGACTTCTCCCCAGCTCATTCTATGAGGCCAGCATCGTTTTGATACCAAAATCTGGCAGACACACACACACACACACACACACACACACACACACACACACA
>NW_012120254.1:395110-399914 GCF_000951035.1 Colobus angolensis palliatus | reverse complement strand
CTCGGGCCGCTGCCGCCGCTGCCCGTACCGCCTTCACTCAAGTGGTCGCTAGCCACCGGGTGGCCACGCCGCAGGTCTCAGGAGAGGATACCCAGCCCACGACCTACGCCGCCGAGGCTCAGAGGCCCACCCCTGAGCCACCCCTTGCTTCTCCGCAGACCTCCCAGATGTTAGTCACCAGTGAGATGGCTGCCCCCGGGGCCGCGGTAACCTCCACACAGTCCCAGGCAGGCTCCCCGGCCCAGGAGGCTGCTACCGAGGGCCCTAGTAGGGCCTGTGCTTTCTCTCAGGCTCCATGTGCCAGGGAGGTGGACACCACCCGGCCCAGCACAGCCTTCCTGGGTCAGAATGATGTCTTTGATTTCACTCAGCCTGCGGGGGTCAGTGGCATGGCCTTCCCTCGCCCCAAGAGACCTGCCCCAGCCCAAGAGGCTGCCACGGAGGGCCCCAGTGCTGGCTCTGGTGTGCCCCAGACTGGACCTGGCAGAGAGGTGGCAGCCACCCGGCCCAAGACCACCAAGTCAGGGAAGGCGCTGGCCAAGACTCGGTGGGTGGAGCCTCAGAACGTTGTGGCAGCAGCTGCTGCCAAGGCCAAGATGGCCACGAGCATCCCTGAGCCGGAGGGTGCAGCTGCTGCCACTGCTCAGCACAGTGCTGAGCCCTGGGCCAGGATGGGAGGCAAGAGGACCAAGAAGGTGAGATCCCCCTGCCCCCTGCCACCTCCACACCCCCTTGCTCCTGTCCTTTCCTTCTCCTCCCTTTCCTGCTCCTCTCCTCCCTCTCCTCTCCCCCTTCTTCCTCTCTTCTCCTCTTTCCTCTCCTTCTCTCCTCACCTCCCCTCTTCTCCCCTCCTCTCCTCTCAGCTAGTCCATGTTTCTCCAACACAAGTTTGCTGAGCATGTTTTCACTCCACGTAGTCCCTACCCTCAGGACTGGTGGGAGAAGAGGCTGGCTCAGTGCCTGGCCCTTAGTAAGCATGCGGCACATGCCAGCCGCTGCTGGTACTGCTCTCATTTCCAAGAGCCTGCTACGGGTGAGGTGCGTGCGGGGCGCTTTGGCACGGGGAGCCTGGTAGCCCTGAGTCTCTCCTCTCTCCAATGATACAGTCCAAGCACCTGGATGATGAGTATGAGAGCAGCGAGGAGGAGAGAGAGCCTCCTGCGGTCCCACCCACCTGGAGAGCATCACAGCCCTCATTGACGGTGCCGGCTCAGTTGGCCCCTCGGCGCCCGGTGGCCCCGAGGTCCCAGATACCCTCAAGGCACGTACTGTGCCTGCCGCCCCGCAACGTGACGCTTCTGCAAGAGAGGGTAAGAAGCCCACCCTCCCCCATCTCCCTCCTCTCCTCCCTTGTGGGCCATGTCTCTGCCCTCACCCATGCCTTGACCTCCCCACGTGTTCCTCCTTCTCCAGGCAAATAAGTTGGTAAAATACCTGATGATTAAGGACTACAAGAAGATCCCCATCAAGCGCGCAGGTAGGCAGCCTGTGCCCCCTTCGCCATCCCCTAGTCTGTGGGCATCCCTTTGCTTGGGTGCTGCGGCTGGTCCCCTCCGTCGCCACAGGACGGGGTCCTGGCTGCACCACCCTCGGCAGGGTTGACCAAGGGGCTACAGCTCTATGACCCCTGCTCAGCCCAGGTGCTTTCTCCAACTCTTCCCCCTCCTGCAGACATGCTGAAGGATGTCATCAGAGAATATGATGAACATTTCCCTGAGATCATTGAACGAGCAACGTACACCCTGGAAAAGGTGGGTGCAGGATGGGAGTAGCTCTGTGGAGGAAGAGCGGGCATAGGGTGGGGCGACCCTGCAGCCCCTCAAGGCCCAGTCTCTGGAGCCATCTCTAACCTCTCCGACTCTGAGCTTCCACTGCACTGGTGGTTTGACTCGTGCTTCCTGCCCTCGGCTTCTCTCTCTCATGCTCTCTGAGTGTCTCGCCGTCTCGCCAGGTGGATCTCATCGCCTCTGCCAGCATCAGTTCCCACAGCGAAGGTCCTCCGTGTGCTGTCTTCTTCCGCCCTCACTCACGAGTTTGGATTCCTTGCTGAGGAGCAGTTCTAACAGGGAATCACTGTCTGCCAGCAGGTTGCCCAGCATGGGGTTTGGATCTCACACTCTGTTTTCTCCCCCATGTAGAAGTTTGGGATCCACCTGAAGGAGATCGACAAGGAAGAACACCTGTATATTCTTGTCTGCACACGGGACTCCTCAGCTCGCCTCCTTGGAAAGTAAGAAAGGGAAAGCGGGTTGTGGCCTTCCTCGGTGGTGTCCCTTCCCTGCCCACACCCCTTCAGTGAAGCAGGAAGGCGGGGCTTGAGTGCGGTACATGGCTCCCACACACAGTGAGGGCTGCCTGGTGACTGCTGGATGAAAGGAATGATAGCCTGGGGTGAGGCCTTGCTGCCGTCAGGTCTCCCCAAGCTGCTGCCGGGCTTTACCCTCAAAGCTTCGGAGGAAAGTGGCTTGCCTCTTCCTCCTGCCTGCCTGGCCTGGGCCCAGCAGAGCTGGCCTAGGGGAGAGCTTCCTCTTCAGTGTAGGTCCTGATGTGGAAGGGGCAGGAAAGGTCTGGAGCCATCATCGCTGGACACACGTTTGCCATTTGCAGAGCTTCGGCTCCCTGCCTCGCCCTGTCCTCTGCAGAACCCTGTCAGGGAAGTGTTAGTACCCATGTTATAGAGGAGGTGATTAAGTCTCAGGCGGAGGTGCGAATGGTCTGCCAGCAGCTAGTGAACCGTGCCTGTCCTGGGAAGAGTTCCCCTCAAGCTGGGAAACCTGAGAGAGGCTAGTTGGGAGAGCCTGGTGGTGTCTCTCAGGCAAATAGCTGCTATACAGGATTTCTCTTTCTACACCTTTAGAACCAAGGACACTCCCAGGCTGAGTCTCCTCTTGGTGATTCTGGGCGTCATCTTCATGAATGGCAACCGTGCCAGCGAGGGTGAGTGGCCGGACCTGCAACTGGGGGGCTGCCCATAGTCTCATCTTCTGGGTGCCAAACTCTCGTACCTCCTCTCCCCTCGCAGCTGTCCTCTGGGAGGCACTACGCAAGATGGGACTGCGCCCTGGGTATGATTGGCCTCTCCAGCTCCTCCCCGCGGTGCTATCCTCTGGCCAAAGAGGTCCCGGGATTGCAATAGCCTGGTGGTCTGGTGCAAGGGCGTGGGGCGCCCTGGGCTCGGTAGAGAGCAAAGGGTCTCACCGGGGCGGATGGGGAAGCGGTGCCGGACGCTGCTCAGCCCCCTCTCTGCTCTGTGGCCCCAGATGACATCTAAGAGAGACAGTCAGAGTCAGGGGCTCCATCAAATCCCTACCTGGGGCATCCCTGACCAACAGTCCTCTGGCCTCTGCTCCATGCCCAGGCCTCCACGGCGACTCCCCGTGGGCTGGGAAGTCATAGTCATGCTAGGGAGGGCCCTTGCCACCGCCTCTGCTCATGGATTCCTTTCCTTGCCCTCAGGGTGAGGCACCCATTCCTCGGCGATCTGAGGAAGCTCATCACAGATGACTTTGTGAAGCAGAAGTAAGTATCACCTGAGCTAACTGCGACTCTCACTCGAGCATCCCTTGTGTGCTGGTCTGGCTGAAAAAGCAGTTCCCTATCCCACATCTTCAACTGGAGGGATGGGTGCCTCTGGCCTGGGAGTGAGTGGCAGTGGGGGTATGCGAGCGTGTGGGGAGCCGAAGGTCAGGGGGGTCTTGGGAAAAGGGAGCGCACGTCACCTGAGAACACGGTGTGGGGTGTGATAACGGCCACCATCTCCTTGAGCACCTGCCCTGTAGACTGACACGAGAGTTCCCCCTGGTTTACACCTAAGGAACCTGGAGCTCAGAGAGGGGACGCCTCTGAGCATGGCTCCCAGCTGGTAAGGGCCTCAGCCCAACTCTCCTGATTTTCAGGCCAGGGCCCACCCTCTCCCCGTCCCTGGAGGACTTGCCAACGCACAGGCGCGCATGCACACCCACAAAGGGTCAGGACTTGAGGAGGATGCCTGGAGCACACTTCTCCTGGCTGACTGTTTCTTCCTTTCCAGTCGTTTCCTCTGGTGGGCCTCTCCAGGGCTCCGCCGGGGTGTGGCCAAGACCCTCAAGGTGGGGTGTGCTCAGAGCAGGCGGCCTGAAGAATGGCTCCTCTGTTTACAACACACCCAACAGGAAGCTGGGGCCATTGTGATGAGGGGCACAAACTTGTGGCCTCCCTACAGACAAATGCCCCACATGTGGCCCCCCTGCACCTCCGCATGGCTTCCGGGGAGGACCAATGGCAAGAGGCTTTGAAGGCCTCACTTTTGCAGGCAGAAGTCCTGGGAGTGGGTTTGGGCATGAGTGAAGGGCTGGAGGGGCAGGGCAGTCCTCTTCCAGGAGCTGAGCTGCAGCATCGGGTTGAGGAGGGGCCCCCTGGAACCCATCCGTTCAGCAACAGGTCTGCTTGGCTAGAAGCAAAGTTTACTTTCCTCTCATGCCAAGGTACCTGGAATACAAGAAGATCCCTAACAGCAACCCACCTGAGTATGAATTCCTCTGGGGCCTGCGAGCCCGCCATGAGACCAGCAAGATGAGGGTCCTGAGATTCATCGCCCAGGTAAGGGAGAGCCTCTGTTGGGTGCCCGGCACCGGGGGTGGTGCTCTCCATACCTTGCTTGTTTCTTGGTCAAGGCCTCCTTCCCATTACCCCATATTCCAGTGAGGGTACCGAACACTCACAGAAGCACCAGAGCACCCTACACGAGGTCACAGATGGGGTAAAATCCCAGGTCTGGCACAGGATAGTAGGAGCCCCTGATCCCTGTGGTCCTGATTTTGCCGTC
>NW_012120254.1:391889-393421 GCF_000951035.1 Colobus angolensis palliatus | reverse complement strand
AATTAGGCAAGAAAATGAAATAAAAAGGCATCCTTTCTATTTCACTTCATTTTATCTTTAGAAAAGGCATCCTTTTTATTTCCTATTTTCTAAATAACCCATAGCTCAAGGAAAACATCACCAATGAAATCACAAAGTATTTTGAACCTGATGAAAACTTACGGGATATATTTTAATTGTCTAGATTTCATGAAAAAGAAAGACATAACATTTGCATCTTTCCCAACCACGTTGAGCAACAGATTAAACCTGAAGAAAGCAGAAGAAATGAAATAACGATAAAAGTACAAATCAGTTAAAGATAAAACAACACAGCCAGAGGTGGTTTTTTGTAAAGATGGTGTGATTAAGACATGCCTTGTGTGGGCCTGAACAAAAAGGAGAGAAATAATGAAGCAACCAGTGTCTGGAGTGGCTAAGAAAACATCACCATGGGCAACGAAGATATTAAAGAGATCATTATTCAAAATCATGAACAGCTTTATGCCCACAAATGTGAAACTTTGGATAACAAAAGGACAGAAAACAGACTAAACATCTGAATTGTCCTACAAATTCCAAATGGGCGGAATCTGAAGGAAACAACAGCAACAGCCACAAGAACCTACAGACTCTGATGCCGCCACCGATTAATTCTACAAAACATTTGTGAAGGAAACAATGTCAATCTTACCTTCTTGCCAGGTAACATAAAAAAGGGGAAATGCTTCCCATCTCATTTTATGAGGCGAAAACCTGAAAGGGCATGGTAAGAAATGAAATGCACAGGCCTATCTTTCACATAAGCACAGAAGAAGAAATCTTGGATAAAGCATTAGCAAAACAAATCAATTAAATCTCCAAAAAGGAAAACGTATCACAAACAAGTCGAGTATTCTAGAAATGAAGCCGTTCAGCGCTTGAAAAATCTCTCTCTCAGAAGTAATGTATGAAAGAGAAAAAATATGATATTCCCTACAGATGCAGGAAGGGTATTTCATGGGTTTGATTTTTCTAAATGACCATGCACTTATGACAGAACCTCTTAGCCAACTGCAAATAAAAGGGAACTCTCTTGATTCCGTTGGAATATTTTTTAAAAGCCTACGAAGACAATGATACTTACTGGTGACATGTTGACAGCTTTCCCTCTGAGATCAGGGAAAAATAAATAAATAAATAAATAAATACCGCTATATCCACTGTCACCACTTACAGTGCCATGAAGGAAGAAAAAGTAATCAAAGCAGTCCTGCAAGCACAGCCTTAAATGCATATGCATGTCAACCAAAGGACATCCTTGTGAACGTGTACCACAATAATAACACTAACACTCCAGCGCTGGAAACTACTGAAGAGTCCATTAGAAATAAAAGGCATGAATAAATTGTGGCATCGTCATACAATTCAAAATACCGCGCAGGAAGGCAAAGAAACGAAATTCAGCTACACAGCACGACAGAAGTCAGTAGTAAGGAGAAAAACCTAATGTTGCCAAGAGAAACCGAGATTATAAAATATGTACTGTACTGATTCTACATACGTGTAATGCG
>NW_012120254.1:388268-390748 GCF_000951035.1 Colobus angolensis palliatus | reverse complement strand
AAAAAAAAAAAAATTAACATGTAGTCCCAGCTACTCTGGAGGCTGAGGCTGGAGGATCCCTTGAGCTCAGCAGTTCGAGGCTACAGGGAGCTATGATCAGACCACTGCACTCCAGCCTGGGTGACAGAGCAAGCATCCCCCATGCCCTCCAAAAAGATCAAGCTCTCTTAATCAGCTAAGCCAGATGTCACTCACCTGTTTCCTTACCATCTTCTGCTACTTTCTTTCTTTTGTCTCCTCAGCCAGTTTCTTTGTCTTTATGGGATAAAGCCTTAAGAAAGAAGGATGCAGCCAGGAAAGAGGGAGGGGGAAGAGAAGGGAGAAGTGAAGGTGAAAAAGAGAAGGGGTGAGTGAAGTACTTGACCAAAGGTGCCCTGGGGAACCTGGGAGCAAGAACAAGGGTCCCCGGGCGAGTTGAAACTACCCCTCGTGTTCTTTGGTCTGTTGGGTGCTCAGGTTGCAGGGAATGGGCATCCGGTTGGACTTCATGAGAACTCACACCTTGGGGTGTGGAGGGCAGGACACCATGAGAGGAGTCCCACCCTGCTGCAAAAGATAGAAGAGGAGAGTTGTCCCCAACATAAAAGGGAAGGCAGTGACAGAAAGAGGCAAGCAGAGGGTGGTGGACGGCAGAACAGAGACTATCATCAATGACATTTTCTTCACTGAGCCCACCCCAGAAATGAGCTCCCTTCCTGTGCACTCTCACAGCTCCTTGTCGTTGAATCTCATATCACTGATGGTAATTTGCAGAGGAATAATCAAGTTGGTGATTCACTTTAGGATGTACTGCCCTCCGAGGCTGAAAGCTAAACACGTAGGGCCCACGTTACACCCAGTGCCACTTAAGGAACTAAGGATTAGTCACTGGGTAAGTATCAGGGGAAGGGAGGGTGGGGAGGGTGAGGGGAAGGAATGGCCTAGAGAGAAGGAAAAAGCAAAAGGAGGGGAAAACCAGAGAGGACAACATGCGGAAGGAAAGAGGGAGAGAAAGGGCAGTGAGAGATATGGGAACTCGGAGGGAGGACAAAGGGAAGGACAAGGCATGGAGGCAAGAGAGCAGAGAGGGGAGATGAGGGGTGATGACGGAGGCTGGAGTGAGGTAGGAAGAGAGAGGAAAGAGGAAAGGAGTGTAGAGGAATGGATGAGGGAGTAAAGAGAGAGGAACAAGGGGAGGGGTCCTTCACCAAAGGGTGATTGATGAGCGGGGGGCAAGATGAAGGGGCAGTGAGGGAGAAAGGGTAAGGAGGAGAAAACTGCCAGCATTGAGAACCCCCTACCGTGCCTCTGGAAAGAGGGGATCCCCATCCCAGGTCAATCTGGGGCTCCCCGTGGGACTATCTCAGAGGGAGGAGCTGGATAAACCAAGAGCAAAGGGTGCACGGGACCGCTCTTGCCTGGCTGCATGTGTCATTCGGGGCCTTCCCACCCAAACAGGGCGACCGGTCACATCAACAGCCACCTCTGCTGAATCCAAGCTCTGCACTGGATCCTCCTTTATCCTGCCTGTTTCAACAAGCAAATTTAAGGGAATCACTCCCCTTCCTGGGATCCCTCCCTGACTGTATCAGTTGCAACCCCTTTCATGGTCACACAGACCTGGCCTCTCCCACAAGAACCCTACGGGCCAGCCAGTGTGATGCACCGTACATCACCTCTGTTCAGGATGAAGCCTGTGCGTGTGTGTATGGGGTGGGAGTGTGTGTGGGGTGTGTGTGTGTGTGTCTGTGTGTGTGTACTAATAATCGCAGGGATCAATACATCTGTGGGAATTGTGAATTCTTTCGATGTGACTGCCTTGCTAGAATCCCCTCTCCCAGGGGCCTTTATTTCAAGGACCAACTCTGCTTTTCTCCCACAGCCCAATGAATGCATCAGACACTCAGCTTCAGTTCCCATGGCAACAGGGGCTAATGGTCTAGAGACTAAGGATGAGACAAAGACAAACGCAGAGAAATGTGCGTGTTCTGTCTTCCTCTGAGGTACGCAAGCCCCTATTCAGGGATTGAAAAGAACATTCGCTTTAGTTCTACCCTGCCCTCCCCTCAATGCTGGGTGGAGGAGGGCAGAAAGGCAGACGGGCCCGACATGAATCCAGAATTTCTACATCCTCTCAATGCACCTGCACGGCTTGGAGACAGGCTTGTTTGTCCCCGAGCCATCATGTTACCAACAATGTATTGTACCTGCAAACCATGCCTGTGGAACCTAAGATTCCCACTACCCCAACTCACGTTCCTCTTTCCCACCCTCTAGCCTCTATCATAGTAGGGGAGTTTTTTCAGTCATTCCGATTTTCTGACAGAAAGTTCCAGCCAGCCCGATTTCAGAAACGCTGCCTCAGAAGGGCTCCCTGATCCTTCCTGCCAGAGTCACATAGGACACAGCTCCTCCCTCTTCTCCTCTGTGGCCTGGGAGACGTCTGCCCAGACCATGGGACCAGTTCCTAGGACTCCCCCTTCCTGCCACACTCCTGTTCC
>NW_012120254.1:382397-384723 GCF_000951035.1 Colobus angolensis palliatus | reverse complement strand
CATACAATACATGACCTTTTTGACTGGCGTTTTTCAGTAAGCACTATGTTTTCCAGATTAATCAATGTTGTGGCTCGTACATTCGATTAACTACCATATAATGGTTACTCATTCAACTGTTGATGGACATTTAGATTCTTTCCCTTTTTGGCTTTTATGGATGAGGCTGTTATGGACACTCTTGTACAGGATTTTACCTGAGTTATTTTTTCAAATCTCCTGGGTGAATACCTAGAGTGGACTTGCTGGGTCATAAAGGAACTCTAACTTCTGGAGGAACTGCTGCACCCTCTACCAAAGTGATTGAACCATCTTACAATCCCATGAGAAATGTCTTAAGATTCCAGTCCCTCCACAACCTTGCCAACATTTGTCATTGTCTGTTTGATTTCAGCCATCTTAGTGAGTGGGAAGCAATATCACAACGTGGATTTGACTTGCACTTCCCTAATGACTAATGACACTGAGCATCTTTTCTTGAGCTTATTAGCCATTTGTATATGTTCTTTAGAGAAACATCTATCACAATCCTTTGCCCACTTTTATTTGGGCTGTGTCCTTTTTATTAGGCAGTAGTAAGTGTTTATTAGATATTGCAAATAGAGTTAAATATGAGATATATGATTTTCCAGTCTTTTCAATCATCTCATCTCATAAGTTGTCTTCCTTGTCCTTGATGGTGGGCTTTGAAGCACAAAAGTATTTAATTTTAATGAAGTACAATTCCTCCGTGTTTCATGTTTTTCACCCGTGATATGGGTACCATATCTACAAAGCCAATTCCAATTTCAAGGTCATGAAGATTACCCCCAAAGTTTTTTTCCAAAAGTTACACAGCTTTTTCCCCTTAGGTTTATGTCTGTCATTCATTTTGAATTAATTTTCAGACATGGCATGAGATGGTGGGTCCGCTTCATTCTTCCCCACAGGCATAACCATTTGTCCCAGCACCCTTTGTGGAAAATGCTAGTCTTTCTCACTTTGAGTTGCCTTGATACACTTGTCGAAAATCAATTCAACTTAAAAGAAGAGGTTTATTTCTAAAATTTGCATTTTTATGACACTGATACATATGCCTAAATTTATGCCAGTACCACAACACATTGTTTACTGTAACTTTGCAGTAAGTTTTGAAATAGAGACGTGTGAGTCCTCCATCGTTGCTCTTTTTCAAGATTGTTTTGGCTTTTCTGGGTCCCTTGCATTGCCATGAGAATGCTAGAATCAGATTGTCAATTATGGCAAGAAAATCCTGGTGGGATTTTAAACAGAGAGTATGTTGTATCTGTAGATCCACTTGTGGACTGTTGCTATTCTAATGATACACAGTCTTCCCATCCATGCATAAAGGACACCTTCACATTTCTGTAGGTCTCCTTTAATTTCTTTCAATAAGGTTTTGCAGTGTTCTCTGTACAAGTCTTACACTTCTTTTGTGAAATTTATTTCTAACTATTGTGTTTCTTTGGATGCTGTGATAAATGGAATTGTTTTTAAAATGTCCTTTATTGGATTATTCATTGGTAGTATAAAGAAATAAAATTGTGTGTTTTACATTGATACAGATATTATGTGGAATAAACTCAATGACTCGTCCTAATAGTATTTTATTTTCTGGCTTCTTTAGTGTTTTCTACGTACATGATAATGTCATCTGTGAGCAGAGAGAGTTTTACTTATTCCTTTCAAGTCTGGAGGTCTTCTGTCTCTTTTTCTTGCCTAAATGCATTAGCTAGAAGCTCCTGTACAATGTTAAATAGAAATGGTGAGAGCCCACATTGTTGCTTGTTGAGGGTGAAAGTTTTCAGCCTTTCACCATTAATCATGATGGCAATTGTGGGTTTTTCGTAGAGTCTACTGAGTTGCAGAAGTGCCTTTTTTCTCCAGTTTCTTCATATTTTTTTAAATTGTGAAATGGTTTTGGATCTGTCACAAGTTTTTCTGTGTCTATGGAAATGATGATATGGGATTTTTATTTGGTTAGTGTGGTATATTATATTGATTGATTTTTGTACATTGAACCAACTTTACATTCCTGGAGCAAGTTCCACTTGGTCTTTGTGTGAAATCTTTGTGTGTGTGTGTGTGTGTGTGTGCGTGCTCACGTGTGTGTGTTACGGAATTAAGTATGTGTGTAATTTGTGGAGGAGATTTGTGTATACATAACAGATATTCATGTGTAATTATGTTGGTTATCTCCTTCTGATGCCTTGTCTAATTTTGGAGTTTGGTTAAAGCTGGGCTCAAAAAACTAGCTGGGAAGGTTACCCTTCTGTTCTTGAGCAATCTTGTGAAGCCTTGGTGTTAAGTGTTCTTTAAATATTTG
>NW_012120254.1:375637-380497 GCF_000951035.1 Colobus angolensis palliatus | reverse complement strand
CCGGGAAGAAGGAACAGAATTTGCAAAGAAGGAAGCTTATTTGACACACATTTTTTGAGAACTCTGTCTTCCCCAAATACTGTGCAAGGTTTGAGAGCTACAGAGGAAATGAACAATGCCTCTGTCCAGATCACTAATGAATCCATGTACCCTGAGCTGGCAAGGGAAACATTCACAAACCAGTTCTCATCATTTTAAAAGGTATAATGACTCCAGGAATGCCTGGGGAAGGCCATCTCGTCATTCAGTCAGGTCCCCCACAGGGGAAGTCAGTACCATGCTACGATCACCGTTATTCCCAGTTTTGTAGGTCCAGCAATTAAACGTTGTCCACACATCCAGAGGGAATTGGGCTACAGAAGACCGCCTCACATTGATAAAATTTATCAAAATTATACCCATATGGTACACAAAATGAGGTCAGGTGCATCATTTGAATGAAACATTGACAATTTTAAAACACGTTAAATAATTTTTCCTAAATGATACATTTTGCCTCACTTGCGTTTGTTTTTTACAGTAACTTTCTATTTACCACAAGTGATGTTGGATTTCCACTTATGGTAGTGATATTAAGTTTCCTTTGAAAATAGACTTACTGATGAAAAACTATTTTGTTCAAAGGAAAACACTATGCCTTCTAAACACGACAATGAAGATAGCATGTGGTATTAATGAATTAAAATTCTAAGCAAACTATAAGAAAGGCAAGTGAAGTATTAATGTAGATCGGAAGCATTTGGTATTATAACAGTTTTATCACAATTAAATATGGCAAAAAGAGTGAAGGTAGTAAACGGATGATTACTGAAATCAGGGACCAACTCGAATTTTCTCCCAGAGTCCAATGAATGCGTCAGACACTCAGCTTCGGTTCCCATGGTAACTAGGACTAATGGTCTCGGGACTAAGAATGAGACAAAGAGAAACACAGAGAAATGTGCACATTCTGTCTTCCTCTGAGGTACACAAGCCCCTATTCAGAAAATGAAAAGAACATTCACTTTAGTTCTGCCCTGACCTCCCCTCACTGCTGGGTGGAGGAGAACGGAAAAGCAGAGGGACCCAATACCAATCTTAAGGGTTTACATCCAGGCTTCCTTGTCCCTTAGCCACCATCTTACCAACAATGTATTGTACCTCCAAACCATGCCCGTGGAATCTAGGATTCTTGCTACCCCAATCCACTTGCCCTGTTCCCCACCCACTAGCCTCTATCATAATATGGGAGGTTTTCAGTCATCCCCATTTTACGTCAGATAGTTCCAGCCCGATTTCAGAAATGCTGCCCCAGAAAAGTTCCCTGACCCTTCCTGCCAGATCACACAGAACAGAACAGAATCCCTCCGTTTTCTCCTCTGTGGCCTGGGAGACCTCAGCCCAGATCATGGGACCAGTTCTTAGGGCTCCCCCTTCCTGCCACACTCCCATTCCACCAGGGCCTGGGGGGAGACCCAAAGGAGGGAAGTTTCTGACAGTCTCCTGCTTTGGGAAGCAGCCAAACTAATGAGGGGCCTCTTCCCCATCCCTTTTTCCTGAGTAGCTATCTCCTTTGTATTGGCTCCCTGTATCAGAGGCTGGACAAACAGGGTTCCAGGCAGGACATGACACATTCCACACCATAAATTTGTGAAGAAACACCACACAAAAGCTGGGCATAGGCCCCCAACTTCCACTCCCTTCCTTCCATTTATTCCAGCGAGTCTCTGAAGTCCCTTTGGCCACCTGCACTCTCCTTTCCTGGGACCCAGCTGCCATTTCCCATGTCCTGGAAACTCTCGGCCCGAAATATCCAAGTAACTTCATTGTACTATTCCTTTCTTGCATTGCTGTAACAAAATACCTGAGACTGGGTAATTTATAAAGAAAAAAGGGTTAATTGGCTCACAGTTCTGCAGGCTGTACAGGAAGCCTGATTTTTGGCATCCGCTCGGCTTCTGGCAAGGCCTCAGGAAACTTGCAATCCTAGTGGAAGGCAAAGGAAGAGGGAGCACTTCACAGGGGGAGGGAGCACTTCACATGGGCGGGGCAGAAGGAAGAGAGTCAGGAGGAGATGCTACACACTGTTAAACAACCAGCTCTCATGAGAACTCTATCATGATAACAGCACTAGGGAAATGATGCTAAATCATTAGAAACCACCCCCATCATCCAATCACCTCCTATCAGGCCCAACCTCCAACACTGGGGATTACAACTGGACATGAGATTTCGGCAGAGACACAGGTCCAAACCATATCCCTCATCTTCACTGCAATGGAGCAACCCACACCCATAGCTGTGCCCTCCACCAGAAGGAACCACATGAAGGTCTGCCCATCTTCCTGACCTCCATGGACAGTAGGTGACGTCCAGTCTCCTTTTGATCAGGGGGTTTGTCTCATATGCACTCCTGGGTACCCACCCACCAGTGACTCCTCTGTGTTTCACACCCCTCTCAGGGAATCCCAGATCCACTTTGTGTTGGTCTCTGTCTGGATGACTAGGACCAGTCTCCCTTAGAGAAGGGCCAATGGGAAATGGTTATGTGAGGAAGGTAATGCTTCACTTGACTGCTTTGCTCTTAAGTCCCCAAAAAACACCACTTACAAGACTGTAGACTCTATGCCAGTTACAGACTTCAGTGAAGGGTCAATAGTTTCTATATGAAATGATAGTGGGACAAACCACTAGTGAGCAATGGCTAAATATCATTGCCCCGGGAGTCCACAAAGAACCACCCATCTCCTGCCTCCCTGACGCCTGCAATCCCAGCGACTTGGGAGGCTGAAGCAGGAGAGTCACTTGAACCTGAGAGGCGGAGGTTGCAGTGAGTCAAGATTGCACCACTGCACTCCATCCTGGGCAACAAGAGCGAAACTTCATCTCAGAAAAAAAAAAAGAAAAAGAAAAAGAAAAAGAAAAAGGAAAAGAAAAAGAAAGAAAAAGAAAATATGTCCAATATTGAAAGTGGGGTGTCAAAGTCTCCAACTATTATTATATTGTTTCTTATCTATCTCTTTAGCTCTAATAATATTTGCTTTATATATCCGGGTGCTCCAGTGTTGGGTGCATATGTATTTAAAATTGTTATATACTCTTGCTGAATTGATCTGTTTATCACAATACAATGATTTTGTCTCTTCTGATAGTTTTCATCTTAAAATCTATTTTATCTTATATGAGTATAGCTACTCCTGTTTCTTTTGATTTTCATTGGCATGGACTATCTTGTTTCATCATTTTATTTTCAGTCTATGTGTGTTTTTATAGGTGAAGTGTGTTTCCTGTAGGCCACAGATCCTTGGATATTGTTTTTTCATCCATTCAACTACTCTGTCTTTCTTTTGGAAAGTTTGGAAAGTTTAGTCCATTTACATTCAATATTATTATTGAGAGTATGAATTTATTCCTGCCATTTTATTATTTGTTTTCTGATTGTTTGTAGTCTTCTGTTCCATTTTTCTCTTCTTCCTATCTTCCTTCTAGTGAAGGTGATTTTCTCTGGTGATATGATTTAGTTTCTTGATTTTTATTTTTTGTGTATTTATTGTGTTTTTTTACTTTGAGGTTAACATGTGGCTTGCAAATACTATCTTATAGTGCATTATATTAAGCTAATAACAACTCTGCTTTCTTTAACAAATAAACATACAAACAAGCAAAAAGAAAGGTAATAAATTCTGTATGCCTTAACTTTGTCCCCCAGTTTTTTAATATTTTTATTACTATTTATATCTTTTCGTATTGTCTGTGTCTTGAACAGTTGTTGTAGTTATTATTTTTAATTGGTTTGCCATTTAATATTTCTTCTTAAAATAAGAGTACTTTACACACTACAGTTACAGTGTTATACTATTCTGTGTTTTTCTGCGTACTTATTACTACCAGTGAGTTTTGTACCTTCAGATGATTTCTGACTGCTCATCAATGTCCTTTTCTTTCTGATTGGAGTACTTCCTTTAGCGTTTCTTGTAAGACAGGTGTAGTATTGATGAAATCCCTCAGCTTTTGTTTGTCTGAGAAAGTATTTATCCCTATGTTTCAAGGATATTTTCATCAGAAATGCTATTCTGGGGTAAAAGGTTTTTTCCTTCAGCACTTTATTTTTTTTTAAATTTTACTTTCAGTTCTGGGATACATGTGCAGAATGTGCAGGTTTTTTACATAGGCATATATGTGCCATGGTGGTTTGCTGCACCCATCAACCTGCCATCTAAGTCAGCACTTTAAATATGTAATGCTACTCTCTCCTGATCAGTAAGGTTTCCACTTAAATGTCTGCTGCCAGGCATATTGGAGACCCATTTTATGTTATTTGTTACTTTTCCCCCCACTTTTTCTCAAGCAGGGGTCTTGCCCTGCAGCCACCACAGCTGAGAATGTTCTGAGTATAAACTGAAGCCAGCAAGTCTTAGAGTATTGTCCAAGGTCCTTGATGTAGTACCTGGATATCATTGCTGGTTATTCAGGACCTAAGGTCTCTTCAGTTAGCAGGTGATGAATCCTGACAAGACTGAGTGCTTCCCTTCAAGGTATTACGTTCCCTCCTTGTCCAGGGTGTGTTTAGAAATTTTGTCCATGAGCTAGGTCCTAGAAAGGGGGATTCATGACTCTACCTGTTACCTTATCCTGCTGTGACTAAGCTGGTATCCAAGATGCAAGAGAAACTCCACCTCATTCTGCCCTCTTCTCCCCTCAATTATTAGGAAGGGACCTCTTTTGGAGCTACACGCTCTGCAGCCTGGGATGAGGGAAGGGGTGATGCCAGAACTCTCTTAGAATCCTGGCTGGTTGCAAGGCTGGTTAAACATTCGCAAATCAATAAACGTAATCCAGCATATAAACAGAACCAAAGACAAGAACCACATGATTATCTCA
>NW_012120254.1:369151-373697 GCF_000951035.1 Colobus angolensis palliatus | reverse complement strand
CCAACATTGCACAAGTATACATATGTAACAAACCTGCACGTTATGCACATGTACCCTAGAACTTAAACTATAATAAAAAAAAAAAAAAGAATCCTGGCTGGTGTCTCAGTAGGTTGTGTGTCCCCCTAGTCCTCTGGCTCTGGGCCCTGTTCAGCAGTAGAACTTGCCTAGAAGCTGTAGTCCTTGTGGCTTAGACTGCATTTCATGTTATTTAGCATCCTAGACAACTTTAGCCCATGGGGGCGAGATTTGCTGGAATTCAAGTTCTGACTGCTGGGATTGGTGACTCCCATCTGATTAAGGCTGGTTTAAATGCTCTTTCCATAGGTGGACACCTGCTAAGTTTGATCCCATTTTTCTTTCTGCTATATAAAGGGCAGCATTGAGTCCAGTGCCTCACAATTGCTGGCTCTCCCTCTCCACAGAGCACAGAAATGCTCTTCACACAATGCTGCTGTCGCTGGGGTGTGAAAGAGAGGTGGTGTCGGTGATTCACAACTGTTTTTACTACCTCTTCCATGCCTCTTTCAGCAATATAAATTTAAAACCAGGTACTGTGAGTGTTCAGCTGATTTTTGTTCCTATAAAAATGCTTTTTTGTGTGTAGATAGTTGTTAAATTGGTGTTCTTGTTGCAGGGACAATTGGTGCATCCTTCTATTCTGCCAACTTGCTATCCCTCCACCCTCACACCATAAATTTGTGAAAAAAGACAACAAAAAAGCTGGTCATAGGCCCCCACCTTCCCCTCCCTTCTTTCTCCTTATTCCAGTGAGTCTTGGGAAGTCTTTCCAGCTGCACTCTCCTCTTCTGGGACCCAGCTGCCTACCATTTCTTATGTCCTTGAACTCCTCTGTTTGAAATACCCATGTAACCTTGTCTTCACTGCAGTGGAGCAACCCACACCCATAGCCATGCCTTACACCAGAAGGAATCACATGTGGGTGTGCTGCTCTTCCTGACCTCCATGGATGTTGTGTGACATCCAGTCTGCTTTGGGACAAGGGGTTTGTCTCATATGCACTCCTGAGTATCCACCTGCCAGTGACTTTTCTGTTTTTCACAACCCTTTCAGGTGATCCCAGATCCACTTGACTGCTGGTCTCTGGATGACCAGGACCAGTTTTTCTCAGAGAAGAACCAATGGGGAATGGCAATGCCAAGAAGGCAACGCTTCTCTTGACTGCTCTGCTTCTTAACTCCCCAAAAGCACCACTCACAGGGCTGTAGACTCTGCCAATTAAAGATTTCAATGAAGGGTCAATAGTAACTACATGAAATTATAATGGAACAAACTACTGGCAAGCGATGGCTATGTATCCATGCTCCTAGAGTCCAAAAAGTATTGCCCATTCCCTGCCTCCCACGGAAAAGATAAGATCTTCTGAGGACATTCCATTTTGGGTGAATCCCTGTTCATGGCTTTTCTTCCTGTTTTGAGCACTGCCCTTTTCTCTCCCTGGAAAGGAGAAAGTCCCCTCCATTAATCTGCTTTACTGTTTTTAAATCAACAGTGGGATCTGTCCACATCTCCACCTCCCTGTGAACATATAAACACACACAAACTTGAAGGAACTACGAGTGGCACATAATTCCAAACCAATACATTTCTCAAAATATGAATTTGTCAGTCCAGATTAGCCTCTAGTACTCAGTCTGAGTCTCAGGGACTTCAAACATCTCATTTCCTCATTCTCTGGACATCTCTGTCTTGCCAATCCCTCATTCTCAATTTGACCATCCCTGGGATGCAGGCTACTGGCATGCAGGTTATCACTGAGTATGAAAGTTGGGGCCGGTGTGTCATCATTTTAACAAATCCAACATCTCCAATTGATCTCATCTTTACCTCACACCCTTACAAAGTTTTAATTCCTGCAAATGACCACTGTTTCTCTCCATCTTCAAATTCTCCTGTTCCAGTGGTAATTACCATCAGTATACACTTATGCTCCATTATCCTCCATTTTAAACAAATACCTTCTTTCAATGACACTTCTCCACTAGGTATATACCTGCTTCCCTTCACAGCAAAATTTTTCTTATAAGTTGTCTACATGGGTTATACTCACTTCCTCATCTCAACCTCCAATGTCTTGCATCCCATTATGTTCTTTAAACCTGCTTTTTTCATAGTTTACAATAGCAATCCTAAGAGGAAAATTTATAGTGATATACACCTACATTTTAAAAAGAAGAAAAATAGGGGGCATGCCCAAGATGGCCAAATAGGAACAGCTCCAGCTTCCAGCTCCCAGCATGAGCGACACAGAAGATGGGTGATTTCTGCATTTTCAAATGAGGTACCGGGTTCATCTCACTGGGTCGTGTCGAACAGTTGGCGCTGGTCCGCGGGTGCAACCCGACCAGCGAGAGCTGAAGCAGGGTGAGGCATCACCTCACCTGGGAAGTGCAAGGGGGAAAGGAATTCCTTTTCCTAGTCAAAGGAAATTGAGACATACAACACCTGGAAAATCGGGTAACTCCCACCCTAATATTGTGCTTTACCAAGGGTCTTAGCAAATGGCACACCAGGAGATTATATCCCACACCTGGCCCAGAGGGTCCCACGCCCATGGAGCCTCCCTCATTGCTAACACAGCAGTCTGAGATCTAATTGCAAGGCAGCAGCGAGGCTGGGGGAGGAGTACCCACCATTGCTGAGGCTTAAGTAGGTCAACAAAGCCCCCGGAAAGCTCGAATTGGGTGGAGCCCACTACAGCTCAAGGAGGCCAGCCTGCCTCTGAAGACTACTCCTCTGGGGACAGGTCATAACTAAACAAAAAGCAGCAGAAACCTTGGCAGAGGTAAATGTCCCTGTCTGACAGCTTTGAAGAGAGCAGTGGATCTCCCAGCACGGAGGTTGAGATCTGAGAACGGACAGACTGTCTGCTCAAGTGGGTCCCTGAGCCCAGAGTAGCCTAACTGGGAGATATCCCCCACTAAGTGCAGACTGACACCTCCCACCTCACATGGTGGAGTACACCCCTGAGATGAAGCTTCCAGAGCAAGAATCAGACAGCAACACTCCCTGTTCAGCAATATTCTATATTCTGCAGCCTCCGCTGCTGATACCCAGGCAAACAGGGTCTGGAGTGGACCTCAAGCAAACTCCAACAGACCTACAGCTGAGGGTCCTGACTGTTAGAAGGAAAACTAACAAACAGAAAGGACACCCACACCAAAACCCCATCAGTACATCACCATCATCAAAGACGAAAGGCAGATAAAACCACAAAGATGGGGAAAAAGCAGTGCAGAAAAGCTGGAAATTCAAAAAATCAGAGGACATCTCCCCCTCTAAAGGAATGCAGTTCATCGCCAGCAATGGAACAAAGCTGGACGGTGAATCACTTTGATGAGTCGAGAGAAGAAGGCTTCAGTCGATCAAACTTCTCAGAACTAAAAGAGGAACTATGTAATCAGCACAAAGAAACTAAAAACCTTGAAAAAAGATGTGATGAATGACTAACTAGAATAACCAATGTAGAGAAGTCCTTAAAAGAACTGATAGAGATAAAAACCATAAAACAAGAACTATGTGACAAATCTACAAGCTTCAGTAATTGACTTCATCATCTGGAAGAAAGAGTATCAGCGATTGAAGATCAAATGAATGAAATGAAGTGACAAGAGAAGTGTAAAGAAAAAAGAAGAAAAAGAAATGAGCAAAGCCTCCAAGAAATATGGGATTATGTGAAAAGACCAAATCTATGTCTGATTGGTGTGCCTGAAAGTGACAGGGAAAATGGAACCAAGTTGGAAAACACTCTGCAGGATATCATCCAGGAGAACTTCCCAATCTAGTAAGGCAGGCCAATGTCCAAATTCAGGAAATACAGAGAACGCCACAAAGATAATCATCGAGAAGAGTAACTCCAAGACACATAATTGTCAGATTCACCAAAGTTGAAATGAAGGAAAAAATGTTAAGGGCAGCCAGAGAGAAAGGTCAGGTTACATATAAAGGGAAGCCCATCAGACTAACAGCAGATCTCACAGCACAAACTCTCCAAGCCAGAAGAGAGTGGGGCCCAATATTCAACATTCTTAAAGAAAAGAATTTTCAACCCAGAATTTCACATCCAGCCAAACTAAGTTTCATCAGTGAAGGAGAAATAAAATCCTTTACAGACAAGCAAATGCTTAGAGATTTTGTCACCAACAGGCCTTCCCTACAAGAGATCCTGAAGGAAGCACTAAACATGGAAAGGAACAACAGGTACCAGCCAGTGCAAAAACATGTCAAATTGTAAAGTCCATCGATGCTAGGAATAAACTGCATCAACTAGCAAGCAAATTAACCAGCTAATATCATAATGAAAGGATCAAGTTCACACATAACAATATGAACCTTAAATGAAAATGGACTAAACGGTCCAATTAAAAGACACAGACTGGCAAATTGGACAAAGAGTCAAGACCCATCAGTTTGCTGTATGCAGGAGACCCATCTCACATGCAAAGACACACATAGGCTCAAAATAAAGGGATGGAGGAAGATCTACCAAGCAAATGGAAAACAAAAAAAAGCAGGGGTTGCAATC
>NW_012120254.1:366657-367464 GCF_000951035.1 Colobus angolensis palliatus | reverse complement strand
ATTTAGAGAACCCCATTGTCTCAGCCCAAAATCTCCTTAAGCTGATAAGAAACTTCAGCAAAGTCTCAGGATACAAAATCAATGTGCAAGAATCACAAGCATTCTTATACACCAGTAACAGACAAACAGAAAGCCAAATCATGAATGAACTGCCATTTACAATAGCTTCAAAGGCAATAAAATACTTAGGAATCTAACTTACAATGGATGTAAAGGACCTCTTCAAGGAGAGCTACAAACCACTGCTCAGTGAAATAAAAGAGGACACAAACAAATGGAAAAACATTCCATGCTGATGGATAGGAAGAATCAACATTGTGAAAATGGCCATACTGCCCAAGGAAATTTATAGATTCAATTCCATCCCCATTAAGCTACCAATGACTTTCTTCATAGAATTGGAAAAAACTGCTTTAAAGTTCAAATGGAACCAAAAAAGAGCCTGCATTGCCAAGACAATCCTAAGCCAAAAGAACAAAGCTGGAGGCATCATGCTACCTGACTTACCTGACTTCAAACTATACGGCAAGGCTACAGAAACCAAAACAGCATGGTACTAGTACCAAAACAGAGATATAGACCAATGGAACAGAACAGAGCCCTCAGAAATAATACCACACATCTTCAGCCATCTGATCTTTGACAAACCTGACAAAAACAACAAATGGGGAAAGGATTCCCTATTGAATAAATGGTGCTGGGAAAATTGGCTAGCTAAAAGTAGAAAGCTGAAACTGGATCCTTTCCTTCCTCTTTATACGAAAATTAATTCAAGATGAATTAGAGACTTAAATGTTAGACCTAATA
>NW_012120254.1:360799-364892 GCF_000951035.1 Colobus angolensis palliatus | reverse complement strand
CCCTAGAACTTAAAGTATAATAAAAAAGAAAAATAATCACTAAAACGAGTGCAGTGGAAAAAATTCTCTGGGTTCAAATTCCGGCTCCAACGTGGGATGTGTGACCTTGAAGATGTTATTATACAAGTCTCTTTGATTCACAGGGGTCAGTGGTGGTAACTTTGTTGATCAGAGTGTATATGCATAGGAGAACTTTGAACGTGTTTTTTCTTCAACTTTTCTTCTAATTCCTACCATTTAGATATCTTGAGATCATTTCTATTACTTGCTCTTTCTGTTGATTCTGGTTCACACTTCTTGGTATGTCTAGAAATGTTTTTGTGTGCAGTACATTGTGAATAATGCATTGTTTGAAATTTGGACTTTAACATCTTTCATAAAGGTTGCTCAGTTTTGTTGTTGCAGGTAGTTGAATTACTATTGGGCCTTTTGGTCATGCCAAGCTTGCTTTTATTCTTTATTAGGATGGTTATACATCAGTTTTGAACTTAGTTCTAGAGAAAGTATTTACTCTGAAATATGGTCCTTACTCCTAATGCCTGGCCTAGTTGTGGTTTGAATTGAATGCCCATGATGTTCAGCAAGGTCTCTGTGCTTAGCCCCACATCACTTGCTCTGTCATAGGTTTCTTGGACTCTTGCCCTAAACCCTTGACCAGAACTGCCTTCTCTCCAGATATGACAAGCAACTGCAAATGCTTCAGTAGCCACAAACTGTCTCTCCAGCTCAGCGAAGTCCTTGCATTTTGTTTGGACTCCATCTCCTTTTGCCACAGCCTGGAACATATCCCCAGGCGCATTGTATCCTGTAGAAAACATTGGTTTATCTTACGGGATTTCCTTCTCTTGAAGATCACAATTCTGCACTGCCTGTTTTACAATACTCCCAGTCTCCTAATAAATTTTGTACAGTTTTACAGTTGGTTACCCTGTAAATACATGTCATGAGCCAGTTACTATGTCATAGCCCAGCTAGTGTAACTAGTTTTCCAAATTTCAGTTGCCATTCTATTGAGAAGAGGAATTTAATCTCAAAAGGGATTTAACATATTTTTCATGCTTTTTACAGAACACATATTAATTTAGAAACAATACACGATCTAAAAAAGTCTGTCTCAGTCTCTCCTGGGTAAAGGTTATCTAATCTCTACTGTCAGAGAAACAATCTTTGAGTACATAGAATGGGATTGTGGGAAGAGAAAGACCATATTCAGCCTTCATTGGCACATAGACAACCTCCTCTTGTGAGGGAGAACGGAGGGACCTATCTTTTCTGCTTTCCCTAAATCAGTGAATGGCTGGCTGAATGACTGATTTTGTAGTGCAAATCCAGAGAAGTATAAAGAGATATGGAAGGAAAGCTTAGTTAATATTGCAAAATTTTGTGCACCTCAAGTTATAAAGTTCTCTGTGTACTCTACATAATCCATAAACCAGAACTAGACATTTACCTCTCTGACCAGAGTTTGCTTAGTAAGTAGTGACTACAAAATTTTAAACATGCGAAAGGCCTGCTGGACCTTGCCAAGAACCTGGTTTCACTAAAAGTCACTGACCTTGGCAATGGCAAAGGTGGGTTTATCCTCCAGAATGACATGGGCTGGAGGTTGAAGAGGCTATCCAGAAGTTTCAGCCAGGAGCTGATCACCAACCTGAATCAGGTTTCCCACCTGCGTCCTCCACAAACATTATGGAATTTTAGTAGCCTTCCTTGGTTTATGTGAGGAGTCAGATTGTTCATGCTTATCTTAGAAGTTGAATTAAATACAAGTCAATCCTCTCTACTTTGAAAACACTACAAAAAGAAACCTAGGGCAGCAATGTTGTTTTGGGAGTGCTCTAAAAAACATCCCATTCTTGTTCTCACTTGCTAAGCCCAAACCCTCCTTGCTCATTCTTCATGTTCTACTGCTCTAATTCTGGGATTAAAAACTCAAGTGTTAGAGGTTTCCAAATGCGGAACATTAGGCCACCAAAAACAAGGACTTCAGTATCTCTGAGGCAGCCCTTGTTCCTTTCCTATAATTGGCTTAGGAGATGAGAAAGTAGTTTAGAGTATTCAGGAGGTTGGGCAAAGAGAGGGAAAAGGGTGGGGAAGCAGACTTACTCCTCACTGCTGTCACCTTCTTAGTACCTTGACTTAAACTTTGCCCTAACACCTTTCAAAGAGGATTGAAAAGCACGAAAGGAAACATAAGAAATTAGAAATGCAGCATCAACCCCATGGAACCAGGGAAAATTCAATTAGAACAGAAGGATAAGACTGGGAGATTTTTGCCTTGGGGAGTTGTTACTAAACTCCTTCAGGATTAGACTGCATCCAGTTTCCCCAATGTGTAACATTTACAGGCCAGAGATATAATGCTTCGGAAAGGAGTGCCACACCTGGAAATCATGAAAAGTCTATTGCTCACCTCCCAACCCTGCCCAGAGCAGCACTACTGAATCAACAGGCCGCCTTCTCTTCTTAATGCAATGATAACACCATTCTTCCCCATAGGTTCCAGGGTGAACAACCAGGAATCACTGTCAATTTAGGACAAACAAACACCAAACAGCAGTGGCTGTAAGGAGTACAGAGCAGTCACCGAAAAATAAGTTATGATCCCAGACCCTTAGGGAAGAATACATCAATGACTTAGTAAAGAACAGAGAGTTCTCTGCTGATGTAGGTGTCAGGTAAAGAAGGATAGAATAAACGTCAGTTGAACAGGGTGAGAGATAAGTCTGCTAAGGTATTTTGGTGCAAATATAGAAAGCTTTTAAAACTTTTAAAAGAGTTTTAACTTGATTTTGTTAGTGATGGTTGAAATTTTTATCAAGGGTATGTTTTTGTAAAATTCATATTAGAAACACTATAGGGAACACAAAAAATGATGAAGGCTTCCTCTCTTATGTAGTGAATAGCATAAACTGCTGCAATTGTCATCCCTAAAAAGTTTCTCCTGGGAATTCTTTGAATATTTCATGAGGAAGTATCCATGCCCCTGTCTGAGACACTGGGATGTTATCTAATCCCCTCTCTTAGCAAAATACTCATGCTGGTATTTTAAATTCATTAGATAAAAATAAATCTACTAAATAGGAAATTACATTCAGAAGACATGAAAATGTTATTCCCCTGGCACAAGTACATATTACAAACTATGACCACTAAGCACTAAGCTAAGTATTTTTTAAAGATATTTCTCAAGTTATGCTGTGTTATAATGCACTATGAACAAATATTTTGAAAGCTGGCTGATAGAGGGTCTTTTAGCCAAGATTATTGTTATTCTGGTGAACTCAAATGGAAAAGTGCCTCTCATCCTGAACTCATTTTACTGCACCAACGTTAGCTTTGTCATAAGGTTCTCCCAGTCCCCTTTCCTCAGTATGTATTAGGGAATACTTACTTTATGACCATTCCACCAAGGCTTAATTTGAGTGACGCCACCATGTGATACAAGTGTGATCTCAGTAGCGGGTTTATTTTGGGATGGCAGAGGAATGCAGGCTTGACCACAACCTATGAGAACAGAGAACTGATTTTCCAGTCATGGAGAAAAAGTTGTGAAGCCAGCATTATAGAACAGATTATAGAGAGTATAGGGAAGATGCCACCTGTTCATGTGGAGGCATATTTGGAAACTGATCACGTAAGATAAACTTATCTCATGTGATTTTTGACTCTCAATAATTAACAATTGACACAGATCTGAGTGTGAGATTTTTGTGCAAGGGTAATATTATATGTTGATAAGTGGTAGTGATTCTGCAGGACATTTGGGCTACCTCTAAGAAAAAAGGAAAGTTAAAATATACAACTTAGTGATGGCTGAAAGCCATTTCTAAAAGGATGGTACTGATATGTGTCGTCTCTTTCAAAACAAATGTAAAATGTGAGGTAAATAATTAACAATTGGGTGAAGAAAAACTGATAATTAGTTAAATATGTAGAAACAGTTACTGAAGATGACCAGAAATTTCTAATTTTTTTTTATTATACTTTAAGTTCTAGGGTACATGTGCATAACATGCAGGTTTGTTACATATGTATACTTGTGCCATGTTGGTGTGCTGCACCCATCAACTCGTCAGCACCCATCAATTCA
>NW_012120254.1:349182-355619 GCF_000951035.1 Colobus angolensis palliatus | reverse complement strand
TGCTGGGAGATCCACTGCTCTCTTCAAAGCTGTCAGACAGAGTCGTTCGCGTCTGCACAGGCCTCTGCTGCTGTGCCCTGCCCCCCGAGGTGGAGTCTACAGAGACAGGCAGGTTTCCTTGAGCTGCTGTGGGTTCCACCCAGTTTGAGCTTCCCAGCAGCTTTGTTTACCTACTTAAGCCTCAGTAATGTCGGGCGCCCCTTCCCTAGCCTCGCTGCTGCCTTGGGGTTAGGTCTCCGCAGACTGCTGTGTTAGCAGTGAGGGAAGCTCCGTGGGCGTGGGACCCTCCCGTCCAGGTGAAGGATATATTCTCCTGGTGTGCCGGTTTGCTTAAAGCGTGTTATTGGGGTGGGAGTTACCCGATTTTCCAGGTGTTGTGTGTCTCAGTTCCCCTGGCTAGGAAAAGGGATTCTCTTCCCCCTTGCGCTTCCCAGGTGAGGTGATGCCTCGCCCTGCTTCAGCTCTCGCTGCTCAGGCTGCAGCAGCTGATCAGCCCTGATTGTCCGGCACTCCCTAGTGAGATGACCCCAGTACCTCAGTTGAAAATGCAGAAATCACCGGTCTTCTGTGTCGCTCGCACTGGGAGTTGGAGACTGGAGCTCTTCCTATTCGGCCATCTGCCTCTAAAATCTTTGTCTCTATCTTTTGGCCATTGACAATCAGAATTTTCAATAATATACTTTATTCCAGTAGTGAATATTCATAGCACAAATACACCAGAGTCACTATACCAAGGCTAGTCACAAGATTTCTTTTTTAAAAATTAAAACTTTGCAGAGGAGGCAATGATTTTTACCATCCATTCGCCTGGAGTTCAGAGAGAAAGGCCAGGAGCCTAGCTGGTAAGAAATTCTTCCTCCTTTGTTGGCAGATCAGGATCTGGGTTCCCTTCACTATGGCTTCCAGAAGAGAAGAGCAGCTTTGGTCACATTGCTTGCTGTACCAAACTGTGGGGTCATGACTACTGGTCCCCAAAGGTTCACTGAAAAATCACTGGAATCAGGCAATTGATTAATTGGAGAAAAGGCATACAAATTTATTTAATATGTATTCATGAGGACCTTCAGAATGAAGACCCAATTTCCCAATAAATAACAGAAGCTCATATACTATATTGAAATGAAAGAAAGCATGCAGGTTCAAGGTATGTAAAAAAAAAAAACACACAAAACAAAAAAAAATAATTTTAGTGGCAAGACAGGTTATTGGAAGAAGAAAGGAAAAGACTTGGCTAGCAAAAGTTAGTAAAAGGTGGCCTTGTTATGTAGGCAAAACTTTTCAGGTAGTCAAATTTTTTCACTTTCTTAACTGGCCAGTTTTTTATTTAGAGATGGAATTTTGACTTTCTGCAGCTGCAGACATTTCAGTCAACAGTAGAGGGGGCCAGGAGTTGGTCAAATCTAGTGGAAGATGAACTGAAACAAGGAAACAAACAAACAAAAAACAGAAAGAAAAGTGATCATGCAATTTACATACAGTTGAGATCTCTGAGCATAAAAGAACTTATAGCCAGCTGACGATAAACCTTGACCTTCAACTATCAAATCCCCAAATGAAAACCCAAACCAGCTTCTTACGTGAAGATGGAGGCCAGTGTGAAGACTGATCTTCACCTGCACAGAAGCAGAAAACTCCAAGGAAATAGTTCTACAACAGAATACAACTCAGATCTCAAAAAAAAAAATTGGGAGATCAGGGATCTCTGGAGAGAGAAGCTGCCATACTTCAGCAAATAGTTCAATCAGTCAGAGCAATAAAGAGCTTCCAGCTGTTACCAGATCCTTGCTAGGAGAATTGCTGCAAGCCAAAGGATCAAACTCCATTCAGAATCCCTTAGTGGTTGCCAACTGTAAACCAAAAAGTATTTGAGACAGTTCTTAATTGATTTAGAGGTTTATTTTGCCAAGATTGAGGACACACCTAGGAAAAAGAACACAAGTCATGGTAGAATCTGTAGCCTGTGCTTTGTCCAAAGAGTGTTTGAGGACTGCAATATTTAAAGGGGAAAGAGCAGGCAGGAGGGAAAGGAGGCGGGAAATGGGAGTGTAGGATGTGAGGGCAGTGTTACATTCTTGTGAGGCTTTGAATATCACTCACTGAATCCACATTTTACCTGTGAAAAGAGAAGAGTGAGGGGGAAAGACCATGCATTCATCTTGTGCTGGGTAGATCCATATTCTATGTAAGATAAAGTAATCATGTGAAATTTACAGCTATCTGGGAACTAAAAGAGGAAGTTTTTTTGCATGTCTGAGTTGCCAAGCTTAACTTTCTCATTGGCATAGTGGGTTTGGGGTCCAGAAATTTAATTTTCTTTCATATTAAATATAAAGTAAGTCTCTTGTACTAAGCATATCACTGGATTCTGTTTTTATAAAAATCCCTTCATCTGCCAGGCATGGTGGCTCATGCCTTTGGGAGGCCAAGGCAGGTGGATCACCTGAGGTTGGGAGTTCGAGACCAGCCTGACCAACATGGAGAAACCCCATCTCTACTAAAAATACAAAATTAGTTGGGCATGGTGGCACATGCCTGTAATCCCAGTTACTTGGGAGGCTGAGGCAGAGAATCTCTTGAACCCAGGTGAGCTAAGATCACTCCACTGCACTCCAACCTGGGCAACCAGAGCGAAACTCTGTCTGAAAAAAAAAGGTCCATTCATCAGAATGTACAGACCTTCTGATCAGTGAGTTTATTCCATGTCAAAAGATATAGAATGGCTGAATGAATGAAAAAAAAAAAAAAAAAGACAAAACACTGTGCTGTTTATAAGAGACTTACTTAAGCTTTAAAAACACACATAGAGTGAAGTGAATAGATGGTAAAAACATTCCAGGCAAGTTGAAACCATAAGAGAGCAAGAGTAGCTATCTTATAACAGACAAAATAGACTTGCAGTAAAAATCTATCAGAAGAGAGAAAGAACACCACTATGTAATGATAAAAGGGCCGATACATCAAGAGGATATAACAATTATAAATATATATGCACTCAATATTAGAGCACTTAAATATTTAGGCAAATGTTAACAGAACTGAGGGAAAAATAGGCGCAATACAATAATAGTAGAGGACTTCAATACAAAACTTGCAACATTGGATAGATCATCCAGACAGAAAATCAGTAAGGAAATCTTGAACTGTGTTTTAGATCAAATGAATCTAACAAACACATGCAGAACATTATATCCAACAGCAGTAGAATACATATTTTTCTCAAAGTCATATGGGACGTTCTCCAGGATAATAGGTTGTGCCACAAAACATGTCTTAACAATTCAAGAAGATTGTAATCATTTCAAGTATCTTTTCCAACTACAACAGGATGAAACCAGAAGTTAGTAACAGGAAGAAAACTGAAAATGTCACAAATAGGTGAAAATTAAACAACAGGCTCCAGAATAACCAATAATCAAAGAAAAAATCAAAGGAGAAATTAAAAAATATCTTGAGATAAATGAAAATGAAAACGCAGTATACCAAAACTTGTGGAATGCAGCAAAAGCAGTTTTATGAAGGATGTTTACAGTGATAAATATCTACATTTAAAAAGAAGAAAGAATTCAAATAAAAAATGTAATGTTATACCTCAAGGATCTAGAAAAAGAAAACAAAGTCCAAAGTTAGTAAAAGAAAGGAAACAGCACAGATCAGAACATAAATAAGTACAATAGAGACTAAAAATACCACAAAAATAAAACTTTAGTTGTTGGTTTTCTGAAAAATTTAAATATGTGACAATCTTTAGCTAGACTAACAAAGAAAAAGAGAAGACACAAGTTAATAAAATAAAAAATGAAAGAGGAACATTACAACTAATAGCACAGAAATATAACGGATTATAAGAGGCCACTATGAACAATTATATGCCAAAACATTGGATAACCTAGAAGAAATGGATAACGTTCTAAAAACATACAATGTATCAAGTTGAATCATGAAGAAATAAAAACCCACAGAGCAATAATAGTAACAGTAATAGTAAAGTAATAACAATAGTAATAGTAGTTAGTAATCGTAAAGAGATTGAATCAGTACTCAAAAATCTCCCATTATTAAAAAGCCAAGGACATGTCTTCTTAGGTGAATTCTACTAACCATTTAAAGAATAAATAATACAAGTCCTTCTTGAACTCTTATATAAATGTTAAGAGGAGAGAACACTTCCAAACTTGTTACGAGGCAGCAGCACTGATATATCAAAGTCAGACAAGGACACTACAAGAAAAGGAAATTAGGGAAGTGACATCAGCAAGATGGAAGAATAAGGGGCTCCTGCTTTCCTTCCTGCCACAGATGCACCAAATAAGTGTCTACACATGGATCAATTTCCTCTGAAAGAAATCCAGAAATCCTGACTCCTGTACTCCAGGCAACTGAGAAAATATTCACTTCCCATTGGGTAGGAAAGGCTAAGATATATATTCATGCACAAATCCCATCACAAGCACAACACCTAACAATCAGGAAGAAATCCCCAACTCCCAACTTCTCCCTGAAGAGTGAAAGCTTTGGACCACACATAGAGCATTTCAACTTTTACTGCTGTCCTCACAGTGTTTGGGTCCTAAATCACCCAGCTCTGGAAGCAGAAAAGACTTGGCATTACCAGATCTCCCTAGACCACAGAGGACAAAGAGGCACTTTTAAATGGGTGTGTGAGCACTTCCAGTGGCTATCCTACCTCTTTCTTCACCTCTGTACTCAAGACAGAGAAAACTGACAAAAACTTCAAGCTCCCAGTTTCTTCTGGTATTTGTCTACACACTTTTCCAGTTGGTGCTAGAGGGCTGGATGTCTGACTAACCTGCTTCCAGGAGCTGATGGGGCAGATAAACAGTATGCCTTTGGGAGCCTGAATGACAATGTGGGCACTTTCCATGCCATCTCCCCTGGCTCACTCCAGTGATTAATTCAGGTCTGCAAATTCTCCCTAGAAGGAGTTTGTGGATGCATCAAGCAGCCTCACTTTTACAGCTCCTACCCAAGGGAATGAAAATTAAAATCAAATGAAATGTCACCTCACATCTGTTAGCATGACTGCTATCAAAATGTCAAGACATAACAAGTGTTGGCAAGGGTGTTGAGAAAAAGCAACACTTGTACACTGTTACTGGGAATGTAATTTGGTACAGTCATTAGAGAAAACAGTACGGAGGTTCTTAAAATAATTAAAAATACATCTACCATGTAATCCAGCAACTACACTTCTGGGTATACATCTAAAGGAAATAAAACCACTGTCTCAAAGAGATATCGGCACTTTCATGTTCATTGCAGCAATATTCACAATAGTCAAAATATTCAAACAACCCAAGTTTCCATCAATGGGTAAAGAAAATGAGTTTTACACACACACACACAAAATTCAACCTTAATTCTACCATTTGTGACAGCATGGATGAACCTGCAGAACATTATCCTAGATGAAAAAAGCCAGACACAGAAAGCAAATACTGTATGATTTCTCTTATATGCAAGAACTCTAAAAAAGTTGAACTCATAGGAAAAGAGTAGAAGGGTGGTCAGAGGTGGGAAAAATGGGGAGAAGTTTGTCAAGAGTACAAACTTCCAGTTACGAGATGAATAAGTTCTGGAGACCCAATGTACACCATGGTGACTGTAATTAATAATATTGTATTGTATACTTGAAATATGCTAAGAGACTAGATGTTAGCTATTCTCACCACACACACACACACACACACACACACACACACACACACGGTAACTTTGTAAGGAGATGATGAATAAGCGTGATTGTGTTAATCATTTTACGATGTATATCAAGGCATCATATTGCATACCTTGAATATACACCATTTTCATTTGTCTATAATTTCTCAATGCATCTTTAAAAAGCAATTTTAAAAAGGCATGGCCCCCATGCCTGTTCACTCTAGATTTCTAGACTTGAGCTTTGCATGACTGTTCCAGGTGACTTGTAATACTCTGTTCCCAAGAAGGCTATGTAACATGGGTTCCATTTATAAATTAAACGTAATCAAAAGAAAATTGTCAAGAAAAAGACAAGACAAGGGCTGTACTTTGAAAGGACTGAATTAGAAGATGGGGAAGAGAGGAATCCAGAGAATGGGTTAACCATTCCATATTATTTCGTGATTTAGGGATGTGAAGCTCTCATTCTTCTCTTGGGTCCACAGTTTCATCTATTAGCATTTCATCTGGTAGATGAATAATTTTGGAAGAAGAAGACACCTATATATTTTTCTAACTTTTCACATTATCTCTCCATGCTTTTTTTTTGTATTTTTGGTTTGTTTGCTTGTTTTTGTTTTTCTATTATACTTTAAGTTCTAGGGTACATGTGCACAACATGCAGGTTTGTTACGTATGTATACATGTGCCATGTTGGTGTGCTGCACCCATTAACTCGTCATTTATATTAGGTATATCTTCTAATGCTATCCCTCCCC
>NW_012120254.1:347803-348342 GCF_000951035.1 Colobus angolensis palliatus | reverse complement strand
TTTTGGTGTTTTAGACATGAAGTCCTTGCCCATGCCTATGTCCTGAATGGTATTACCTAGGTTTTCTTCTAGGGTTTTTAAGGTATTAGGTCTAACGTTTAAGTTTCTAATCCATCGTGAATTAATTTTCATATAAGGAGTAAGGAAAGGATCCAGTTTCAGCTTTCTACTTATGGCTGGCCAATTTTCCCAGCACCATTTATTAAATAGGGATTCCTTTCCTCATTTATTGTTTTTGTCAGGTTTGCCAAAGATCAGATGGCTGTAGATGTGTGGTATTATTTCTGAGGGCTCTGTTCTGTTCCACTGGTCTATATCTCTGTTTGGTACCAGTACCATGCTGTTTTGGTTACTGTAGCCTTGTAGTAGAGTTTGAAGTCAGGTAGCGTGATGTCTCCAGTTTTGTTCTTTTGATTTAGGATTGTCTTGGCAATGTGGTCTCTCTTTTGGTTCCATATGAACTTTAAAGCAGTTTTTTCCAATTCTGTGAAGAAAGTCATTGGTAGCTTGATGGGGATGGCATTGAATCTATAAATTAC
>NW_012120254.1:338445-345256 GCF_000951035.1 Colobus angolensis palliatus | reverse complement strand
AGAGTTTCTGCTGTGAGATCTGCTGTTAGTCTGATGGGCTTCCCTTTGTGTGTAACCCGAGCTTTCTCTCTGTCTGCCCTTAACATTTTTTCATTCGTTTCAACCTTTTTGAATCTGACAATTATGTGTCTCGGAGTTGCTCTTCTCAAGGAGTATCTTTGTGGCATTCTCTGTATTTCCTGAATTTGAGTGTTGGCCTGCCTTACTAGGTTTGGGAAGTTCTCCTGGATGATATCCTGCAAAGTGTTTTCCAACTCAGTTCCATTTTCCCCGTCACTTTCAGGCACACCAATCAGACATAGATTTGGTCTTTTCACATAATCCCATACTTCTTGGAGGCTTTGTTCATTTCTTTTTCCTCTTTTTTCTCTACACTTCTCTTCTTGCTTCATTTCATTCATTTGATCTTCAATTGCTGATACTCTTTCTTTCAGTTCATCGAGTTGGTTACTGAAGCTTATGCATTTGTCATGTAGTTCTCCTGTTATGGTTTTCATCTCTATCAGATCTTTTAATGTCTTCTCTGTGTTGATTATTCTAGTTATCCATTCATCCATTCTTTCTTCAAGGATTTTAGTTTCTTTGTGCTGGTTACATAGTTCCTCATTGAACTCTGAGAAATTTGATTGACTGAAGCCGTTTTCTCTCAACTTGTCAAAGTCATTCTCCATCCAGCTTTGTTCCGTTGCTGACGATGAGCTGCATTCCTTTGGAGGGGTATATGTGCTCTGATTTTTTGAATTTCCAGCTTTTCTGCATTGCTTTTTCCCCATCTTTGTGGTTTCATCTGCCTTTGGTCTTTGATGATGGTGACATACTGATGGGGTTTTGGTGTGGGTGTCCTTTCTGCTTGTTAGTTTTCCTTCTAACAGTCAGGACCCTCAGCTGTAGGTCTGTCAGAGTTTGCTTGAGGTCCACTCCAGACCCTGTTTGCCTGGGTATCAGCAGCAGAGGCTGCAGAATATAGAATATTGCTGAACAACGAGTGTTGCTGTTTGATTCTTGCTCTGGAAGCTTTGTCTCAGAGGTGTAACCAGCTGTGTGAGGTGTGAGGTGTGGGTTTGTACCTAGTGGGGGATGTCTCCCAGTTAGGCTACTCAGGGGTCAGAGACCCACTTGAGCAGGCAGTCTGTCCATTCTCAGATCTCAACCTCTGTGCTGGGAGATCCACTGCTCTCTTCAAAGCTGTCAGACAGGGGCATTTACCTCTGCCAAGTGTCTGCTGCTTTTTGTTTAGCTATGCTCTGTCCCAAGAGGAGGAGTCTACACAGGTAGGCCGGCCTCCTTGAGCTGCAGTGGGCTCCACCCAATTCGAGCTTCCTGAGGGCTTTGTTTATCCACTTAAGCCTCAGCAATGGCGGGTGCCCCTCCCCCAGCCTCGCTGCCGCCTTGCAGTTAAATCTCAGACTGCTGTGCTAGCAATGAGGAAGGCTCCGTGGGCATGGGACCCTCTGGGCCAGGTGTGGGATATAATTTCCTGGTGTGCCGTTTGCTAAGACCCTTGGTAAAGCACAATATTAGGATGGGAGTTACCCCATTTTCCAGGTGTTGTGTGTCTCAGTTTCCCTTGGCTAGGAAAAGGGATTCCCTTCCCCCTTGCGCTTCCCAGGTGAGGTGATGCCTTGCCCTGCTTCAGCTCTTGCTGGTCGGGCTGCACCAGCTGACTACCACCAATTGTGGTGGTGGCACTCCCCAGTGAGATGAACCCGGTACCTCACTTGAAAATGCAGAAATCACCCGTCTTCTATGTCACTCATGCTGGGAGCTGGAGGCTGAAACTGTTCCTATTCGGCCATCTTCGGCATGCCCATCTTTCCAGCTTTTAAAGAGGGAAATGATGTCCAATCTATTGGTTAGCCAAGTCCAATAAACACAATGCAGGAATAAAATAATGCCTGTGTTCTAAGATTGTACTGGACTCATGACACACAGAATTTTAAAATTCTCAAAAGAAGACATTTATGCAGCCAACAGACATACGAAAAAATGCTCATCAACTCTGGTCATTAGAGAAATGGAAATCAAAACCACAGTGAGATACCATCTCACGCCAGTTAGAATGGCAATCATTAAAAAGTCAGGAAACAACAGATGCTGGAGTGGATGTGGAGAAATAGGAATGCTTTTACACTGTTGGTGGGAGTGTAAATTAGTTCAATGACAGCGTGGCAATTCCTCAAGGATCTAGAACTAGAAATACCATTTGGACCAGCAATCCCTTTACTCGGTATATATCCAAAGGATTATAAATCAGTCTACTATAAAGACACATGCACATGCATGTTTGTTGCGGCATGATTCACAATAGCAAAGACTTGGAACCAACCCAAATGTCCATCAATGATAGACTGGATTTAGAAAATGTGGCACATATACACCATGGAATGCTTTGCAGCCATAAAAGAGGATAAGTTAATGTCCTTTGCAGTGGCATGTATGAAGCTGGAAACCATCATTCTCAGCAAACTATCACAAGAAGAGAATACCAAACACAGCATGTTTTCATTCATAAGTAGGAGTTGAACAATGAGACCACATGGACATAGGGAGGGAACATCACACACTGGGGCCTGTTGGGGGTGGGGGCCTAGGGGAGAGATAACTTTAGGAGAAATACCTAATGTAGGTGATGGGTTGATAGGTGCAGTAAACCACCATGGCACGTGTATACCTATGTAACAAAACTGCACGTTCTGCACATATACCTCAGAACTTAAAGTATAATAAAAAATAATAATATATGAAAAGTCACCATTGTTGTCATCTGAGGGGATACATATAATGTGTTTAAGGATTATTCAATTCAGTAGGAGAGTCCATCAGTGAATATGGCCAATAAAATAATCCAACTACAAAAAATAAGTAATGGTCCAAATTGGAAAGGAAGGAGTAAAATTATCTCTGTTCATATGACATAATCTTTATAAAATATTTTTTATTTCAATAGCTTTTGAAGTACAAGTGGTTTTTGATTAGATGGATGAATTGTATAGTGGTGAAGTCTGAGATTTTAGTGCACTTATCACCCAAGTGGTGTACATTGTACCCAACATGTAGTTGTTTTTACCCCTCACCCCCTCCCATGCTCCCACTTCTGAGTCTCCAAAGTCCATTATACCACTCTGAATGCCTTTACATATGCATAGCTTAGCTCCCAGTTATAAGTGAGAACATATGGCATTTGGTTTTCCATTCCTGAGTTACTTCACTTAGAATAATGTTATATTTAGAAAACCTTAAGCATTCTTTTTAAAAACTGCTATTATTAATAAATAAATTTAGCGAAGTTGCAAGGTTCAAAATCATCACAAAAAAGCAGGGTCTTTTTCCTATGTACTACTAACAGTGAACAGTACAAAAAGATAATTAAGAAAACAATACAATTTACAATAGCTTCAAAAATAATAAAACACTTAGGTACAAATTTAACCAAGGTGAAAAACTTACACACTGAAAACTAAAAAGCATTGCTCAAAGAAATCAAAGAAAACATGTAAATGGAAAAAAGAATCCTGTGATTTTGGATTAGAAGACTTAATATTGCTTCAACTTCATACTACCCAAAACAATCTATAGATGTAGTGCAATCCCTGTCAAAATCCTAGTGACATTTTTTACAGAAATAAGAAAAACCATTCTAAAATTCATATGGAATCTCAAGGATCCTGAATAGCCAAAACAATCTTGAAAAAGAAGAGCAAAGTTGAAGGTCTCACTTTTCCTGATTTTAAAATACACAAAAATGCTACAGTAATCAAAACATTGTGGTACTGGTTTAAAGATAAATATATAGGCCAGTGGAACAGAATACAGAGCCCATGAATAAACTCTTGTGCATATGGCCAAATGATTTTCAACAAGGGTGCCAAGACCACACAGTGAAAAAAGAGCAGTCTTTTCAACAAACACTGTTGATAAAACTGAGAACCTACATGCAAAAGAATAAAATGGGCCAGGTGTGGTGGCTTCCACCTGTAATTCCGGCTACTTGAGAGGTTGAGATGGGAAGATTGCTTAAGGAAAAGAGTTCAAGGCTGCAATGAGCTTTGATTAGGCCACTGTACTCCAGTGTGGGTGACAAAGTGAAACTGCTTCTCTTAAGCAGAAAAAGAATAAAGTGGAATTTTTGCCTTAAACCATATATAAAAATTAACTAAAAATGGATTAAAGATCTAAACATAAGACCTAAAACTATAAACTCTCAGAAGAAAATTGTATTAGTCTCTTCTTACAAAAAGACATACGTGAGACTGGGTAATTTAAAAAGGAAAGAGGTTTAATTGACTCACAGTTCAGCATGGCTGGGAAGGCCTCAGGAAACTTACAATCAGAAAGTTTCTCAAAAAGGAGAAATGCCAAGCAAAAGGAGTAAAAACCTCTTATAAAACCATCAGGTCTCATGCAAATTGACTCACTATCATGAGAACAGCATGAGGTTAACCAAGCCCGTGATTCAATTACCTCCCACCGAGTCCCTCCCATGACACAGGGATTATGGGAACTACAATTCAGGATGAGATTTGAGTGGGGACACAGCCAAACCTTATCAAAAACATAAGGAAAAAATCTTCATGACACTGGATTTGGTAATGATTTCTTGCATATGACAGCAAAAGCAACAAAAGCAAAAATAAATAAATGAGACTACATACAACTTCAAAACTTCTGCAAGTCAAAGGATACAATCAATAGAATGGAAAGGCAATGTATACAAGGGTAGAAAGTATTTTCAAATCATAATCTGATACAGGGTTAATATCCAGAATATGTAAAGAATTTTTTCAACTCAACAATAAAAATAACCCCATTTAAAAATAGACAAAGCAAAGCAATCTACAGATTCAATGCTATTCCTACCAAATTATCAATGTGATTTTTCACAGGATTAGAAAAAATCTACTCTAAAATTCATATGGAACCACAAAAGAACCTGAATAGCCAAGGCAATAGTAAGCAAAAAGAACAAAGCTGGAGGCATCACATTACCGAACTTCTAACTATACTATAGGCAACACTAACCAAAACAGTAAAGTACTGGTACAAAAATAGGCACAGAGACCGATGGAACAGAATAGAGACCTCTGAAATAAAGCCACACACCTAAAACCAACTGATCTTTGGCAAAACCAACAAAAATAAATAGTGAGGAAAGAACACGTCATTCAAAAAATGGAGCTGGAAAAACTGGCTAACCATATACAGAACAATGAACCAGGACCACTATCTCTCACCATATGCAAAAATTAACTTAAGATGGATTAAAGACTTAAATGCCAGACCTTAAACTATAAAAATCCTAGAAGAAACTCTGCGAAATACTCTTCTAGACATTGGCCTAGGCAAAGAATTTATGACTAAGTTCTCAAAAGCAAACGCAAATAAAACAGAAATTGACAAATGAGATCTAATTAAGCTAAATAGCTTCTGCACAGCAAAAGAAATTATCAACAGAGTAGACGGGCAACCTACAGAATGGAATGAAGAAAATATTTGCAAACTGCATCTGACAAAGGACTAATATCCAGAATCTATAAGGAACTTGAAAAAATCAAAAAGAATAAAACAAATAACATCATTAAGAAGCGAGCAAAGTAAATGAACAAAAACTTCTCAAAAGAAGACAAAAAAGCGGCCAACAAACATATGAAAAAATGCTCAGCAGTAATAATCAGAGAGCTACAAATCAAAACCACAATGAGATATCATCTCACACCAGTCAAAATGGCTTTTATTAAAAAGTTGGAAAATAACAGACGTTGGTGAGGTTGTGGAGAAAAGGGAAAACTTGTATACTATTGGTGGGCATGTAAATCCTTCCAGCCACTGTGGAAAGTAGTCTGAAGGTTTTTCAAAGAACTTAAAACAGAGCCACATATCCATAGGAAAATAGACAATTATATTAAAAAGACACATGAACTCATATGTTCATCACCACACTATTCACAACAGCAAAGACATGGAATCAACCTAGGTGTCCATCAGTGGTGGATTAGACAAAGAAAATGTGGTACATATACACCATGGAATACTACACAGTCATAAAAAAAGAATGAAATCATGTTCTTTGCAGGAACATAGATACAACTGGAGACCATTACCCTAAGTGAATTAACACAGCAACAGAAAACTAAATACCACATGTTCTCCCTTATAAGTGGGAGCTAAACACTGAGTATACATGGGCACAAAGACGGGAACACTAAACAATGGGGATTTCAAAAAGGGGAAGAAAGTAGGGGAAAAAGGGTTGAAAAACCATCTATTGAATACTGGGTTTACTACTTGGATGACAGGAAGAGTAGAAGCCCAACCTCAGCATCATACAATATACCCATTTAACAAACCTGCACGTGTACCCCCTGAATCTAAAACAAAATTTTAAAAACTGGCAAAGGACTTGAATAGACATTTTTCCAAGGCTAATCAAATAGCCAAAAAGTCTATGAAAAGATGCTGAACATTACTAATCATTAAGGAAATGCAAATTAAATCTACATATCACCTCACATTCATTAGGATGGCAAATATCAAAAACAAAAATAACAAGTGTTGTCAAGGATGTGGAGAAATTGGAACCTTGTTCACAGTTGGTGGAAATGTTAAATGTGCAACCAATATGAAACAGAGTATAGTTGTTCCTCAAGAAACTGAAAACTGGGCCGGGCACGGTGGCTCAAGCCTGTAATCCCAGCACTTTGGGAGGCAGAGACGGGCGGATCACGTGGTCAGGAGATTGAGACCATCCTGGCTAACACGGTGAAACCCCGTCTCTACTAAAAAATACAAAAAACTAGCCGGGCGAGGTGGCGGG
>NW_012120254.1:334147-338395 GCF_000951035.1 Colobus angolensis palliatus | reverse complement strand
CGTCTCTACTAAAAAATACAAAAAACTAGCCGGGCGAGGTGGCGGGCGCCTGTAGTCCCAGCTACTCGGGAGGTTGAGGCAGGAGAATGGCGTAAACCCGGGAGGCGGAGCTTGTAGTGAGCTGAGATCGGGCCACTGCACTCCAGCCTGGGCGACAGAGCAAGACTCCGTCTCAAAAAAAAAAAAAGAAACTGAAAACTGATTTACCACATGATCCAGCAATCTCACTTTTGGCAATATACCAAAAGAATTTTAAGGAGAATCTCAAAGAAATATGTGTACTCCCATGTTCACTGCAGCACTATTCACCGTAGTGAAGAGGTGGAAGAGTGGATAAAGAAAATGTGGTATATACACTCTTATTCAACATAGTATTGGAAGTTCTGACCAGGTCAATCAGGCAAGAGACAGAAATAAAGGGTATTCAAATAGGGAAAGAGGAAGTCAAATTATCTTTGTTTGCAGATGACATGATCCTATATCTAGAAAACAGCATCGTCTCAGCCCAAAAGCTCCTTAAGCTGATAATCTACTTCAGAAAAGTCTCAGGATACAAAATCAATGTGCAAAAACCACTACCATTCCTATACACCAATAACAGGCAAGCAGAGAGCCAAATTATGAATGAACTCCCATTCACAATTACTCCAAAAAAAATAAAATACCAGAAATACGGTTAACAAGGAAAGTGAGAGACCTCTTCAAGGAGAACTACAAACCACTGCTCAAGGAAATAGGAGAGGACACAAACAAATGGAAAAACACTCCATGCTCATGGATTGAAGGAATCAATATCCTGAAAATGGACATACTGCCCAAAGTAATATATAAATTTAATGCTATTCCCATTAAATTACCATTGACATTCTTCAAAGAATTAGAAGAAACTATTTTAAAGTACATATGGAACCAAAAAGGAGCCCAAGTAACCAAGACAATCCTAAGCAAAAAGAACAAAGCTGGAGGAACCATGTTACTCAACTTCAAACTACGCTGCAGGGCTACAGTATAAAACAGCATGGTACTGCTGCAAAAACAAACACATAGACCAATGGAACAGAATAGAGAACTCAGAAATTACACTGCACACCTACAACCATCTGATCTTCAACAAACCTGACAAAAACAAGCAATGGGGAAAGGTCTTCCTATTTAATAAATGATGTTGGGAAAACTGGCTAGCCATATGCAGAAAATTGAAACTGGACCCCTTCCTTATGCCTTACACAAAACTTAACTCAAGATGGATTAAGGGCTTAAATGTAAAGTCCAAAACTATAAAAATCCCAGAGGAATATCTAGGTAATACCATTCAGGACATAGACAAGGGCGAATATTTTATGACAAAAACACCAAAAGCAGTGGTGACAAAAGCAAAAATTGACAAATGAGATCTAATTAAACTAAAGAGTTTCTGCACATCAAAAGAAGCTATCATTGGAGTAAACAGACAACCTACAGAATGTGAGAACATTTTTGCAACCTATCCACCTGCCAAAGTCTAATATCCAGAATCTACAAGGAACTTAAAATAATTTACAAGAAAAAAACAAACAACCCCATTAAAAAGAGGGCAAAGGACATGAACAGACAACTCTCAAAAGAAGACATTTTTGTGGCCAAAAAACACATGAAAAGAAAGCTCAACATCACTTATAATTGCAGAAAGGCAAATCAAAACCATATCGAGATACCATCTCACACCAGTTAGAATGGTGTTATTTAAAAGTCAAAAAACAACAGATGCTGGTGTGCTGATGAGGTCACAGAGAAAAAGGAGTGCTTTTACACTGTTGGCGGGAGTGTAAATTAGTTCAATCATTGTGGAAGGCAGTGTGATCACTCCTCAAAGATCTAGAACCAGAAATACCATTTGACCCAGCAAGCCTCACTACTGGGTAAATACCCAAAGGAACATAAATAATTCTATTGTAAAGATACATACACATGTTTGTTCACTGCAGCACTATTCACAATAGCAAAGACATGGAATCAACCTAAATACCCATCAATGATAGGCTGGATAAAGAAAATGTGGTACATATACACCATGGAATACTATGCAGCCATAAAAAGGAACAAGATCATGTCCTTCGCAGGGACATGGATGGAGCTGGAAGTCATTATCCTCAGCAAACTAACACAGGAACATGAAACTAAATACCACATGTTCTTACTTATAAGTGGAAGCTGAATGATTAGGACACATGAACACATGGTGAGGGGGAACAACACACACAGGGGCCTGTTGGGGGGTGGGTAAGGGAAGGGAGAGCATCAGGAAGAATAGATAGTGTATGCTGAGCTTAATATCTATGTGATGGGTTGATCTGTGCAGCAAACTACAAACTACCATGGCACATGTTTACCTATGTAACAAACCTGCACATCCTGAATATGTACCCTGTAACTTAAAATAAAAGTTAAAGAAAAAGAAAGAAAGATCCACAGGATAAAAGGCATGCTTCAGTAGAAAACAGGGGATGACATCTAACAAACATGCCTTTCCATTGCCATCACTCAAATGACAAGTGCTGGGGGAATTCTTGGGCTACAACCTTTTTTTCCCAGAGCACTATAGAGGTTACTTCATTACTTTCTCTATTAGATACCTTTTGTGTCCACCTTTGACACCAGTTGTTTTCTTGTCTTGGCATGCCTGACCTCACAGTGCTTCACATCAGCTGTGATTCTCCTCCTTTCTGACTTTGGGCTTCCCTAACACTGAGCAGTAAGAGGCTGAAAAAATAACAGATGTTGAAGTGGATGTAGTGAAAAGGAAACATTTTTCCACTGCTGGTGGGAATGTCAACTAGTACAACCACTATGGAAAACAGTGTGGCGATTCCTTAAGGAACTAAAAGTAGTTCTCCTGTTTGATCCAGCAATCCCACTACTAGGTATCTACTCAGAGGAAAAGAAGCCATTATACCAAAAAGATATTTGCACACACATGTTTACAGTAGCACAATTTGCAATTGTAAAAATATGGAACCAGCCCAAATGCCCATCAATCAATGAGTGGATAAAGAAAACATGGGGGCGGAGCAAGATGGCGGAATAGGAACAGCTCCAGTCTCCAACTCCCAGCGCGAAGGACACAGAAGACCGGTGATTTCTGCATTTTCAACTGAGGTACTGGGGTCATCTCATTAGGGAGTGCTGGACAATCGGTGTTGGTCAGCTGCTGCAGCCCGACCAGCGAGAGCTGAAGCAGGGCGAGGCATCGCCTCACCTGGGAAGCGCAAGGGGGAACGGAATCCCTTTTCCAAGCCAGGGGAAATGAGACACACAACACCTGGAAAATCGGGTAACTCCCACCCCAATATTACGCTTTAAGCAAATGGGCACACCAGGAGAATATATCCCACACCTGGCCAGGAGGGTCCCACACCCACGGAGCCTCCCTCATTGCTAACACAGCAGTCTGCGATCAAACCGAAAGGCAGCAGTGAGGCTGGGGGAGGGGCGCCTGCCATTGCTGAGGCTTAAGTAGGTAAACAAAGCCGCTGGGAAGCTCGAACTGGGTGGAACTCACAGTAGCTCAAGGAAACCTGCTTGTCTCTGTAGACTCCACCTCTGGGGACAGGGCACAGCTAAACAACAACAACAAAAAAAGCAGCAGAAACCTGCCCAGACGCAAACGACTCTGTCTGACAGCTTTGAAGAGAGCAGTGGATCTCCCAACATGGAGGTTGATATCTGAGAAGGGACAGACTGCCTGCTCAAGTGGGTCCCTGACTCCTGAGTAGCCTAACTGTGAGACATCCTCCACTAGGGAAGTCTGACACCCCACAGCTAACAGGGCAGAGTACACCCCTGAGAGGAAGCTTCCAAGGTAAGAATCAGACAGGTACAAGCGCTGTTCAGCAATATTCTATCTTCTGCAACCTCTGCTGCTGATACCCAGGCAAACAGGGTCTGGAGTGGACCTCAAGCAATCTCCAACAGACCTACAGCTGAGGGTCCTGACTATTAGAAGGAAAACTATCAAACAGGAAGTACACCTATACCAAAACCCCATCAGTACGTCACCATAATCAAAGACCAGAGGCAGATAAAATCACAAAGATGGGGAAAAAGCAGGGCAGAAAAGCTGGGAATTCAAAAAATAAGAGCACATCTTCCCCTGCAAAGGAGGGCAGCCCATCACCAGCAACGGATCAAAGCTGGTCAGAGAATGACTTTGACGAGATGAGAGAAGAAGGCTTCAGTCCATCAAACTTCTCAGAGCTAAAGGAGGAATTA
>NW_012120254.1:317895-329474 GCF_000951035.1 Colobus angolensis palliatus | reverse complement strand
ATATGTAACAAACCTGCACGTTATGCACATGTACCCTAGAACTTAAAGTATAATAAAAAATAAATAAATAAATAAAATAAACATCTCTCCACAAAAAGGAGACCAGGAACAGATGGCTTCACTGTGAATTTTACCAAATATTTAAATAAGAATAAATGAGAGTTCTACTCAAGCTCTTCCAAAAAAGTAGTAAAAGAACACTTCCTAATTCATTTTATGAGGTCAGCATTATTCTGATACAAAAACCAGATAAAGTCTTCAACAAGAAAATTACACACCAATATCCCCTATGAATACAAGTGCAAAAATACTTAATACATACAAACTGAATCCAACAGCATATTGAAAGGATTATAAACCGTGAACAAGTAAATTTATTTAAAGAATGTAAGGGTGTTTTAACATATTGCTATTAATCAATGTGATACACCACGTTAATAGAATGAAGAAGGGAAAAATTACAACCATCCAAATTGATGTTTAAAAGACATGTGACAAGATCCAACACCTTTTCATGACAAAAACAGAAAAAAATATCGTAAGTGTAAAAGGTAGCTTCTTCAACATGTTAAAAGGCATTTATTTAAAAAACTATAGCTATTGCCTTGCTCAGTTTCAAGACACTAAAAACTTTCCCCCAGATCAGGAACAAGACAAGCTTTTATCACTGATATTCAACATTCTACTGAAAGTTCTAACTGGGGCAATTAGGCAAAAAATGAAATAAAAGGCATTCAAAGTAGAAAGGAAGAAGTAAAACTATCTCTATTTGCAGGTGCCATAATCCTGTATGTAGACAATCACATATAATCCACAAAAAAATCTACTAGAGCTAATAAATGAATTCAGCAAAATTATATGCTAGTCTAAAATTCAGTTGTTTCTGTATACCAGCAATGAACAACACCAAAAGTAAAGAAATCTATGACATTTGCAGTGACATACAAAGAATACCTGGGAATAAATTTACCCAAGGATGTGAAAGACTTGCACACTGAAAAGTATAGAACATTGCTGAAAGACATTAAAGAAAGCCTTTAAAAATTGAAAAAAATATGTTTTCATGTATTGAAAGATATTATTCACAAAATCGCAATGCTATCTAAAGTGATGTACAGATTTAGTTTAATCCTTATCAAATTTCAGTGGCCTTTTGTGTAGAAATGGAGTAGTAGAACCATAAAATGTATATAAAATTTCAAAGGATTCTAAATCACCAATATAATCTTGAAAAGGAAGAACAAAGTTGGAGGAATCAAAATTCTCAATTTCAGAAGTTACTACAAAGCTACAGTAATCAATAGTGTTGGTACTGGCATAAAGACAGACACACAGACCAGTGGAATAGAATAGACAGTCCAGAAATAATCCCCTGCATACATAGTCAAACAATTTTTTTGAAATTTTGTTTTTAATTGACACATAATAATCGTACATATTTATGGAGCATGAAGTGATTTTTCAATAAATGTATAAAATGTGTAATGACCAAATTGGGGTAATTAGAATGTATATCACCTCAAACATTTATAATTTCTTTGTTTTGGGAACATTCAAAATCTTTGTTTCTAACTATTTAAAAATATACAATAAATTATTGTTGGAAAGTGTGTTAGTTTGTTCTCACACTGCTATGAAGAAATACCCAAGACTGGGTAATTTATAAAGAAAAGAGGTTTAATTGACTCATAGTTCTGCATGGCTGGGGAGGCCTCAGGAAACTTACAACCATGGTGGAAATACATCTTTCTTCGCAGGGTGGCAGGAGAGAGAAGTGCTGAGCAAAGGGTGAAAAGCCCCTTATAAAACCATCAGATCTTGTGAAAACTCATTCACTATCACAAGAACAAGAACAGGATGGGGTTAACCGCCCCCATGATTCAATTACCTCCCACTGAGTCTCTCTCACCACACATGAGGATTATGGGAACTACAATTCGAGATGAGATTTCAATGGAGACATAGCCTAAACATATCAGAGAGCTTCCTGGTAGCTGATCATTTGGAGGTTCCTGGAGCATGGCATGCCTACCTCACTCTACATATCTCTTCATCTTTATCCTTTGCATTATCCTTTATAATAAGCCCATAAAAGCATTGAAGATATATGATTATGAGACAAGTGTCTACAAAACTATGGATGGTACAGGAACTTCACCTGATATTGAATAGTACCCAGACACTGAGGTGCAAAAAAAACAAGTACTAACTCTGCAAGAATGGCAAGACAAGTGGGTGAACTGAAATACTAGTTTTCATCAAAAACAAGGACATCAACTATTAAAGCAGCATTTGGATACTTTTCTTAAAGGCAAGAGTGGAGTGAGCGTATTTTTTCCTCTGTGTGGAAAAGCAGTTGAGATGAAATATTTTGCAGACTGGGGACACAGTGTACTTGGTGTGGAAATCATTGAACTTGGGATATGAGTTTTTTTTATGAAATTTTTTTTACAGAGCAGAATCTTTCTTACTCAGAAGAGCCAATCACCAAAATTCCTGGAGCCAAAGTGTTTAAGAGTTCTTTGGGGCAACACTTCATTGTACTGTTGCTGTATTTTTTATCCTCCTAGAGCAAATATTGGCAAATTTGACAGGATTTAGGATAGAAGAGCATTAGTTGCTATTAATCCAGGTGATCACAAATGCTATGCAGTTATAAAGTCGTCCAACCTGGGTAAAGGGTTTCAGTACCTCATGTGTGTTCTTTCTTATGATCCAACTAAACATGCAGGCCCACCATTTTGTGTTCTACTTGCTGAAATTGAAAGGCTGTTCAGTACGGTATGTGATATTCATTGTCTTGAGAGGGTTGATGCTTTTGAGGAATGACATAAAAGTTTGGGAATTGACTACATTTTTAAAAGGTTATATATAAGAGATAAGTAAATGAGATGTAAATAAAATAAAGTAACATCAAAATGTTTTTGAGTTTTTGAGTTTCTGAGCAATCGAAAATTATGCTGAGGCCTCAAAAATGTAATGCATGAATTTTTTATTGCTTATAAATAATATAGTAGATTCTTGCTCAAAAATGCGTGAATTTTTGGAAGAACTTACATAGTAAAATGGTAAAGTAGGTCCTTTGAAGAGGAGAGTATGATGGTGAAAGATTATACCTGTGTGTCATATAGACCGAAAGATCTTTTAAAAATCTATCAGCTTGTATTATTTGTATAATTAAAAAATAAAAGAAAAATGCAATGCATATTACATAAATATAACAGACCTAGAAAAATCGACATTATTTTTTTTGAGATGGGGTCTCACTCTGTTACCCAGGCTGAAGTGCAGTGGCACAAACATTGCTCACTGCAGTCTCAACCTCCGGTGTTCAAGCCACCCTGTCACCTCAGCCTCCCAAGTAGCTTGGACCACAGGCACATGCCACCATACCCAGCTAATTTTTTCTTTAATTTTTTGTAGAGACGAGGTCTTGTCATGTTGCCCAGGCTGGTCTAAAACCCTGGGTTCAAGCAATCCTCCCACTTCAGCCTCCCAAAATGCTGGGATTACAGGCTGAGCCACCACACCTGGCAGAAAAACTGACAATCTTTTTGAAATTTAGAATGATTAAAGGATGTAACACTTCAATGGAGTTCAAGATGGTCCCAAAAATTATATAAAAGATTAGCTTTTACTATAAGCCCTTGTGTTTTTACTCAAATTCTAGCATCCCTTTTCATACACACATAATTTTAGGTGTAATAGAATCAATAAACAAATAAATTTTAATTAAATAATCTAGTCTATGTGAAGCAAAATATTCCCCAGTTGTACTAATTTTTTAAGTTAAAAAATTATTCTTAACTACAGTCACTCTATAGTGCTATAGAATACTAGAATGTATTCCTCCTATCTAGCTGAAATTTTGTATCCATCGATCAACCTCTCCCTATCCTTTCCTCCTCCCTACCCTTCCTAACCTCTAACAACAGCAATTCTACTCTTCTAATACTTTTATGAGCTCAACGTTTTAGGTCCCACATGAGTAAAAACATTCAATATTTATCTTTCTGTCCTTGATATTTTGTTTTATTTTTCTTTTATTTATTTATTTATTTTTTTCCTGAGACAGGTTCTTGCTTTGTTGCCTAGGCTGTAGTGCAGTGGCATGATCATGGCTCACTGCAGCCTTGACCTCCCAGGCTCAAGCAATCCTTTCACCTCAGCCCTCTAAGTAGCTGGGACTACAGACATACACCACTACACCCAGCTAATTTCTTAATTTTTTGTAGAGACGGAGTCTCATTATGTTGCCCAGGCTAATCTTGAACTCCTGGGCTCAAGCAATCCACCCACCTTGGCCTTCCAAAGTGCTGGGATTACAGGTGTGAGCCACTGTACCCAGCTATGCCTTATATTTCACTTAACATAATGTCCTCTAGGCTTAACCATATTGCAATGAATGATAGGATTTACTTTTTTACGACTGAATAGTATTCCATTGTGTATATATACCATGTTCTCGTAATCCATTCACGTGTTGGCAGACACTTAGATTGATTCCATATCTTGACTATTGTGAATAGTACTGCAATAAACATGGGGATTCAGACATCTCTTTCCTTTCCTCTGGATAAATGTCCAGTAGTAGAATTGCTGGATCATATGGTAGTTATATTTTTAACTTTTTGAGGAATTGCCATACTGTTTTCTACAATAGTTACAGTAATTTGCATTCCCATCAACAGTATAAGGGTTCCTTTTTCCTCACATCCTCACCAGTATTTGTTATTTTTTCCTTTTGATATTAGCCATTTTAACTGGGGTGGGATAATATCTCACTATGGTTTTGATTTGCATTTCCCTGATGATTAGTGATGTTGAGAATTTTTTCTTGCACTTATTGGCCATTTGCATGTCTTTTTTTAAAGAAATTTCTGTTCATATCATTTGCCCATTTTTATTAGATTATCTGTTTTTTCCTGTTGAGGTTTTTGAGTTCCTTGTATAGTCTGGATATTAATCTCTTGTCAGATGAATAGTTTGCAAATACATTTGCCCACTCTTCACTCTGTTCATTGTTTTCTTTACTGTAAAGAAGCTTTTTAGTGTGATATAACCAAGTTGTCTATTTTTGCTTTTTTGCCTGTGCTTTTGAAGTCTTACCTATAAAATCTTTCCCAGCAAATATATCCTTCAGAAATTAAACATTTCACAAACAAGCAAAAAATAAGGGACTTCATTGCCACTAAACCAGACTTACAGGAAATGCTCAAAGGAGTTTTACATCTGGAAGTGAAAAGATGATGATGAAAACATGTGAAACTATAAAACTCACTGGTGGAGCCAACACACAAAGGAGAAAAAGAAAAAAATCAAACCTTATCACTACAGAAAACCACCCGACTGCAAAAATAAACAGTAAGAGAAGAAGTAAGGAACAAAGTACATACAAAGCAACTAGAAAATCAATAAAATGAAAGGAGTAAGTCCTCACCTAATCAATAACAACTTTGAATGTAAATAGATTACATTTCCTGTTTAAAAGATATAGATTTGCTGAACGGTTTTTTTAAAGACCCAACTATATACTGCCTACAAGAAACTCACGTCATCTGTGAAAACACACGTGTATACTGAAAGTGAAGGGATGGAAAAAGATATTCCATGCAAATGGAAACCAAAAGTGAGCAGGAGTAACGATGCTTATGTCAGACAAAACAGACTTCAAATCAAAAGCTATAAAAAGAGATGAAGAAGGACATTATACAATAACAAAAATTCAACAAAAGAATGTAACAATTGTAAATATATGTGTGCACCCAACACCTGAGCACCCAGATATATAAATCAAATGTTATTAAAGCTAAAGGTATAACTAGACTCCAAAAAATAATAGTTGAGGACTTCAGCACCCCACTGTGCAGCACTGTAGGTGGTTGTGGTGAGATATTGACAGGGCTCCAGGGATGTGGAGATGCAGAGGCTATTGAACCTCAAGGGCAATACATACTCCGGTGACTCTGCTCTCAAAATGGCACCATGATGCAGCAGCCTGCGCCCCAGTGAGTCCTGGGGTCACGCAAAAACATAGTGTGAATTCCCTCTCTAAAAGAATGCAGTCACATGAACTCTAGGCAGCTTCCTATACTGGACTCAGGACCTGTGAGGGCTGTCACGCTCTCCTGTAGCTAGGATTGCGGCATCCAAGGTGAGAATGCGCATTGCTAGGGATTTTCTGCTTACCTTTTTCCCACAATGGGGAGGGCTTCTTGACTCCAAAGCCTATTTAGGCCAGGGGCTTCATTTCCCTCTCTATGTTGCTATCTCGAGTTTCTGTGCCTCAGAAGGTCTTCATCACCTCCTTGTTGAATTCTGGTGTATACTGGAATTTGTATACTTGCTAAAATTTATTTGTGACCCCCAAATCAATACTGACAGCACGTTTGTGGTCATTTGTAGACATGCACAGACTAGCGAAAACATTGAATCACCTGACACACATGTTTCCAGCTGAGACTGACCAAGGTAATATTTCACTGTCTTTTTTCAGCTCTCATATGTAAACACATACCCATTTCAAGTTCTGTTTGATCTTCTCTGTGGGCTGAAAAATGGAGAGGCAGAGGTGGAGAGAAGCCTCTCTCTCTCTCTCTTCCCCCACTCCACTCCGCTGTTTCTTCCAACAATACCAAGTAAGTTCCTTCTGAGACCGTCACCTGGCTGACTACAGGAACTCTCCCTTAATATATATTAAATTCCCTGGGCAGTGCTTACGTGTTCCAGAAATCCATGGGGGTTGTTACTTGTCACCTCCGGCTTAGTTGGCAGTTCCAGCCTTCTCTAGTGGGGAACTGTCAGGGTCTCCATCCAATTCTGCAGGCTACTGCTCTTTCCTTTCCCAGACCTGTTCCTTCATTCCCAAAACACTGCTAACTGCAGATTATAAGGTTTAACAAACATGCTACCCATTTTCGGAAAATAGAGGATATTACAATGCACAAAAGGGTGACACTATGGTTTTGCATATCATGAAATGTCCACTACTTATGCCCTGACCTACAACAATATTGCAGGAATCTAATTACTTCATCAGACTGTGATCCCACTTGATTCTGCCTCACATTCCCTAAGATTAGAAAACTAACTCCCATTCTCTCTGGCCCAGCCAAAAAAGAGGTAACATGTTGATCTCTGCCAAGATATACCTTATATTATCAATACAGCTTTTTATATTATTCAGCTTAGTATTTGCTACCTTAATTTGAAGCATCTGCATATAAATTATGCCCCAGTGCGTGGATTTTCTCAGAATAATACATAGATATGTCTATTTTGATGGCTGCATAATGAAAATGGCTTGTAAAAGTGGATTCCCTCAGAATAGAGTGTCTCTTTCAAGCTCAAATTTCAGCTGATACAAGAGTAAGAAATGGATTCCACCTGAAGCATCCGGGAAAAAAGTTGCTGGCACTCTAACAAAGTAGGCCTTTTTATGGCTCTTAGTAACTCAATAAACAGTGTCTATTATTATTAATAGCTTTTCTACAATACAGTTCAAGCTAGATTGAGAAAACCGAAGTTATCACCCCATTGCACATTCAAGCTTTACCTCTTGAAACAGAGGATGTTTTAAAATAATCGATACACATTATTTCTCTTCAAATGCCATAATTCCTCGGGGTCCCAGACTGGCAACCCTAAGCAACATGGATGTTGATTTGTGAGGCTGTCAGTTTTTTGTTGAACCAGAATCATTCATTGTATGCCTACTGTGCCTCTTATATTGTTCAAGAGATTATATCTCAATCAGTGATATTAATGTCTCCCTAGGTGCTTCTGGTAATGGGTGAAGCTTGTCACAGTGACTGGGAGAAATGATAAAAATCTTGCAACGTGTGCGACAGTCAAGCAAAATGAAATTTCTCTATCAAAAGTGCCAATAGTGTACTATAGAGAAACTGCTGGATACTAGGTGTACAGCAGTGAACCTATACAAGGTTGTGATCATCTCTCACAGAGACTAAGACTAGCTTTACATCATCTCAAACTCTGATAAGATAATCTGTTCCTATCTTAATTGCCTTCCAGAAACAGAGGAAGATAACATTTTTATAAGCCTAAAATTTTCTTTACAATTCTTCATACATAGTATTTGGCTGTTGATAAACAGTTACCAGGCATAAGAGGGGACAACACCAAGTGAACCAAAACCAAAAGGCAAAAAAAAAGGTAATGCAAAAGTAAAGTTAGATAAGACATCTCTGAGAATGTTACACTTGACCTACTATCAAAAGATGATGAGAAACCAGCCATGTGAACAGACCAGAAATAGCATTTTGGACCTTTGGAAAGCAATTGGTGGAATCAGGTGGTAAAGGGTTTGCTTAATTCTAGGAATCAAAGGAATGCCAGAGTGATTGGAGCATAATTAAAGTAGTGAGTAATAGTAGGATAAATTGGAGGGAGGAAAAAATCATGAGATGTGGTCAGAGACTAGGTAGCAGCCATATCATAGAAGGTCTTGTTTATGCCAAGAAATCTAGAATTTATTCTAACTAAAATGGGAAGCCAACGGAGGGACACAGACAACTGAGTTATCATGTCACTCTATTTAAATGATCACTTTATAGTGTGAAAAGCAGTGGAAAAAGAATAGAGCAAAGGAGTCCAGTTAGGAGGTCGATTACCTCCTAATTTAGGTTGTTTGAGTAAATGATCAGTGGTAGCCTAAACTAGGGGACTACCAGTAGAAATGGAGAAAAGTGGAGATGAAATCTGGATATATTACAAGGCAGAGTAGGCAGGATATGCTGAATCATTCAACATAAGATATAAAGGTAAAAGAAGTAAAACCATGGATGATGCCTAGGTTTTTGATCTGAGAAGATGGATGGTAGCTTTACTCGTATAAGAAAGACTGCAAGAGTGTTAACATATTTTATTTTGTTTAGGCGAAGATCGTAAGTTTAATTTTAGTCAAGCTAACTTCCAGATGCTGAGTCTGGACCCCAAAGGAGTGATCAAAGCTAGAGACACAGATTTTTCTATTCATTCTTTATTTTCAGTCTTCTCAGTATCTGAAGCTCCATTCTTCAGAGAGTTTCAACCACTGTTTAAATGATGATGAGAGGCAGTGCCCCCACCTCCCACAAGAGAAACCAAGCTAGACCTTACACGCCCACCGTCAGCCTTTGAAAGCTGGTGTAGATTGTGACCATCAAATGCTCCCACTCAGGATTTTGAATACCCAGAAAAAAATTAACAAATTATTTTTGTTTGGAGCACAAGACATTCAGCAACATAAGCATTACAAGTCAAGTGTCAGCAGCACCAGATAACCAGAGTAGCAGTGATGCAAGTAAGAATGCCCAAACTAGACTTTCTCAGGCATGACTTTCACAATTGTTTCTACTTCCCAGGCTAGCATGGATTCTGCTTGCTGTTTAATCATGGTTCTACAGCCTTCCTGTTGATTCCCTGTACAGCTTAATGTCCTTACATCAGATTCCATTTTAGTAATGTAGAGTATTTTTCTGTTGTTTGCAACTAATCAACCTGATTGATACAGGAGTTGGAAGATGTAGATGTTAAGTACAGTAATAAAGTGAAAAGGAAATTTCCTAGAGAGAAAATGTAGAAAAGGAGAAGAGAATTCAAGGCTACAACTTGGAGCATACCAATATGTAGGGGAGGTTTAGCAGCAAATGTGCTAACAAATAAGTCAAGGAAAAGAGTTCACATGGGAAGAAAGAAAACCAGAAGAGGGTATTTTCATGGAATACAAGAGAAGAAAGAGTGAAGTTTTAAGGAAGAGCAGTGTTTAGTGCTGCTAAGAGGTTAAAAAAGAACAAAGAAATTGTCATTTGATTTGACAGCATACAAATTATTAAAGACCATTAAAAAAAAAAACTTGTTTAAAGGACAAGAGGGAATATAAGAGTGATTGGAAGGGGGTGGGAGACAACCGATTAGACAACTTATCAGAAAAATTGTGCTGTGAAGGACGGCAGATATATAGAACAATAGCTGATAGAGAAGTGTCATCAAGGGAAGGTATTTGTTTAAAATGGAGGACAGTAGAGCATAAATCGTATATTGATGGGAGTAACCACTAGAGTAGGAGAATTTGAAGATGCAAGATAAACGGTGGTTATCTGTAGGAGTTAAAATTTTTAGAGTGGGAGATAAAGATTAGATCAACTGGAGATACTGGCTCTTTAAAAATTGTGATCCATCAGCCCCAAGTTTCATACCCATAAATGCTGATAACCTACATCCCAGTGGATGACAAAATTGAGAATGAGGGATTGGCAAGACAGAGATGTCCAGAGGGTGAAGAAATGAAGTTTGAGGTCCGTGAGATCCAGACTGAGTAACAGAGGTTGATCTAGACTGACAAGTACAGATTTTGAGTAATGTGGTTTGTCCATTCAGCAATTGATGGACATTTGGGTTGCTTTCACTTTTTAACCATTGCGAGTATTTCTGCTATAAACATTCATGTAAAAGTCTTTGCATGAATGAATATTTCTGTTTCTATTTGGAAGATACTCAGGAGTAAAATTTCTGGGTTATATTTTTGTCTTTTAGAATTGTGTTTTCAAGGACCAGAATTATTTCACTTATTAAGGGTTGTTATTCTGTTCCATTGTTCAATATGTCTGTGTTTATACCAATAACACACCTTCTTGATTACTGGCTTTATGGTAGATTTTACACACACACACACACACTTGCACATATTTAATGCAAGCAATTTGGTAAGTTTGGACATAGGCATACACCATAAATCCATCACTACAATTAAAGTAATTAATGTATATCCATCATCTCTAAAAGTTTCCTCAGGACTCTCCTTTTATTGTAGTAAGAACACTTACTATGAGGTCTACCCTCTTAGCAATTTTTTAAAGTTCACAATACAGTACTGCTGACTATAAGCACCAACTTGTATAGCAGATCTCTAAAAGTTACTCATCCTGCATAATGGAAACTTTATACACATTTAACATATTCCCCATTTCATCCTTGCCCCAGCCCCTACAACCACTATTTTACTCTCTGCTTCTATGAGTTTGATTATTTTAGATACCTTCTGTTAGTGGAATCATTGAGTATTTGTCTTTTGTGACTAGCTTATTTTACTTAGTATAATGTTCTCTAGGTTAATTCACATAGTCACATATGGCAGCATTTCCTTCTTTTTAAAGACTGAATAATATTTCATTCTTTGTATATGCCACAGTTGTTTTTCTTTTTTTCTTTTTTTAATTCTACTTTATGTTCTAGTGTACATGTGCACAATGTGCAGGTTTGTTACATATGTATATATGTGCCATGTTGGTGTGCTGCACCCATTAACTCATCAATTACCTTAGGTATATCTCCTAATGGTATACCTCCCCTCTCCCCCCACATCACAACAGGCCCCAGTGTGTGATGTTCCCTTCCTGTGTCCAAGTGTTCTCACCGTTCAATTTCCACCTCTGAGTGAGAACATATGGTGTTTGGTTTACTGGTCTTGTGACAGTTTGCTGAGAATGATGGTTTCCAGCTACATCCATGTCCCTACAAAGAACATGAACTCATTCTTTTTTATGGCTGCATAGTATTCCATGGTGTATATGTGCCAC